>NW_020897692.1:13305422-13483866 GCF_003984885.1 Neopelma chrysocephalum
TTTTTCCTTTCCTTTCCTTTCCTTTCCTTTCCTTTCCTTTCCTTTCTTTTCCTTTCCTTTCCTTTCCTTTCCTTTCCTTTCCTTTCCTTTCCTTTCCTTTCCTTTCCTTTCCTTTCCTTTCCTTTCCTCTCCGACCCTCTTCGACCCTCTCCTCTCCGACCCTCTCCGACCCTCTCCTCTCCGACCCTCTCCTCTCTGACCCTCTCCAACCCTCTCCGACCCTCTCCTCTCCTTTCCTTTCCTTTCCTAGCTGGTTATTCCTCAGCTGCCATGTTTGCCTTTATGACATGGGCCCAGACATATATATGTCATGTAAAAAAGAAAAATTACCATTGCAATGTCTGTGCTTTTACCACTACAGCATCTTTGACATCAAAGTCCTGTTCAAAATACTAGTACAGAAAAGCAACGTGGATTTTCTAAGTGCAGGATTATTTTGATTGTTTAAAAATAGGCTTCTATCTTTAGAAAGAATATTGAATTTTCTCTTTTATAGCTTAATGATTCGTTGTTATGACAGACTTAATCAATCTGATGAGTCCATGTTCAGTGTTCTGGCAAATATAATCAACCCTGGAGTGTTTTCTTACTCCCCAAAGGCACATTGTTTCTGTGTTTATTTCATTCTGATGTTTTATCTGGAAACCATATTTCTTTTTCTTGAAGAAATGTGTACTGAGACATGCATTGAAAGCCATGTGTTTAAATTACTGAATATGAAATGATCTTTTTATTTAGGAAGTGAAAGGAGAATGTTATAGAACAAAAAGGCTAGCTAGGTGATTGGTGAAGAAGTTACAGAGAGAAAAGGGAAAAGATTGATCTCATAAAATTCACAGGGCACATTTAAAGACAGTTTGTAGTAATAAAAAGGACTGTTATAGATTCCAAGACAAGCCCAATGTCTCACTTCTAAAAATGATCTACACAATATGCATTTGTTTCAGTTCAAGATCAAGATCTAGTTTCCATAACTCATTTCTTGCTTCTGAATCTTCATTTTGTGTTCTTTAATGTCACTTGTCTGCCAGATTATTCTAGGACCTTTGAAGTGCAGAAAGATGGTTTATTTTCAGGCTTTACTCCCATGCAGAGTTCCAGCATGCACTGCAAGTCTTTGGGGGAGGGATTTGTCTCCTAAAAATACGGAGATTTTACTGAGTACTAAAAAATAATGAATTATAAAGAAAACAGAGATATTCTAGGCTAAAAAAAAAAGTAATATAAGTGTATGTTATATGTGACATAGAGTCTACTAAAGAGGATCATTATTTAACAAGCACTGCTTGTTTTTTAAATGTCAGTACCTGAATCTGTGAAGACAGGAATATGTGCACGGAGCAGCAGAACTGACCATTTCCGCTCCTCAGGGAGTGCAGGTCAGAGTCTGTGGTGCGAAGTGGTGTGTGCCTTTCCTATTGCAGGAAAGGCAAGGAAAACTTTACACTGCAGTAACAACTCCTTCTTCAAACCAATAGCGTTAGTACATTGCTAAACCCTGCTGATTTCTTGGACGTTGTGCAGAAGGGGCCCTTATTAATCAGATCAGTTGCAGGAATGACCTGGCACATGTAGATTATTGAAATAAGTGTCCCATGTAACACATGAATACTTAGTGTGTCAGGGCGATTTAGACTGGAATCTCTATTTAAATGGTGTTAACACGACACATTTAATAATAGTCTAGTGCCATGCAAGAAATAATTACTTGCTCTCTAAAGGATAATTTGTAATAAGCAATGTTGTCCTTACAACTTCTATGATGTGAGGTTCATCTCTGAATCTTCAGTTTAAATGACACATCCAAGGTCAGCCATTATCTCTCTCTATTCTTACTACCATAGACTGATAGGAATTGTTTTATTATCCATGCATAGAGCATTCATGTCCATGACAGCTCTTTAATGCCAGATAAGACTTTTGGTACTCTCTTTCTTATGCAATACAAGTGGTTGTTAGCCTTAGCAGAAGGCTCTTAATAAGTGAATTAACAACAGTTAAGGTTAAAGTAAAATTGTCATATATTTTAAGTGACATCAATTATTTTCCATTTATAGTTCTAAGAAATCTTAGATCTTACCAAACTACAGCAGTTCTTAAATTCTGATAATCATGCAGCTAAAATGTCATCCTTTTGACACTCTACTCAGTAGAAATCCTAATTGAGTACTAAGATAGACTATCGAACCCCTTCTACTCACTCAGGGGAGACTTACAATGATAGTATGACTTTAAACCAATGGAAAAATGAAAAATAAAAATTTATTTTAATTGCATCTGATGGAAAGGTATTGTTGGACGGGTGTCTTCCTTTGTTATTTCCATGATTTTTAGTTTGATTACACTTGGATGCTAATAAATATTTAGTTCCATTTCTAGTTTGGGGCTGTTTTCTGTGAAACCTCTCAAGATCAGCAGTGGCTTTTTCTGTCTCCCTGATGATTCTGAAGTTCTGTCAGTCAAAACCCTACACAAAATTCACAGCTTCCTCTGGTTTCAGCTGAATCTCACTGCCTGCGCCTCAGATAACCAAGTAGCAAATTTCCCTGGGTGTCACACCAGTACTAGAATTTATCCATGTCAGTATTATACAACTTCCTTATATTCTCTGTGACTTATTCACTTTGCATTTCAATAGTTAAAGACAAGGCTTCATGTCCTTCGAGTCGCAGCGTTCAGAGACATGACAGATATAACTAAGCTCTTTAAGTGGCTCTCTAATTTCAGGGTAGGTTGCATGACATTGACAGTGTAATTTAAAACTACAATTCTGAGCTTTTTCATCTTTTTCTTTTCCTAGCACACATTTCCATAACCTACTTGTATCATATAAAAGGAAAGAAAAAGTAATTTCCTATGGCTTTTTTTTTTTGACTGAAGATGTACCTCACCAATTGCATCAACCTCCCTTCTGCACCACACAATAATGTAAATAGGTAGATTTGTCAACACATGTAATGTGGGGGGTTTTGTACTTTCCTGTGATGTGTCTGGTGGCTGGAGTCAGAGACAGCATTTCTGTCTCGATGAAATTGGTCTAATCCAATACAGGCAGATACAGGCTGGTTTTGGCCTAGTCATTTCACATCCAAGGGCTTAGTTTCCCCATCAATAAGATAGTGTACTGGTCTCCTTTTAATGTGATACCAGATTTATAGAGGTGAAGTGCTGCTAAAGAACATTTTATTATGAAGTCCTGCATCCCTGGAGCTTAGATTAAGGGGAAGGCATTTGCCTCATGCTCATTTGTTCTTTCTGAAATATCTGCTTTGTATTTATTTTTAAAAGATGGCATGGAGTTTGAGGTTCAAGGAAACACTTGCTTCCTGCACTTGAGAGCAGCTGCCTCACTTTGTTGACCCTTTACAGCCTCAAGCTATCTCAGCTACAGGAGAGCTTCTGGCATGACTCATCCTGGAATTGCAGCTTCCAAGAATATGCATCAGGGGAGCAGAATTGGGAGGTAAGCAGGTTTTCCTACTTCTGATTCCATTTCTGGCTAAGATTGAATATCCCATGTGTCGTAGATTCTGTATCTCTTCAGTTGAAGACTCTTCTGAAAAGTTTCTTGGTACCCAGAAAACCAGGGTGAAGACTGCAGAGCCTTCAGAGCTGGTCTCCAGCTGAGAGGTGCCCAGTGGGTGGGTACCAGTTGGGCTTGAAAATTCAGGCACTGGGTGCCCTACATGCCTTGCTTTAGCTGTGGGACTTACAAAGCTGGAGGTACAGCCTTCTGGTTTAGTCCTAAAACTGCCATTTTTCATCTGTGGTCAGAACCCAAAGGTCAAATTTTCTGCTATGGAAAAGCTCCTTTTTAGTAAACAAAAAATAGAGCAATTTTTTTTTTTAAGTATTCTTACTTTTGTTAATACAAACGTGGATGAAGGAAAACATCTAAAAATATATCAGATGAAATCTACATGGTTGGAAGAATTTGAAGCTTTGTTATTAGTGAATGATTGCTGTGAGGAGTCCTACTCTTTCACTTTACATTTTCAAAGATAGCCAATGTCCACAAATGCAATTTGTTTAAACTGTATTTGTAGCATAGACACGATGAAAAAATCATTATTACAAAAGCAAATTATTTGATAGTAAATTGAAATTAGGAAGAAATGGGATTTCTCCTCCTTCAAATAACCTGATTTTAATGTTAATGAAACCTTGACCAAAAAAAAAAGAAAAAAAATCTCCAGGAAGGGTAAAAAGTGAGAAAAACTATTGAGTTTTACAGAAAAGAACTGCTTTAAAGTAGCTAAAAGAGCCTAAGGCGTTGCACAAGCACTGATGAGATTGCTGTTTCCAAGAAGTTTTATTCTGGTCACATACAGACATACCTTTTCTGAGGAAGGCACATAAGAACTGACAAAGTAGTCACGCTGTAGACAGTCTGCATGTGACACACATGGTTTAGTGTGTTAAAATAGGGGGGTTGGCTGATGCTTCCAAGAGGTGACTTGCCTGAAGACAGCATGTCTTTGTTTTCACGGCAGTCTAACCGAGAGATGCAGCTTATCGGTTTTCTCCCATGTTTCTCTCCTGTGTGGCCTTTAGTGGAGCCCAGTTATGTAGCTTTTTCAGACATGTGTCCCTGTGCTGCATGAAATAGCCTACACATGTTGACTGCCAGGGAGTCTGAGAAGTAGACACCTTTCACAAGCAGGTTGACCTTCACCTGGCTGAACAGTGTTATCTCAAATTTTGTTCAGAGTCTCCAGTTGTGCAAATTGTTGTTGATGTTAGGTGTGCCAGGATGTTTGTGTTCATCATTGATTCCCTTCAGGTATTTCAGCTTGCATTGTCTTTTATGTGCAATGAAAATCCCAGAATCAAAGAGTATGCTGAGTTGGAAGGCGCCCACAAGGATCATCAAGTCCAACTCCTGGCCCTGCACAGGACCATCCCCCAGAGTCACATCATGTACCCAAGAATATCATCCAAACACTTCTTGAACTCTGTCAGGCTTGTTGCTGTGACAAATAATCCCTTCTTCTTACTGTAAGGGTTTAGGTCAATTTCTTCAAAATTCTCCTGATATCTATTTCTTCTTTGAGGGAGAGGACAGACACATGTTAATGTAACAAAGAATCCACACAGTGTCAGCAGCCTGGAGAGCAGAATGGGACCTTGGCTCTTTGTCTTTGCTCTGATGCTTTCTCAGGCTGCACACAGTATCCACATTTCTTTGCCTTTAAAAATATCTCGGATTGGTGTCCAAGAAACTTGTACACTTCTTTGGAGAGACAAACTATTGAATATATCATACTTCAGCTGATTCTTACTGGAGAAGTAAGTAAGGGGGTCTGTGTACAAGAATATGTCCAAAAACATTTTTAATTACTATTGTCCTCTGAAGACCCTAATTCCTTACTCTGTGCAGTAGCTGGCATTCCCCACCATCAGCCAACTATAATAAATTCCTTCACACACACAAACTTCATTGTTCTTGAAGTCTTGTTTTTCTTGCTCTTAAACACACTTCAGCCATGACTGATGTGGTTTAGTTCATATGACACAGCCCTCTGAGCACTGTTGACCACAAACTAAGGGAACATTGATTACCAAGTATTAGGCTCCATGTATTTTCCAAATTCTTCCCATTGTTTACTGATGATGCAAAGGAAGCATTCTGTCCCAGTTCTGTGACCACTGCAGAACAGCAATACAGACTACAAGTAGAAGAGCAAATGGCATGAGGTACAGAAGCTGCGTGAGCCTCAGCTGGACAAGAAGAGTAAGAAATACGGCTATAGTTGGCCAGGAATTGTTTTTTAATGCCAGTGGTACAGCAAACTGTGCATACCTGGGGAGAAACCAAGAATGACACAGTCCTCCATCCTCTTGTTTTGGCACATGCGATTAGACGGTGGGATACAGATCACAGAAATTAGATATTGTTCATATTAGAATTTCAGGTGGAAATAAAAGTCATAAAAATAACATATATAAATAGGATTGAACACCATATGAATAGGTAAAATCAAGGACTCACCTACGAGTGTAAATTTTGAAAAGAGAACTAAGCAAACGACTGATATACTCAGAGAGATTTCTACACTGAGAAATATAACTGCATTTGCCAGCACTTCAGATTTTCTTCTCCCATCACTCTAAAAGTATAATGATGTTGTTATTACAAAAGAGAAATACTCAACATGCCTTCTTGTGGCTTTGGTTGAATATTTGCAATGAGGAAAAAACATACCTTTATTCACACTGGATTCCGTCTCACATACATCGAAGTCAGTAGAAATGTACAGTTGTTCAGGTATCTAGTATCTTAAATTTATTCTCTATATTATTTTCTTTAATGATATTTATCTTTTTATTGACTATCTTTTTCCACTCAGGAAACACTACAAGTCCTCTTGACTAATCACAGCATTAAAAAAATCAACTGTAAGAAACAGTTTCAAAGGAGCAGCTGATCAAATGCTCTTTAAACAATTTCCAAAGTTAATTTATACCTTTTGTCTAGTCCTGTCTCTAGACAATTTGTGTACAAGATGTAGGGCTGGTCGAGGAAGGCAGAGTCTCAAAGAGAATTGTACAGAAAAGCTACAAAGGCTTAAAACCTAACCTATAAGATCATGGTAAGAGATAATGGAAGATTGAAACAGAAAATTGTCCCACTGATGTTCCACAATGTCTACTATGAGGGGACTTCCACTAAAGCAGTGGGTGATATCTCTGCCAGATGAAGGATGCTGGCCTAGATGGATTTTGGGCATAGTTCTAGCAGACAGTATCAGTCTGGTGTGTCCCACCAGGATTGCTTTTGTGGCCACAAAAATAGCATTTGCTAAAGAACTTCTCAGTAGTGGAGAAGAGACATTAGTATTTGCTTTTTACATCAGTCTTGATCTGCGTGTAACTTTTTCAGTTTTCAAAATGATATAAAAACTAAGCAAATTCCAGAAGAAACACTATTAGTTGTAGTTTTACTACATACAATATTTTATTGTAATTGTTATCTATGAAGTTTTGATGCATTGTGAAATGATTTCATGAAGTGCCAACCTCCCACACAGGGACGAAATCTGTGAATGATTCTGTATTAGGTGTTTATATATATATATACATATATATATATATCTGTGAATAAGGATATGCAAATATATGTAGATATTCATGTGTTAAAAGCAGTTACAATTTTCAGTTTCAGCTCTGCGTGGGAAGCAGTTTCCTTCCATGGAGAGGAGCAGATACACATCTTGACCAGAGAGGAGAACTGTATGACTAGTACTTGGCAGGAAATGTCAGGAGTCCACACTGCTACCTGCTCAGTGCCTGGAAGAACTCGGGTGCTTCAGAGGACAACATGGGCTTAGCAGCCTGCAGAGCCCATCTGCCCTGAGAGGACAAAGTTGGGATGCTGCTAAGGAAGTCTGTAGGTTATCCTGTATGGGACAGCAGGAGAGCACGGTGACTCATACACTCTGCAGCTGCTTGGGTTTGCCCAATCTGTAGCCAAGGAATGGGGAAAGAGAGCTGAGAGTACTGGGAGTGAGGTGATAGGAAAGGATGATGATTTGGGATTGGATGCAGCACAGAGGATGTGTGAGAGGGGGCTGTGACAGTCACACGCTGGGCCACACTGTACATTTCCTACTGTTCACAGAAAGCTCCACTGACTGGCTTCCCAGAGAACTTGCTTTTCATGTGTGCCACCATTGATGCACTGCAGTGTGTTCTACTGCTCATGTACTAAGTAGAACTCACCCCTGCGTGTCAATCCATGTCAACAAATCACCATGGCATCAGTAGTCATGCTCCAGCACACCAAACCCTTCCCAGAATCCATAGTAAATCCAGACCTCTTGTCCTTGAGTCTCGAAAAGCAGCATATTCAAGCTAAAATTGCTTCTGATAAAGCAATGACCTTGGAGACAACCTAATTTAAAAAAAAAACAACAAAGAAAACAAACAAACCAAAAAATGGGCAAGAACACAGGCTTAGGAAAAAGTTTGTTGTGTGTCCAGGAACAGTATGACATCCAGAGCACTTCTGAAGTTTTATGATATGTGTCTGGCTGTTGAAGTACAGCAGAAGGAAAGGGTTCTGCGGACTACAAAGTGAAATTTGGGCTGCTATTCCCAAATTAGGTTGAATGAGAATTTCCTACAGACCAGGCAGCCCAAAATGTTAGAGGGATTTCTTGCCAAATTTCCCTATTCCCACTCATTCCAGACCTTACCATTTCTCTCCCAGCAATCAGCAGATGAGGAAGCAAGATCTATGATGCATTATTTTCTCTCAAAGGCCTGGAGAAATCATTCTTTCCTCTGTTCAAGGTTAACAAACATCATGTTTTCCAGTTCCACTGTGGACTAAAATAATGACAGCATCACAATTGATGATGCTTTGCCTACAGTCCCCTGTTTCAACATAATCTGAAAGGATATAACCATTTTTTGTTACCATAAACTAAAAGAGAAAACAAATGCACTGGTGTGATGGGGGAAATCCTGGGATCATGTCAAAGCACAGATGGAAGAGCAAAATAGGAGCTAAGAATTGAAACTTCTATATGGTATAAAATAAAAAAGTTTTCAATCTTCTTCTGATGACCAGACATGAAAGGGATGCAGCCCTGTAGGTCAGGGCCATTCTCTTAGTGAGGGACAAGCGCTCACCTCCACATGCTGCCAGTTCAGAACATTTCAGGCTGAAGGAGGTGCAGGAGGTGCTGCTGATGGACATTCTGAGGGGCTTCCTTGGTCAGCTGGGGTTTTCTGAACTGCAGGAATCCCTGCCAGATCAGCGCTGCAGAACTTGCTGCAACAGGGAAAAATCTAGAATAAAAGGTCAATTAGATGTTACAGTGACCTTGCCACTCATAAACGGAAGGAAAGACTCCAGAAACAGACTTGTCCAGCACATGCAGCAGTTCAGCCCAGTGTAGCAGGGAGGATGCTGAGACTGAAACCAGTACACCATTGAAAGCTCAACAAGAACAATATTTATTACAAAAAAGTAGCCAAAAAAACGAAAACCCAAGAGAGAGGAAGTAGGAGGAAAATAAGCCCTCAGTACAACTCCCCCACTCACTCAGGTGTTGCTTACAAAGTTATCTTACTGACCCAGAATGCCTAGAATTACCCATAATAGAAGCTGCATCCTCGGAATGTCGGAAGGCTCCCAAGATGGCAGGCGCCCCCACAAAAGGCCACATTGTCCTTCAATGTGAAGCTTGAGTTTCCACTCCCAGCACGAGCTCTCTGCTTTTTATACAATTAACTGGTGACGTCTACCTGGGCAGGTGTGGCCAGCACCGCCCAGCTAGAGGCCTTCAGTCCGTCCCTCCGTTAAGCAAGTGGTATCTCTTCTGTGCATGCGTGGTACTCTGGAATTTCCCCGCGCCTGCGTGCTACACCTCGGGGGGTCTTTCCTAAATGAGTCTGGGGGCTTACTTCATCCTCCTCTTCACTTTCACCTTCAAATGCCCTTGGAGGGCCGTCAACCAATAGTGAGGTACCAATTAATTTCAGTTTATACAAGATGCTTGCTTCAAGGATGAAGTTCTCATTTATCAGTGCTTGTTTTCTTATAACTTGGCAGGAAAAGAACAGACTCTCACAAGTGGCTGGGCCAAACATAGATCAAAGTATTAGCATTAATTAAGCATGGACACACCCAGGCTTGGTGCAGTTCCGGTGGGGAAGCCTAGTCCTGCCTCCCTTCCCCTCTGTAACACAGTACACTACCAGTCATCTCATTCTCCACCCTTATTTCAATAACATGGTGAAATGCAAATACTTATTCTTTTCTTGCATTCTTGTGCTGTTCTGCTTTCTGCCTTCCTGCAAAGGACCACAATAGCTGCATGAATCCTGTACTGAGTATTCCATTTTTTCTCCTCGTGAAGGGTTTGTGGAACCCAGCAGGCCTCTGTGCTACGGCCAGTATTAGCCACACTTCACTACAAATGGTTTTACAGGAAGGACCATCTGGTGGTCAGCTGCCCAAATGCGTATTTGTTGCCTCCTGCACCTGTTCAGTGTGTTGTTCAGCCTCTCCCTGCCAGGTGCTCTCCCATCAGAGGTCTTCCTGAGCAAGGGGACGAGAGGACGCAGCACACCTCCCATAACAGCAGCAGGTACAAACAGCTCTTTGAGATTACTGTTCTTAAGGAGGAATAAATCCCAGCTTATCTTCAAAATTGAAACGACGCAAAGGACCAGAAGGATAATACCTGGCTCAGAGATCAAACTCGCAGTATTACAAGCAACTGCATCAGTATTTAGGTGAGCCTGCAATGTACCTGCCAGTCAGACCTGTATTACTTTAGGATGTGATTTCTCTGTGCAAACTAAGCCATCCACTTGCATTAAAAACTTAGTTTGGGACTGCCCTGACAGATTGGAATGTCCTAACCGGACAGACTGGACCATAGCTACGTGCTCTGAAAGTAAAGTAACCTTTACCAAGGAGACCCTAAAATGAGTTTGGGTTTATATGTAAAACTTTCAGGGACACTGGTGCTACTTCTGAGAGGCATCTCTTACTCCCTCTACATCCTTGACTTCCCAAAAGAGCTACCTTTTAATAGAATAATAAACTTGAATTTGAGAATCAAATGCAACTGGAGAAATTCTAGTTCATGGAACTTGACTGTTATTAAGATCTTCACATACAAAACTCTCCAGCTTATCAGAAGATTACCTTCAGAGAAAGAAAGGAGAGGGAGAAACACCTGCAATTTTTGATTAATTTTGTGAACTATCCTGTTAATTACTACTCCAGCGGAACTAAGGGTACGTATCAAAAACAGCTTTAAGGATGGCAAAAATTAAAAGTAGAATTAAATAATATGCTACTTAATAATAAAAGAGCTGTAGCTGTCCTTATCAGGCCAAAAAAATGACATCACCAAAACCAGGGAGAACGAAGCAATATGCCTGCCAGACCAAAGAGCTACATGTCATTATACTGCAGTCCTGTCTCAAGAAAATCATCTGGAAAAAAAATATGTCTGAAGATCATACATACTTGCAAGTGAAAGCTCTGGGGTAAAAAAAATAGGCTAAAAGCAGGATATTCCCTAAGCTAAGCAATATTTGCTCATCTCTCTTCTAAGAGATGATGAAATTTTCCCCAGCTTTCATATGGCAACTGGAAACACACCATCCTTTGTTCTTTAACCTCTCACGAGGAAGTCACACACACTAAAGGTTTGCTGAGCAAACATATGATCCTTTTCCCTAGTCTGTGAGTTTTATTTTGATATTGGCTCCCTCTCAGCAGCACATCAGAATAAGACTGCTTAGTTGTTAGGTTGATGCACTTCATCCTTTCCTTATTAGGGAAAAAACTCCAACAAATTTGTAGGTTTGAGATACTTCCTGTCACCCAGCTGTAAATACATTCAGTGTTACTCTCCTGGCTATACCATGCTTTAGGTATTTGTTTGGGAGGTGGATAGGCAGAAGGAATTTAAAGTCTTAGCTTCAGCCTTTTTCCTCTCATTTTAAGGTAAGCAAACTCCCTTTTACAAGGTGTCGAAGAGCTGGCCCTGGACACTCTCTTCTCTGCAAGCAGTGCTTGGGAAGGGCACAGGCAGCAAAAGCACTGGAGGTCCTGTTGCCTCACTGCAACTCTCCTCCCTCTGAGAAGGAAGACGGTAATTCACACCTCACCTAGGAGAGCTATTCAGGCAGCCTTTAAAGCCAATGGAGAGGATGCACTTAACCCCCCTCCATTCACCATCTGTAAGGACAAAGTCATCTCCCCTACTAAGACAAACTACTTTTTAGAAGCATCTCACTCCATTGCAACTAATTATGAAGCAAACACAGATAGTTACCTAAGTCACTTAAGTTTGAAACAGTTGATTATAACAGAGTTCCAGTCCTAAGTAATAATTCAACATCTGGCTTCTAGAACTAACCTGACCACTACTTCACATCATAGCTCACCTGATTTTGTCAGTCTAACATTTGAGAATTAGTTGATGGCAGGTATATCAGCTTTAATATAAATTAATGTGTTAAGTAAGAACCTTAAAGAGCTTCTTTAAACACTCTCATCCTAAAAATGGCAACATTAAAATATGTGATTTTTTTACAGGCACAAGACTATAGGTGACTGAGAGACTTAATGCTGGGAAAATATATGTCAAAGACCTTGCTGCTGTAAGCTTTAGGTGGCACTTCTGATGTTGAGGGGAAAAAAAAATCCATTCTCACAGAAAAAAAATGCAGAGCGATACTAAATATTTCTGAAGAAAATACATATGTTCAAAGTAATTCATCAGCTTGGTTTCCAAAGGATGGGAGGCCAATTTCTGCACCTCCCCAGCACTTCAGAAGTCAGTAGCTCCAACCTGTTCTGAAAAGGTGTCAAGGAGAGCAGAGTTCTCAAGGTAATTAAGTTCTTGCAAGCTCTGTGGAAATCGGTGGTTGGGAAAGAGGTCCAAATAATTCCTCTCAGAGGGAAAAGATGCGCAGAAAGATGCCCTTCTCTTGCCCAGTAGCAATAATGTCAATCAACAGGGGAATATGGAGAAAGATGCTTGATCTGCAGGAGGTGTAAGACATTGAGAGGGAAGAGGACTTTGTTAGTTCCACTCCTTACAGCATTTATTTTAAATAGAGCTCTTTTCTCAGGATCTGCCATTTTGTAACTATGATTCAATTTCCACTGTGCCACCCCTTCTGCAACAAAAGTGCTGGGGAAGATTAAACGTGACTACCCCCCCGACCACCAATCACTGAGATTAAGAGGGAGCACAGCCATACCCACGTTAGAACGTAGCCAACACAAAACACCAGCTAAGAAAAGGTATTTTATATTGCATGTTACAAAAGCATGAAAGCAACCACAAATGTGTATGGTTTTAATGACCATTGGCACATAGAAACACAAGTCATTTCCTTATGCTTTGATATGCTTGATGCCATGTTACTGAGTGATGAACAATTACAAAACCCATGGAACGCCCAAATCTTATTCTCTTATAAAATGAACTGCTCTTATAAATGAATTTGCTCTTTTCCTGACATTTCAGAACAACATGGTGTGCTGTTTTTTCAATAACAACACCAAAGTAAGGGCCATAAAAAGGCAAGTAACGTAACTGTCACTACAGGTTGCTGGAATTTGTGATCATTTATTGCAGTCAACTGGAAAAGTAGTAAAGTTTTATAACAGCATTCTACAGTCCCTTATAGACATCTGCTACCATCAAGGGTAAACAGATCTTGCATTTTAACTTAGTAAAATCAGCACCGAAATATAAACTTACCAAACAAGACAATATATAGCAAGTATGTTCTTTAACTGTTTGGTGCAACTTCATGTATTTTGTAATAAAGTAATTACAGAGCAATTTCTTCAAACGATAAAGGCTTCATAATTTTAATAATGTACAAAATGTATCTATGCAAAGTAGCAGCAACAAGTTTAAAGGAAAATCCACCGCAGAAACACAACATACAGGTTTTAAGTAAAGAAAATCAAATGGAACAGCAAGCATTCTCCAGTACTGCAAGAATTTGCTTACATAGGCAGAACAATTTTCCTTTGTCTCCCAGAAAGTTAACAGAAAATGGATACAACTCCTGCTGCTTTTCACTGTTTATACTAACAAAAAGAACTATAAAAATAGATTCAACCCGTACTTATGATAAAAACATACCTGTGGTTAATCTAACAGCTAATGCCACAAGCCATTGCCTCACCCTAATCCTGTATCTCAGTGAATTTCTAATAGTAATCATCTGGGAAGAGCACCAAAAAAGTGCTGAAGCGCTGCTTTCCTAACTGCAGGCACTGCAAGAAAACAAAATAGAAATGATAACTTATGCCCTACGATAACATTTTATCAGTTGTTACATTCAAACCATGACTGGTTTTGACAGGTACCGCAAGTGATTTTGCAGCACCACAAAATTTTGAGTTTAATTATTACTGGAGCCCAGGGCTCCTCTTTTTGTGGTCTGGTTGCCAGATTACACAAAAGGGCCCTTAGCATTCACTCTCTGGCTCTTACATGTTATTTTGCCCAAATGTTCAGTTTCTTATCTCTTATTGACATATTCTGCAAGCAAAGACTGAAGTGATATCCTCTATTTTCCAAGCACCAATTTCTTGACAGCTATTTACAACGTGGGTTAACAAGAGCCTTTTTATTTTAGGAAAAATTCCTTCAATGAAAGGGCTATCAAGCACTGGAACAGGCTGCCCAGGGAAGTGCTTGAGTCACCATCCCTGGAGGTATTTCAAAGATGTGTAGATGGGGCACTCAGGAACATGGTTTAGTGGTGGACTTGGCACTGCCAGGTTATCAACTGGACTTGATGATCCTAGAGGTTTTTTCCATTATAAATGATTCTCTGATTCTATGAAAGAAAGCAAAATAACTGCCTTTATGAGGCACTCTATCTTGTTGGTACAGACACTGCTCTCAGAATTATCTTCCAAATCCAGGTATTCCATGGATGGTGGCAGTGAGTACCTAGTACCTTTACTTGCATGAAGGAAGACAAGCAGGGGCCTGGACAGCACTCAGGTCAGCCCTTACTCACAAAGCTGAGGGATGCTGAAGATAATCAACTGAAACATAAAGAAAAGGACAGAAAAGTGAGACCAGTTCCTTGTATGCTCAATCAAAAAAATGTAATTCTACATCCAGGGAGGAGTGACGCTGGTCTATGGTGAAGGAAGCAACTGATTTGAAAATTAGGAATGCCAAGAAGTAGAAGTACGTAAACGTTCATGGAATGTGTGCTGGAAAGGGTAAAACCTGGTATAAGAAGATAATGAAGTCATGCAACAATCCATGGAGAAGAAGATTTAGAATTAAAAAATAAAACAACTGCAGTAGTGTTACTGCCTATTCGCAAATTAAGATGTTAAGCCTCTTAATAATGATGCAGAAAAGGCAGAAGCTTCCAATTAAAACTTCTACTTCCCAGTTGAAAAGGTATATTGTGTGAGGAAGTCTTTTCCAACCCAACAGCAACTAAAAAGGCAAAGTATTACTAGAAATAACTGTATTAATAAACAGCATATATTTAGTTTAAAGATAGCTGACCCAGGATATCTTTAGGTAACTGGAAATGCCAATAGATTTTGGGAAGATCTAACTCTCACACTACAGAAGGGAAACTAGAATGAATTAGATATAAATACAGACCAATTTTCCAGTATCCAAACTATGCTGCAGAATTTAAAGATTAAAGGTTCAAAATGTAATTACCACCAATTAACATACTTAATGAGAAACAGCTTTAGTACTTTTGTAGGACATCATCACAGTGAGACAAACATCCGAACTCATACTTAGCGTGATCCTATGTCCATAAAGTACACACCAGATACACAAACTGGCAAAGTTCAACAAGAAGCTCCCCCACTGGCTGCCAGTCGAGTGAGTTTCAGGGAGGCTGCAGAGATTTGCGATAGGACCAATACACTTTGATGCTCTAATAAAACCAGGCAAACACAAAGCTGGGCAAAGCCCACACAGAGCCAGAGTAATGCAAAACCCACACCATTCTCTGCATCTGTGACTAGAGAAGATCCATTTGTTTAGGCTATCAAAAAGTACTTGCACAGAAATAGAGCACATGTTCACACATTTCAATAATGACAGCTTATTCTGATTAATAAGTACCCATACAAGCGGTAGATTTGCACTCTACTACAGCGTTTATAACTAGGCAAATTCTTGAATGAAGAACTGAGCTCAGTCTGACTGAAAGATATTTAGTGTGATGCTAGATAACTTAGTTTTAAGACCTGCAATATTAGATCATCTAATGGAATCAGTCCCCTTTGACCATAAGGTGCCAGAAAGTCACGTTGTATTTTCCCCAAGCAGCCTGTTTGCAAATGGGCATCTCCACTTACAAAGGAAAAGATAATGCAAATAGCATGGAAGTAGCCAGGTTATAAAGAACAGTGTTCTAGAACTGCATATAGAGCACCCCTGTACTACTTGCCATCATGAGCTGACCTCTGGGAATTAAGCCTCCATTTCCACTGTGCTGGTTACAGACCTCAGTCTGAGACAAGACTATCCCCTCTCGACACACAGGAAAAAACGCCCAATGCATTGTAACAGGGACAGAGGGGATGGTTCTTGAGTAAAGGGGCTATTACCAGTGAACCACTGTATGCAACCAGGGACCTACTGATCTCCTCAGAGGTGGCTCTCTTTTGATGAATGGTGTCCAGGTTCATGAACTGCAAAGCTCTTTCAATGTTTTTACAACACTACATAAATGTTTATGTTCATACAGAAGTCCAAGCCCTTATAAACTCCAGTAAGCTCCTGAATACCAATTTCCCATCACTATACCTGCATTTATACTTGCACAGTGTAAATATCATTAAAGATCACACAGACATTGAGAAGTAACAGCTCCATAATCTGAGATGCAGCATTGTGTTTATTTACATTATATCACTCAGAAAATTCCACCACAAGCATGACAGAAACATGAAGCTTCACAACAAATCCAGGTGAGATTTTTTTCTGTACATTATATTTTTCAACAATGAGAAATATTTTATTAGCAATATGGACACATTTAAATATTAAAAATCTATACAGCGTCCTTTTCTCTCCCAGTCTCCGAAACGTGTAGGTTCAGGGCCTCTAGGTCCACCCCTCTCTTTTGTAGTAGGATTGATTCCATCAGGGAATTCTAAAATAACAAAGAAAGTTCATTAAAATTCCTGTAATGTTGACAAATATAAAGATGTCACCATTTATGACGTCTGCCTCTTAGTTTCATTTTCAAATACAAAATCAATTCTCTATCATATTTAAAGGCAACCTTGAGTTAAGCATTTCCCAGTCCTACAAAAGCAATTTCATTTTTTTTGACTACAGTCAGCAATATGTATGATCATATTCAGTTATGGAAATAAAAAAGCAACTCAATGTCCAGAGGCACTAAAGCAACACAATTTCTCATGAATTCAGTCAGAACTTGTATCATTCAGGCATACTGTACATAGGTTCACTACATCTAAAACCTCAGGTAACTTTCTGTTTGTTTAGGTCTCTGATTTTAAGCATTTGTTTTAAATTTCACTTGAATTTTAGTCAAGATTCTATTATTCTTGTATTTTAACCTGTCTTTCCTGGATGCTGGTATGTTTTTCAAGAAATGGTGTTTTGATATTCATCAACATCAGGCTAGAAATTGGACCTTTTTTACCTTCTAAAACTTAACTCAAGCTCACTAAGTCACTGTGATGTCCTCTCAGGAGAGGGAGACTCTTTGTAAGTGGGGTACAAAGAGACTTTCATCTCTCTCTGGTAAGCAACATGCAAAGTTTACACATGACCAATGCTTCTTCTATTCATAGAATGGGTTGGAAAGGGACATTTAGGATCACCTAGTTCCAATTCCCCTGCCATGGACAGGGATGCCACCCACTAGGTCATGTTGCTCAGGGCCCTATCCAGCCTGGTCTTGAACACTTCCAAGGACAGCTCATGCACAACTTCTCTGGGCAACCTGCTGCGCTTCACCAGTCTCTGAGTAAAGAATTTCTTCCTAACATGTAATCTAAACTTGCCCTCTTTCAGTTTAGAATCCCTTATCCTGTCACTATCTGCTTGTATGAAGAGTTCCTCTCCCTCTGTTTTATAAGCCCCCTTCAGGTACTGGAAGGCCACAATGGGGTCTCCCCAAAAGCCTTCTCTTCTCCATGCTGAACAACCCCAACTCTCTCAGCCTGTCTTCATAGAAGTGCTCTAGCCCTCCGATCATCTTTGTGTCCCTCCTCTGGACCCACACAATCGGGTCCATGTCTTTCTTGTGCCGAGGACCTCAGACCTGAACGCAGCACTCCAGGCGGGGCCTCACAAGGGCAAAGTAGAGGAGGGAGAACCACCTCCTTCAACCTGCTGGCCGCACTGTTTCTGATGCAGCCCAGGATGTGGGCTGCCCATTCCAGCTTTTCATCCATCCCCTATCCTGCTACAAAAGAAAAGTACTCTGCTAGCTTACGCCACTTTCTCAAACACCACAGAGCTTTCTGCACATCGGTCAATGTGCTTACACTACTCAGTGCTCCCTTACTCAGGGCTGTCTCTTAAGAATAGTTAACTCAGGCCACCAATCCACGAAGCACTTGTTGGCACAGCACCATCCCAGGCTGAGTGTTTTCTCATCCTGCACTAGATTGCAGGACTCCATGAAGCTCACTGTACCCCACATGCCCCCTGCCATGCTGATTTTCCAGAGCCTCCCACATATATATATGTGTAGCTTGAGGCTCCCTCAGTCATACCCCTAAATCAGCCCCAGTGGAAAACACAAGTAATGAGAAGCAGGGTGGAAAATCAGAAAAGACAACAGAAATCGCGAAGAGCAGAGAAAAAGAACAGTGATGGAGGGAGACTCGTGGAGCTAGAGGCTATACAGGATGACATACTGGGACGCCTGTTTAAAAACTGATGCACATCAGGATAGGAAATGTCAGTATTGGAGCACCTCTAGCAGTCATGTCATGTCATGGCTAGGCTTCGCGAACGAAGATTTGGGAAGGGCTCTGCCCACGCTTCTTGCAAGTACCTCTAGCAGTACAAGGAGCACAAATGCAAGTAAATTTATTCTGTAGATGTCATCATCCCAATACCCAAGTACTACTGATGTGCTGACAGTGGATACAGATGCTCAAAAGATTTCTCCATGAGAGCTACACAGCAGTGGGAATTCCAACAGGCAGCTTAAACTCTTAGTTTTTTCCTAATAACACAACATGCAATCTGCAAACTATTCCTGGTGTTATATGTAAAAAATACACAGGTACAACTCAATTTAAAGGCAAAACAGACCTTGAGTCTTGCTCTAAACCTAGAACACCTAAGCAAAAAGCAGAAGATATTGATTATGCATTTGTTTTAAATGAAGCAGTGATGGCATTTATTTTCTTGGGAAAAAAAGACAAGAATAGCTGCTTACATAGTAACTCCACCTCTGAGTCAGTTCTCAAGTGAGTCACAATCTGAAACTGAGTGCAACCCTTCTGGAGATGATTCCATAATACGATAATCATGATACAATAATACAATAATATAACTGCAAACTTGCAGAGAAATTTATGAAACAAGAAGCACAAGTAGCTTTTCACAATGATGCAGCTTCCCCAAGTGCTGTGGAGGCCTCAGGAATCTGGGAAATACACCCTCGAATCGGACATCTCTTTTTAGTACATCTGCACAAAAACTGCCCCTATTCTGTGCCATTTTACCCTGCATGGAGAAAGGGTAATTCTGTGGAAGAGTATCTGAGGATTTTGGATATGAAATTAAAGATTCGAAGGCGGAAAAATAAGAACAGTTTCTTAAACGAATGTCAGGAATGATTCATCTTTATGCTGCTATCATTCAACTCTGCTGGCCTTATGGAAGCAAACAAGGGGCACATCCTCAGGGACTGAACTGTGGATGGCACTGGCTCACTCAGATATTAAATATGGAGTCTCAGACAGATGTGACAGTTACACTGCTTTTTAATTTTCTGGAAGCGTGTGGCAATGTGCTCATGAAACAGTATCACATTCAGTTCTGGAAAATGATGTTATTTATCCAAGCAGACTACATCCCAAGAATTGAAGCAATTACCAGCTCTGTACAGAAGGGCCCTTTAATGCGTTTGAAGTATTTACCGAAGGAATGTCTACAGCAGAAGGAAATTCTGCTTCCAACAGGCACTCTGCTGCCTTCCTTTTGGAGATTATGAATCAGTCTGTATTTCTTTTCCCCAGGATGTCAGTGCTTTCAGACTTGGTTTTCTGTTTACATATAAAGGCACAATATGCTGGGAATACAGAAGAATGAGAAGATATTTCATCAACCTGTTAATGTCTAATTCAAGAAGATTTATGTTGGGCAGAAGAAACTTGTGTTTAATTTGTTGCAAATAGTTGCAATTTATTCTTTGCATTGTATCTTTTTAAGTTCTTGCATAAGAAATATTTGTTTTTTTAAAAAAATAAAAACAGTGAAAAACAAACCCCACACGGAGTACTCTGTCCAGCTCTGGGGCCTCCAACACAAGGAAGATATGGACCTGTTGGAACGAGTCCAGAAAAGGCCACTAAGATGATCAGAGGGCTGGAACACCTCTCCTGTGCAGACAAGCTGAGAGAGCTGGAGTTGTTCAGCCTGGGGAAGAAGCAGCTTTGGGGAGACCTTATTGGAGCCTTTCAGTACCTATAGGGGGCCTATAAAAAACAGCTGGAGAGTGACTTTTTACAAGGACAGGTAGTGAGAGGACAAGGGTGAATGGCTTTAAACTGAAAGAGGGCAGGTTTAGATATTATGTAGAATTTTTTTACTGTGGGGCTGGTGAGGCACTGGAACAGGTTGTGCAGAGAGGCTAGGGATGCTCCATCTCTGGAAGCATTCAAGGCCAGGTAGACTGGGGCTCTGAGCAATCTGGTCTAGCGAAAGGTGTCCCTGCCCACGGCAAGGGATTGGAACTTGACGATCTTTAAGGTCCCTTCCAACCCAAACCATTCTGTGATTCTTTAGTCATTTTGTCATCTGGATACTGATATATTAAAAAGCTTGTTCTAGAGACCTTGAAATAGATAAACATGGGTTATCACTACTGCTGAAGAGTAACAGAACATCACTAGCACTTTTGATTAAGGGAAGATGACTAATTAAAAAGAAAGGAGAAAGAGATTCTGTTGTTCTTCCATCTGACAAAAAAGTGCATGCTTCTAGTGAGTTCAGCAGTGATGCATCTGTGCCTCAATCTTGTCAGGTTCTCTACATGCAGCCCCACTGAGGTCACTGGAAAGCAACACATATAGCACTTTGTTAGGTCTTCCCAGACCCCACTGAGCAGCTCAGTAAACTCAGTATCTGTTGTTGCTTTTCAAAACACTGTCTGCAAGACTAACAGAAAACCGGGCCACGAAATGGAGCATGAATAAGAAATATTTTGTGGACTAAGAAATAGAACGGGCTTTTTGAATAATAAAAAGTAGCCGGTGCTCTCGTGAGTTTACTACCACTATTTACAGCTGTACTATTACAGACCAATACCAGATACATTTCTCAGAATCATGCAATGGTTTATGGTGGAAGGCACCTTTTGCAGGCACCTGGCCCCAACCCTGCTTAAGGCAGGGCTGCTATTAGGTCAGGACAGCCAGGTAAATTTGAATATCTCCAAGAGGAGAGGAATCACAGGTTTCCTGGGTGACTTGTTACAATGTTTGACCACCTTTGCTCTGAAGACTTTTTCTCTCATACATTTCCTGCAACTCGTTACTCTCTCCCATTGTCCTGTTTTTTTTCAGAACCATTAAGGTTAGCAAGTGTTTCTGAGGAGTGCTGAATGCCAGTCATCTTCTTCAACTGACATCAGCACAGCATCTCACAGTCTTGCCTTTAAAACAACTTTCAATTTTGTAAAACATGACTTACTTTCCAGGGGTTCCCTCTCTATGTTGGACTCTTCTGGTTCATCAAATCGGCCTACTGGTAACTTCGGTTTCTTAAGTGGCTGCTTAGTAGGTTCAGATCTTTCTTCTGGCTTAGAGCTGGAGCTGCTCCACAAGTTGTAAAGAAGTGATGGCTCTATCAAGCAAATGGAACATGTATCATAAATGTGAGAGTTTAACACCGAGTAACTCTATGACTGTTCAAACCCCTCTGAAAAAACCCTACTTCAGAAACTAGGGAGTGGAGGAAAGGAAAACAAACCCTAAAATTTATTTAACATTCAACTCACGAACACCTAAGAAATCAGCACAGATAATTATTTTTGGCTCTAGAAACATATGTAGGCAAAACTGTGTTAGTTGTATAACCTAGTTCACATAAACAGTGTATTTTAAACTGCTTGAACTTACCTTTGCTATTACCTTCTTGTATTTTAGACTCTAAATAGTAATTATGCTATCATAGACCAGTACATTCTGCTTTCTGGGAAAAGTCTTAACCTCCCCCAAGAAACCTGCTGATTTCCACATCTTGGCTCATTTCCAGCAGCTTTTTAGTCAGAAAAGGCTTCTGCTTTCTCAAAGGAAAGTAAAATAAACGTTGTTCCCTTAGTAACAGGTTTTCCAGAATGTCGGCAGAGGATAGTTGGGCTTCCCTTAGGATGGTAAAATAATTCAGCTGGTAGTCAAAAGCAGGACAAACTTTGAGCACATTAAAGTTCAATTATATAACTGTATGCAAATGCTTTAATTAGAAGCATAAACTTTTTTCCTTAAAGTCCTACTAACATTTTGGTTAAAAAGCTAAGTGTCCACAGTGAGCATAAACTATCCTCTAAAAATATTTTGGTTATGGACAGGTACCTAAAGCAACTCTGACTTAAGAAGGAACATTCAAACAGAAATCCTCCCTGTACCAGCTGGGTGCAAAGTACCTGAAATAAATATTATTCTATCTGCTGAGGTGATTTAATCAGGAAACCTTCTCAAACAGCATGAATTTGACTCACCTAAATATACACTAACCAACAACCCACCTGTATTCCCAGAATCAGCATATTCATTCACTCATTTTAAAATACCACAGCTTTAACATTAGACCCTAGAGCCACGTAAACTATATTACGTCTACCAACTGCTGCCAATGCCCCAAAGGAGTATTTTTTTTTTTAGTTTAAGAATGACATAACAAACTATCAACAGCAAAGTATCTAATCCGTTGCAAACACTGGATCTTTCTACTCCTGTCATTCTTCAGGAAGCTGAAAAAGCAGCTTGCTAGAAAATTAAATTATAGCTGGTATTCTAGTCCAAATTCAAACAAAAGTCAGATTAAGATACTGGTATGAAATCAATTATCTCAATCACCAGAGAAGAGGCAAAATCCATTTTCCTATTTGCAATACTTGATATTCTTGACCAAAATACATTCTTCCTGACAGAGAAGCAACAAAAGTTCAACATTAAATACCTCTGAAAAAGATGGGATGAAGTATCATCAGTTGATACTACATTCTTTGATCTTTGATTCCCTCATCCCTCACAGGCTGTCGCAAAGCCCTCCCATTTATTAAGTATATATACGAGTTACAACATGATATAGCTGAATTTGAAAATTCCAAGTCTTTAAAGCTGCTGCACTGCCAGCGTCTGCAATATCCTGTCTTTTGAAGTGGCCTACAGACCATGATTTATCATAACAAAGCCATCCATGCAGTGGAAGCTGGGCATACATCAGGATGCTCAGGGCATTGGAGCATCAGCCAAATCTTGCCATGAACCCGACAGAGCACAAATACCTAACAATATTTTTTCCCAGTTCTTCCATTAACATATAGTGTAGTGATTTGTTTCATGAGTATTGTATCAATAGCATCACAGAACCTCAGCTTTTGCTAGAGAGGGAAGCACCCCGACCCGCAGCTCCACGAACAGCCCAAGCTGCAGCCTGTGGGACAGGCTCTGTTATCCAGGCTGCCTTGTTTCTCTATAAACAAACCACACGAACCTCCTCAGGTGAAGGGCACGAACTAGGAACTTCCAAGGCCACAGTAAGTTCCCTCCAGCTATTCTACAAACATTAACCCACTGTTTAAGATTTCACTACCGTTAAAAAGTTCGGAGCAACGACAGGGCAAGAAAACCTGCGTAATAACAGATCTACCCGATAGCAGGCTTGCGATACAGGGGAGAAAATTAATATCCGGGGGGTGGGGTAGGAGGACAGCAGACCAGCTGTGGGGAAATGGAGGGTGCGGGGAAAGCTGTGGGACCTCACAGAGACCCCCTGAGACCTCCCGGGCTGACGAGGCGGGGGTGTCACAGCCCCTCCCCCGCCGCCATCTTGGGCACCCTCCAGTCCCCCCAGCGCCGGCAGCTCCGGGCAGTGCCCGTCCTCTCCCCCTCGCCCGCCCCTTCCTGGGGGAGGAAGGGCTGAAGGAGCTGAGGAGCCCCTTCGCAGCACGGCTGGGCCCCTCCCGCCCTCCGCCCGCCTCTTACTCGCTGCGCTGGGCGCTCCGCGCAGCAGCCGCAGAGCCATGGCCGGGCCGGGAGCGGGGCGGGCCGGGGAGGCAGCGCGGCCGCGCAGGCGCCGAAGGCGGTGGCTCCAGGCGGGAAGTGCGGCTCCAGGGAGGGAGGAGGGTCCGGGCAGCGGAGCCGCACCAGCGTCACCACCCACCCCGCTCCCGGGCTTCGATAAACGGAGGCGAACGGCGCCTGGGGAGGCACAGCCCCGAAGAAGGCAGCTCCGGACTCACGGAGGTGCTCGGGAAATCAGCTGTAACTCCTCTCCCCGCCCTCCCCCGCAAACCTTTGGCATCCTATCTCTCCTCTGCAATGAAAGAGTTTTAGCGCTGAAAGGACCCATTTCCCCTCTTCCCCCCCAACCCCCACGTGTAGTACAATCCTGCTAGTTTTGGTTTGGTTTTGTTTTAATAATAAAAACACATTGCTGAAAAAGGCAGCCTAAGACGTGAAGGAACTTTGGCTGATGCCATAGTGATGTATGGACCCAGTGTTCATCCTTACAAATTAAAGGCCGTATAACTTCAAGGTTACAAAAATTATTTAAATATCAAATGCTTTATTAGCTCAACAAATAAACTCTATCTCCCTCTGTCCAGTACACCAGCTGATGCATTTTCTGCACTGAAACAGGCATTATTCACCCTTCCAGCAAGAAAGTAGCCAGAAATTGAGCCACCAACCCTGGCTGCTGGACCAGAGGACTTTGGATGGCACCTTTTCAGTTTTCCAGTTTAACCAGGGAAGGTGCTTTTAACACTGTATTTCAGTATAACCCTAACCCTGGGACAAGTAACACCCGTGCTCATGGAGTGGAGCTCCAGTTAATTAGCCACATTTAATGATATGAATATGGCAACATTTGCTTTTTGTCACTTCTCCAGCTAACCTTGTTCTTCCATAAAACAGAATTCAAACCTCTCTGTGTCCACAGGTACTAAACTGCAGAAAATAACCTGGAGATCTGAGTCTAAATTAGTATTTTGTGTTCACATCTGAAGAGTTTAAGAAAGTAAATCTCCTTGGTAATGTAAAAACAGCAATGCTCCCTTGAGTTTATTGCACTACATCTGGCAATGACTACACACTGGAAGTGATTAAATATAACTGACTGCTTTATGAGTGACATTTTCTCAATCAGCTTTTTTAACATGATTAATTAGACTTTAGAGATTGAAAATAATGAGAAATCCTTTCCTTTATTCTAACGGCAAGATGCTGGGCCTCTAGATGAGAGAGAATAAAGATGAATGCAGAAAAAAATGCTCTTCTGCCCAAAAGGAACAAGAAAAAAACCCCCAAAAGATCTCTTTGAAGTTCAAGAACTTATAATTTAGGTGTTCAATACAGAAAAAACGAAATTAAATCCTTCCTTTAAAAAAAAACTCATACCAGGCTGTCTGCAGATACCAAGTAATAGTAAGCTCTGCTCCTAAACAGCTTAACGCAATCCATGAAAAATCATACACACATGCATCCATCATATACATGTGCATATGATGTGCAATTTCAAATGGTAAGGATGAAATAGCAATGAAGGATTAATGAGTTACTGTTTATCCACCCAAAAATAAGTTGAGGTCTTCAAAACATTTTTCTTCTTAGTCTTCATATATTTTATTGCTGTAAAAATGCAAAATTCACTTTTAACTCCTGAATTATGCATTTCTAGATCCTGTGGTTGAAGAGGTAATAATCTGAACACTGGAAAAAACAAATGTAGCATATGCCACAGGATTATTCTACTTTGTGATTGAGTTCAATGTTGGGTTTTTTTTGTTCCTTTGTTTACTGATCATTTATCTCTTGCACTGCAGTTTGCCTCTCGAGGACGACACAAACAATGCTGTATTTTGCTTTGCTTTTCTAAAAAGCAAGAAGTAAAAGATGTATAGGTAGCACAAGCCCTGCAGCAGGTCAACTCAGATGAGCCAAAGGTGACGGCCACGGGGCTATCTGGAATCCACCACAACCAGCACTGCCCCAGGCAGCAAGTGTTCTGATACTGCCTATATGCCCACTCTTCCTCTCAGACCCCGTCAAGAAGCTTGATTATCTGAACACCACACCTGGTCAGGGCTGGGCAAATAAAACTGGCTTGGCATCAAGGGGTTTTGTGGTTACAGAGTAAGTTTTCTGTGAATGTGAAATCTCTTGGGTCTACTGTAAAGCCTGGTGATTTCCTTTATAACATGAGCTCTTTTTCCAAAGTAGTAGCAATTGCTAGATCTACAGGACCAGAAAGATTAATTTTGATGGAAGATTCAACACAAACAAAGGAAGTAATTCATATATACTACATGCAAACTGAAGTTCAGACACTATCTTATTTCATGTAGTGACCTCCTAATAATATCACAGAGAGCTCTGTGAAATAACAGTAGCAGCCTACTGCCTTCATGGAACAAGAGACTGGCAGTTTTCTAAAGAAATGTTGACCTCATTTCTGTGTAAGCAGAATAATTCTTCAAGGAGCTGTAGGATACCTACATAAAGGTGAGGTCACTATCACTACGGGAAGATGACGGCCTGATTCAAAGAGAAGACTGATGAGATGGAGCACTTTATAGCTGCTACTGCATCAGATGAAACAATTAGGTATATATGAGTCTGTATTTCTGCCAAGGAAAGAGAAGGCAGAAATATGCAGGAGTAGGGGGAACATGCCACACAACACATGCACAATTTTCCAAAACATCCAAGACTGCATGTGTTGCTCAGAGACCAAGTGTACCATACAGTCTGTAAGTGCAAATATGAACTTCATATGCTTCGAGGACGTGCTGGGCTACCAGACCACATATGGACTGCACTGGGCAATACAAATGAGGGGAGAAAAAATGAATTTAATGTTCTCGTAATTTGTCCTGTTCCTTGATAAACTTATATGCTAATATCATATGATTTCCTGCACCGTCTGTTCTCCTCAAAGAACAAACCTAATTCAAGCTTCCTTAAGTGGATGGGATCTACTATTAAAGAAAAAAAAAGACTATTTCTGCCAGGATATTTCTGCTTTGCTGATCACAAAAGCATGCTTTATATTTTCAGATTTCCAGAGACAGAAAGGAAGATAGACATTTTTCAACAGTGACAGAACCATCTAAATACTTGTGTACTAAGAGCAGTTTAACATCCTCATTTGAAATCAAGGAATATTTTGTAGCTTTAGCGCCCTTAAATGGATATTCAAAGTTTAGCCACTAGCTAACTACTATAATACTCTTAAATAAAAGACAGCTGAGATACCAGAACATAATTTAAACATTTAGAACTAGTAGTACCATTATAATACAAAATTATTAATAAAAATAGACATTTTTATAGTGAGAATGTATTTAAGACATCTTTGTGTCAGAAGGACTTGGCTAACACAATTCTAATAAAATACTCTTTACAGCGTGTACATTGCTGATCTGTAGATACCCATTTGAGCATCCTGTGTGCTGCAGGCAAAAAAACCCCCCATATATTACAAAGACTATTATACAACAAACCATATCAAATGCAAAATCACTTCATTATAAACTATTATTGCTATATTCATTTCAAAAGTACAAAATTATTAATTATATACAAAAAAGCCTCCCAAGGATTTGGTAATTAGCATAACATTTCAGTTTCTTTAATTGCTTCCATTAGAGTAATTTGTTCATTTTATTAACACCAGATGCAATAACACAATGCTAAAAATAAACATGCATTTTACAACAAATTTATATTTTTCAAAAAATGTTCATTACAATTAGTGTACTATTAGTGAATGCACATGTAACTCTTTTTCCCCAACCTGTAGTGAATTATTGTCTGAAACAGAGAAAAGGGAAGGAAGGAGAAACCAAACAATGCTATTCAGCACCAGTAGAAAGTCAATAGACCTTTAACATTCCTGTATATCAAAAAACATTTTATCTGTGTCACCAAACAGGTAAAGTTTACAGTGTTGTCCCATTTGAAGATGTACTGATTTATATTTACAATACTTTGTAGTCAATAAAATGTTTTAACAATATTTAAAAATTGCTTAAATTCATAAAAGTATTGCAGAAACTTATAATGTTTACTTATTTTAATTACATACAAGGAAGTCCATGTAAAATTGTCCATGTTGTTCTGAAGAACTGACAGAGTAGGGAGCCATTTTAATAGTTTGCAAAACCCCAATTATTTGAAGGCAGCTATCACTGAACATTCAAAAATCCTTAGTTGCCATTTGCTTCTGAAAACGAAAGTTCCAGTAATAAAATTTGTGTATGTAAACTAACATGTTTTTGAGATCAGTAGAAAATATATTCCCACAGGCATAATATATTTAACAATGAAGATAATGATTTTGTAGAAAACTGTTAAGCTGTAGCGAGACCCGCAGTATTGTCATTTTCAAATATCCAGTATTTTAGCAGCTCATTGTGTTTCCAGTTAAACTTCCTACAGTGCTAAAATACAACAACTGAACACGTAAGACCTTATTAGAATTTTAAAATCCAATTTATTTTTGGCATCTAAAGCCTCTTGTAAAATGTAGCTAAGTAACATTGACTTCTGTAGTCTGAGAGCCAATAACAAACCAACCAAAGTACACACTGTGCTTTAATCTTCAAATAATTAGGTACCCAAAATTAAGAAAAAGTAATAGAAAAGTAAAAAGAACAAAATAAAAAAATATTGCACAGCCACATTACCTAGAAAGTAAAGTTGATGTTAAAAAGCCCTAAGTGTGGATGATATAAATTATCTTCCATATAAAAAGTATAAATATCTCTTAAAATACAGCTTAGGCTATACTTTAACACCACACATTATTTGAATTCATCTGTTAATGAGGTAATAACCAAGTCTCTTACAATGCTCTTCTTACTGAAAATATTTTAGGGCAGCAACAAGAAAGAATTTTTCTAAAAATATTTCTGAATCAAGAACAGCAATGTGTGCAGCTCTCCCTATGAGAGAATCTGCTGTATTGGGTAATGCATTAATTACATTATAACGAACCAAATTACATTCCTTATTTTGAAGAACTGGCAGAAGCAGGTTCTGGATCATTTCAGCATAAATTGGTCCTGTAGAGGAAAAAAAAAGTTGTACTGTGTTAATCACCAGAAGCAATAACAATTCTTTGACCTTGAACTCAAAAAGAACACATTAAGAGTAAGAGAGGTAATGAAATGTGTTATGCTGTGGTTCTGTTAAGGTAGAATATACAGGAAGTTTAATTTCCTCCAGAAATGTTGGAAAAATAATTTTAAGCTATGCATTTTAGTATTTGTACATTTATAGTGAGAAAGTGTAATAAATACTGATGAGCACAATGTAAAATTTATTTATTTGCCAATATATAATGCTAGAATACAATTGTGCTAGGATGTCTCAACAGTAAAAACAACTACTGACCCTCACTGAAAATGGGAAAACTACCTTTTCTTTTCATGTTACTATTAAGCCTCAAGTAACTACAGCCCAGGGCTTGACACTACAACTTAATATCCTCAAAAATCAAAGCCGTTTGTCCTCCCTGTTCATGGAGGAAGGCTGTGTCCATCCCACCTAACTTTAAGCAAAGTCTGTAAGCTAGAAATTTATTCAGTCTCATCTCCTTCTGCATGTAATAGAACAGGACAGGTGTAGAAAGCAATTCAGCTCCGACATGGATTTTCTCTCCCCATTACTACAAAGTAAGTCCAGAGTGTCTAAACACATAATAGAGGTGCCTCAGTTAACCACCCAAAATTAAATGGGATGAGACTGATAACTGTGAGGTTTTAACCTGAGTGGTTTGTTTCTTTTGCAGGATATTTATTACCTGATTGTTTATCTTTTAAAGCTGTTTTACACATCTCAATGCGAGCAGAGTGATAAGGAACATAACGATCCTGCAGAGATCCCACTAACACAATGTTTTTGAAGTAATGAAGACCTACAAGAAAAGAGAAAAACATTTCTATTACAGTGAATCCCTTGACAATTATGACAGAATAATTAAGTATTTTACAACAAAATTTGGTACTGTTTCATTACAAGATCTTGCCAAAAAAGGCAGAAAAATCAATTACAATAGGTAGAGCTACAAAATAACAAGATGTTGGGTACCAGCCAACATTTAATACACATGGGCATGACACAATTGTAATGTTTCCCATCTAAATCAAGTATGGTTCAAATACCCATCTTGCTTCTTGGGAATACAGTGGTTGGTTTCTGGGTGATAGAAGGGAGTCAAGCTTTCACATGGCTTAAAGAAATCTAATGATAGATAGTGCCTTGCCTTCACTGATGTTTCAGTCAACAGCTGCATCAGAATTCATGCCTAGCATCTGCACATACATGATACAGCCCACATAGTGCAGGTGCCTCTATTAGGCACTGCCTCACTGTAAGGTTTAACCAGCTCGAGCACAGGTGTGGGGTCAACCCAATACAACCCCCCGATACAACGAAACCTTTATATCTAAACTCAGACTTCCTACTTCTTGGACAAACATGCTAATAGTAAGATGATGCAAAGGTAGGAACCCCCAGTAACGACACAGTTACAGTCCTTAAGACACTTAATTGTTATGTTTTCTCTAAAAAGGTTCAGCAGATTTCAGGTGCTGCCCATCTGCTTTAGGCCAAATACAATGGAGCACTTTAGGAAAAAAAGTTGCCTTCGCCTTAGAACAGCCCCTTCTGAATATCATAGCCACCTACAGTTAAATACAAAGGTTGTTTCCTAGTTTTCAATATTTTTTAACACTCCATGTGATGAAGACTAGATCTCCAAATCAAGTGAGTTACAGAAACAATGCTAAAGAACTTTAGTATGTCAAAGAGTAGATGCATCTTCCTAGATTTCACAGAAAATGGGGAAAGAAGTAATTTGTAAATATATAAAAACATAGAGAAGATGTATCCAAACTAGATCCTGGTTCCAGTTCTCTTCAAACAGGAAAAAAACAACACTGCTGCAAAAGATCAGCCAAATCACTGGAGTTTTTTATTTGACATCTGATGAAAAATAACTGCAGCAAATATTATACGAAGATGCAGATGCCAGTTCCAAAACTTTGTACTCAGTTGAAAAGAATTAATTTGGAATAAATAGACCAAGCATAGGAATTCTCTGCAGGCTAATCTGCAATAGTTTTGCAAATTCCTTGGGAGTCTACTTATCTTGTATTGAGGTTTATTTTTATATGCGCTTTACCTAGTGAAATATCCATTAGCATTCATGTAAAATGTACAAGGAAGACTCAATGACCTTTCAAGGGCCCTTCCAACCCAAACTATTCTGTGATTCTAAGTGAACTGCCTAGATCTTTCAATAAATCTAAAGAAGGAAGAGGTATCCTGGGGAATGTCTAGAGGAACATCAGTCTATGTCTATCAACATTTAAATATACTCTCTTCATTCTCACATGTGATGTAACACATGCAAAAAAACCCCCAACAAAACATAGATAAGAAAGGCAGATACAGAAACAGGTAATCCTAAATGTATGTATATTTACTTGACTCGTCACACAGTGACTCACAGACAGATAGATAGATATAAAAAACCCCATATCTGTCTCTCAGTATAGTGACTGCACTCAGAACTTTTGCTCATTAGTCAGGAAGAAAATTTTCAAACTAATAGTCCACACCTCTGCAACAAAAATGGTTTACTGTTTACTTAACTTGAAGAATATGGGATTAAAGCCAAAGTAACTCTTAAATAAACCGAAACAGGAGCTTGTTGGAAACAATTTTTTTTTTTTAGGTTTCCTATTCACATTTATACAAAGTGGCTGTTAAAAGATAGGAAGTATTAACAAAGCTTACCTGCTTTTTTACTAAGTTTATATAAGAATGTCTGTCGTGGATCCGAATGGTCTCGACATGTTAATTGCAACAAAGAACCAGACTTCTTCCATTTCTGCATAAACCACAGTCCTGCATTGTTAGGTACAACATGAGTACAGATCCACAATAAAACATGAAAACTAATTAAACATGAATACAATATGTAAAATCCATAATTTAGGCTCTCAGATGTAAATTCTACTTTTCATAAGCATTGTCAAGCCCAGAAACCATTTTAATTTTTTTCATTATTCTTTCCTGTTTATCTATATAATGAAACATGAAGGTCTTTATTTCCACTAATGTACATGCCTGCCTATAAAGATTAACTACACTTGCAAAAAGTGAAAATCTTTACTAATGTTAGCCATAAGGCAATATACACATTCTATTTCAATAATCTTAGAATATTAGAACATTCTGATGTTCAAATACATAGCACTAAACAGTCATTACTTCTCATATTTCTAAACTGAACTCATTACATATAGCTTGAAAAAAGGAAGCAGAATTTTCTCTGAGGAATACGATAATATAGTATTTTCTATGGTGCTGTATTCTCTTTATTAGTCAATGACCCAGGTGGCTAACTGGCTTTTCAGAAAATCTACCTCACTCTCCATGCAAAAGCAAAGCAGGCAACCAAGCCCCTACTGCCTCAAGAATGGTTTACGGATTGATTCAACTCTCAGAGAAATAGTTATCTTTTAAATAGAAATTTCATGGAATAGAATCATAGAATTGTTAGGTTGTAAGGGACTTCAAAGATCATCTAGCCATGGGATGCCACTAACTAGACCAGGTAGGCTGCTCAGGGCCCCATCCAACCTGGCCCTGAACATTGAACATCCATGACTTCTCTGGGCAACCTTTTCCAGTAAATTTATTGGTAGTTATTAATGTATACATGCAGTATAGTTATTTAGAGTTCAATAACCATTACTTATTATTATCTTGGTGTTTTCCACAATCTTAAAAAGAGTCTAAAATGTAAAGGAAGACTATTACATGAAAAGGACATTTTGGATGTTCTTCAACTACAAAAGAGATAAAATTCTCCAGAAATCTTTATTTTTTCAGTGAATATATTTTGGATTATACTCTGACAGCTTTAACCTGAGCTGACTGAAAGTCAGTTGCCAGTGACTATATAAACAAGCAAACAGCCCTGCCTTTGTATTCTAGAAAACAACAATTTCTAAAAGCAAAGTAATGCTAACACTTCTGGGTGATTTGGGTGAGATTCAGTTACAGACTAGAGTACTTCAGAGACACTGTCCACAGATACACTAGGATTCAATGCTCAGTAGCTACCCACAGGGAATTATATTGTAGATGTCTTAATCCTGAAGTGAACCTCTCTGGTAGTGTAGTTAGGGCTAGAAACCATTTCAACCAAACTAAAAAAGCTCTCATTCTCCCTCCTCCCATAAACTCAAACAGTAACTTTAGGTAGCCACCAATACTTGTCCACTTCTCTTAAGCTCAACACAAGTTAATTTTTTCCTCCTCGTTTTTACATGTAACAAAATAATAATCAATAAATAAACTGGCACTAAACCAAGTAACATTTTTTAGAGTGTTTTTAAAGAGTTTTCATGGGTCATCTACCGCCACCACCTGCGTCTCCTAGAACGCTTCCATCAACGCTGCCTCCGTACAATCCTAAACATCCACTGGTCAGATTATGTGACCAATACATCTGTTCTAGAACAAGCAGCAATCACAAGTATTGAGGTCATGCTACTGAGAACGCAGCTGCGCTGGGCAGGGCACGTCTCCAGGATGAAGGACCACCGCCTCCCTAAGATCCTGCTTTATGGTGAACTTGCCACTGGCTGCCGCATGAGAGGAGCCCTGAAGAAAAGATACAAGGATTCCCTGAAGCAACAACTCAGCCTCGGGCATATTGATCACCATAACTGGTCTACTCTGGCCTCCAATCGGGAGGCCTGGAGACAGACCATCTATAATGCTGCTGATGCTTTTGAGAAAGCACGCAGGATCACCCTTGAGGAGAAAAGACAACGCAGAAAGAATCGAGCCTTGCAGAATATACCATCTAAGGAGTCTTTCTGCTGTGCCTTTTGCAACCGGTCATGCCTTTCTCGTATTGGCCTTTTTAGCCACCAACGCGCTTGCAAGAAACGTGGGTAGAGCCCTTCCCAAATCTTTGTTCACGAAGCCTAGCCATGACTGACTATGACTGACTAAAGAGTTTAATGAGCATGTTTCTATTCAGTGAAAAAGGTGTTACTTGTTTTAGGGCTGGGCTCTCCGAGGTAGATGGCAATCTCAGAAACAAGTTTTCATACAAAAATTTGATGCTACCTGAAAGCATTTTATAACATATATTTCAAAAGTCATCAGTTTCTACAAGTTCTAGAACTATATTTAATCTTTAGAAAAAGAGACATTCATAAGGTACAAACACATCTGCAGAAACACACTGCAGGTTGTAAGGCATTTTTCAGAGAGAAAAGACACTAGTGATTCAAAATCACTTCAGTGTATCTTACCTACTTGTTTGGCAAATTAAATATATTAAAATTCAGTTTATAATAAATCGAGCTCAACAGATTAAAGCTGGAGTTTATTTATGGTGTAACAGAAAACCTGAACCATACATAGTGGAAAATGCTTAGGTCAACCATCTCTTGCATGGTTGACAGATCCTTCTGTTGATACTTTCTTTCTTCTTATGACAGTGAAACGTGCACTTTATCACGGTAATGCAGAAATGCGCACCTCACATTAAATTGCTAAATGTATTTCAAAGACATATTTTCCCCTAAGGTTATACTACTGAAAATAATACTTCACCTGTATTAACAAGAGCACTGCTGTTGTAGAGGGTACCAAGATGTGGTCCAGACAGAGACAGGAAGGTATGAAGTTTGTTGAGGTAATACTTAAATCGAGGTCTTGTAAGCACTGAACGGATTATTAAATTACCCAGTGAGTGTCCAATAAAGCTGTTTAAAAATAAAAAACAGTATAACACAGATATTTATGGCAATCTTTTTTTTTTCTTTCAGACCGAGAAAAAGAAAACTGGTGTCATGAAATGCTGAAAGAGTATAGGAAAAAAATAATGAAAATCTGCCATTCGGAACCTGTATTTTAGGTCACAAGAAAGCACAGCTTGTCCATATCGCTCAAGCTGCACAAACTCATTACAAACATGTTCTGAGCTCCTCCACAATTACTTTATACGGCATTTTTGAAAACCTAGCAGAAGCAAAATATCCTTCCACCAGCATCTCCCACCCAAACCCAAGATTATTTCTGGATTCATTTCTCTTGGCACCAAGTATTCAGAAAATATTTTATGAGCTGTGCATGACTGAACAAACCACTACTTTGGCATGTGATGGCATCCAGTATGATAAATGTAGGAGCATTACTGAAACAATCAAGTGGAGACAGATTCCAAAAGTACTCCTATAAGGGGGAACCCCATTACTTAATTGAACCTGATTATTTAAAAGTAGAAACAACATCTTAGATCTTCTCAGCAGTTGGACCAAAAGAAGTGATTATCAGCTTGAGTGAGCAATTGAAGAATATGAATATTTTGCCAGGAGAATATTACTTTTGGTTGTTTCCCTGGCTAAGCAATGTAAGGGAAAGATAGATGGGACTCTTTAGCTTCATGTATCTAAGAATAAATATTACTTAATCTGAGGTGCCTACTGTCATATCCACAAGTCTATATAAAGCATTTATTTAAAAGGGACACTACAAATAAAGCAATTCTAGTTATCATGCTTACAGATCTCTGCTCAGATAAGGACCACACCACACTAGGCAGTGACTTAAAGAGTATATGCTAGAGACCAGACTCACAAAATCAGAAGGAAAATGTGCCTTCCTGTGTCACAGATGTAATCTCAGGACATGTAGAAAACAGAAAACCATCCATATAGTAGAACTATCATGGCTGGATCACATATGTGCCACAATATTATACCTGTAAGATCATCCTTCCTGTTTGCTCTGTATCATCACATTAATCAACAAAAATAGCTAAAACAAAGCTTCCTGTAATATCTGTAAAAAATACAGTGCTAAAAGATCACTTGACTGTTTGAATGCTTCCCAAGCAAGAATCACTGACTTGGAAAATTCCAATTTAAAGGTAAATGAAACATTTCAAACATTTGGTTATAGAATGGCAGAACCACCCCTCAACTCCTAAGCTCTGAAATAATTATGCATTTCAATGACAGAACAGACTTTTTGTTCATCACCAATACACAGCTTAAGCATATGAGTATATTCTTCTCATTTGCTTTTACTACTAGATTTTCAAAATTGCTTCAATATGAGAAATTCTTAGCCTCAGCTTGCTATGTTTGCCTAATTCTGAAATGAAAGATTATGTATTCTCTGTGGTGTCAGCACAACAGCACTGCATTTGCAAAACAAAATACTGAGCTGTTTTCTTGAATACTAAAATTTAAAACTTTTCTCAGAGTACATCATAAAGTTCACACAAGAGCAACAAACCCACAGATTTAAAAACAAATGCCACAGAAATTGAGTTCATCCTGAAGATGATCTGCATGACGTAACTGCTCCTGAATAAAAGAGATTGTTTTCTAAAGAAGATCTGAACATTAGCAGAGATGTTGACAGTTCTATAACAGTTCAGACAGTATTTACTGAAGGTCATAAAGGGATGAGAAACTCTTATATTGTATCATAACAAATGGCAATTTCTGGGCAAAAAGCAGCAATCCATCAATCAATCCTATCATCCTCAAGAATATGGGCATCCCTAAACCAAAACTTCAGAAACATGAAAGATCCACTTGCAGAAAAAAGGGTGCTCACAATTAGCTAATGTGAACGTACCTCAAAGATTAAACATCTGTACTTAATTTGAAAAGACTTTAAATAACAAAGGTTACAGTAGTATGTTGTGGTCAAATTCGGATGTTTAGGTGAACATGTAATACATTGATACTGTTTTCTAATAAAGAAAGGTTTAAGAATTTGCTCAAATCAAAAAGGAAAGAAAAAGGAAAACCCTTCAAAAAGCATCTTGAAAGTGTAGAACAAAAAAGTAATCCATCCTACTCATGGGATGCTCTGCAAAAGCAATGCATTTCTGAACACCAGGTGGCAATATTACCATCTTCTGAATATATGATACCATTAACACACTAAAGCTTACAGAATTACAGGTTTTATATGGTAGACGCAAGTCTACCAATTCAGATCATTCTAGAAAATTAGACACAGCAAAACCTCATTATTCTGTGCTAACAAACAAAAATCCTGCCCAACTATAAAAATTCATGGAAGAAAAATCAATCAAAACCCATAATCAATAATGTGCTGAAACAATGAACAGATATTTTAATATATACCTAGCATTAAAAAATTTTTGTGAGCCAATGTTACTTAGGGAAGAGGATGGCAAGCTGAATAATCCACCTGAGGTCAAAGTCCAATACAGGTCATCGGAAATTCATGTAAGACCTGATATGAGCAAAATGGTTTCTGAAACTACAATGTAAGACCATGGGGTTTATTTCCTAGCTATGTGATTACCTGGGAGAGCTTCCGTCCTCGCAGACACTCAAAACTTGAACGGGTCTAACTGAGCAATTTGACACGCTTCGAAGTTGCATTAACTTTGAAGGTGGCATTGGCATGAGCGGGTAACTGGTCCCAGTGACCTCCAGACGTCCCCTCAACCTAAAGAGTCCTGTGATTCTTTACCTAACAGTTCTCTTATAAGACAAATTGCAGTTGGCTTGAATCAAGCTTCCAGCTCATGCTTGCTACATGATTGTAGTGAGCACAAAGATTTTATTCAGAGATGAACACACGTGTTAGATAGTGAAGTGCTGCAATAACTGGTATTAGTTCTGGTCATACCGAAAGTGTTTACTGAAGCTGACACTATAATATGTCTCTGTGTTATAATGGTACAGGGAGTGCGTTCTCTTTTCTCAGTACAAGAATATAGCACAGGAAACGGGATTTTGCCATTACTTGAAGGCACAAGACTTTGCATCTACCTGACAGTGCAGAATCTCAGAATGTCCCTAGACTTGTCTTGACTTGAGCTGATTTTGTTTTATCTGTGACAACAATCATCTGGCAGTGAAGTAACAAGTCAGGTCTACAGCTGCTTTAGTTTCACTACAGTTTCTATTAATAACAAGTAGTTATTCTGCACAGCTTGAACTGTGTATCACCAGAATAAAGTGTAGTGTGGCAGAGTGCAGACACAGGTGCCATATGGCAGAGGTCCCCAACGGTCTATTAATGGTCACTGCAGAAGCACAATCTTTATAACTCAGGAGAGAAAGTCAGTGTTACGAATAACAGAGAATGGGAAGAAAAAAAGAGTAAATGAGAAACAAAAGAAAAAGCATATGGGCAAACTGGAAATACAGAAGTATGAAAATAAATCCATCCAGACCCAAGGCCAAGGAAGCCGAAACTCCCACTGTGAACATCATTTTCCTTACACTGAAGCTCCAGGATGCTGACATCCCACTATTTAAGCAAGACAGAATCCACCAACCTTAGGATGTCAGCTTTTTTTGCCATACAAAATCATCATAGATCTGGAAACTGATGTCTGATTTGACTGAGCTACTGAGCAGCACTCATAGGGAGAACACTTCCTTTAGGAGACCGAGATTTTATCAGGAGAAACCAGCATCATTCAGGAGAGCATGGGTAACTACCACAAAGTCTGCTTTCTACAGTGGCATAACCAGAATGAGAGAGGAAAGCATCAGCTACTTGAACAGAGGATTTCTTAATGGTGCTTTTCTGGGCTTTCTAGGTCATCCTTTCAAGGAATTGCATAGAAGCACATGTCTTTCTGCCAACACTCTCATGTAGCTACCAGGGAACAGCTGCAGGATTTTCTGACAGATTTAACTTTCTCGTAAGAAAAGCTAAACTTGAGAAATCAAAACTGCTTCAGCCGGGCCCAAGACAAGTATACACCTTGAAAAGGAAACTAAAATAAAAATTCGTAATTTCATTTTCTTTCAAGTGACAAGTAACAAATAAAAGTTAAAAAAATATTTACAAACTGAAAGTCTTAGGAGAGAAGCAAACCAAAAGCAAACAAGAGTTCAGTTCTCAGGTATGAACCAGGAGAAGGTAACTGGGTGGGTTTGCTCACAACAGCCTTCGGACTACACCATGAGAGAGAAGGCACTGGTGTGTGCTGGTGGCTTATGGAACTATCCTGTACCAAGGATGCTAATGTGTAGTCTGTGTAACACAAGTATGATCAGAGTGCTTTGTTAAGTTTTAGATCAACAGTTTGACAAAGTTAACCATGTCAAATCTTGCCTATTTTAAGGCAGAAACATTTGTTTAAACAGTGAGATTATGTTCAAGTATGTCAGATGTTTTCTCCAGCTGAGTAAGGCCTACCAAACATGTCTGTGCAGAAACTTGTAGCAAATGCATGTGACTAGCAAGTCAAAATACCTTCCAGATGAGTAATTTGAGGATGTCTAAACAAATGAAGTCAGGCTTGAATTAGCTCCTTTCACATCTATCGATGAGCTAATTCCAGCAACACAGATGAGTTAAAAAGGTAGTCTGCCCAAATGTGCACCCTATTTTGAGTAAATAAATGGACATTCCCTGGAAGTAAATGAAAAAGAAAATAGGAGTACATAGACTGTGGTGAGTCTTCTAATAAGATGTAAAACATGCTCTTTAGCAGATGAAATAATCAGAAAACATAAAAAATGATGAAATATATTTTCATGCAGCTGCCCTTAAACGTCACAAGATGAAATTACCCTGTAGGAATGACAAGACAAACAGTCTGCTATGTCATACTTGGTGAAGAGATTATAAAATCAGAAGGAAGCTGGCATAATGCTATTACAGTTTCCTTCAACTTTCTCAAAATATTATCTGTTTTTCTGCAGAACCCTATCATGCAGGATCTGTGGAAACACGAGACAGCAATTCCTTAAATGTAATGCTTAACTCTGACCTAAAACTACCAACAGGACTAGGTGAGTTTACAACATTGTTCAGTCTTCTTTCAGCTGGGAATTCCCTCTCTCTCCACTGTCCTCCTCTTCCCCTACTCCTCCCCCATCCCAAATTTTTTTTTTCCCAACTCTCTTATGGCCTGCTCCTGAGCATCACAGTTCAGAACAACCCAGGGCTCTAGTTTTAAGTTTATTTCTATAAATAGTATAGAACAGATATTACCTGATTTTTGAAAGAGTTAGATTATAAATTTGTATATACTGTATAATTTCATCTAAAAGACGATCTGTCATGGAATCAAAATCAGCAAAGGTATCATTCTGTAAAATAAAAGAAATAAAAAATAATAACTGTATTTTCTAATGCAGCAATATACATTCTGCATTCAGTCTGAATTCTTATACCTCAGTGTTTTAATCAACAGCACACAAATAAAAACATCCATATTAACTCTGAATACAAACACTACAGCTAGTTACAACTTTTTCAAGTCGTCTTCTTTTAACATGATAGTGATACACATTTTACTGTAAGACTATCCAAACAAATCTTAACATTAACTCACAGCCAGCCTGATTTCTAAGCCTTCCTCTACATGTAAGATTATCTGTAGTGAGACAGAAGACCAAGCTGCGTATTCAGAACTAAATCACACTGCCCATGAAATAGAAGTGAGACAATTATGGCAACAGCAGAAAAAGTCTACATTAGTACTGTTTATTCAAAATGAAAAAATAAACAAAGTCCTTATAGCCTTAACCCGGTCATAGCTGATTCTCCACAATGATTAGCAAGAAATTAAAAGATATAGGCAAAGGCTGCCTAAAACTCTTCAACAGAAGTTCCAAAGGATCTGTGCTAAAATCTTTTGTGTTCAACATGTTGGTAAATGATCTGGGAAAGGGAAGAAGGAGATGAGATGTCAGTTTGTAAACAAAACCAAATATCCAGAATAATCAAATCCAGAACCAACCAGAATTTCAGAAGAATCTTATTGTACTGGATACCTGGATGATAAAATGGTGAGGAATACAAACCAATGTTACACAGGGAAAACCAGCCCTAACTGTATATGCAAACAATAATCTGTGTTGCATATAATCAGCTACATTAGGAAAGCAAGGGAAGAAAATATCAGTATAGCATTTTGTCAGTCCATAGTGCACAACCATCTTAAATGCCCTTTCTAGTTCTGATCATCCAATTTAAATGACAAGACCTTTCAAGCAGGCGGGGAAGGATATCATGGATGGACAGAAACCATTTCACATCTGATCCTAAGAAATACTGAATGGGCTAAGTCCCTTCAGTTGCCTCGAGTGAGAAATTATACTTGTTTATAAAATACTTGATTAACTGAAGCAGAGAATGAGGAATGATTATTGAGTATTTTTTTCCAAAACAAGCTGTAGGGGAAATTATTTCAATTTCCTTTTTTGCAACTGAATTACTAATGTATATGAACCACAGAATTAATCTCAACTGTATGCTGTGGAAACTGGAAGTAAAAACATTCAAAAAGAGTCAGCTAACATTAAGGAGAAAAGTCTGTCAGTAGTCACTAGGCTCAGTGGTCTCAATGGAGCTCACAAATCAGAAAGTCTCACAACTGCTGACTGACAAAACCTATAGGGCTAGAGAAGAGAAAGCATGGCTTGGCACATGTCACAAAGCATCCCAGGAGCTGCCGCCAGAAAAATGTTACTGCACTAATTGAACCTTTTGTTTGAGCCATTGAAAAGACTTTGTTCTAATTCATTCCTGAAGTACATCTAATACAATATAACACACACACACACAAACAAAAAGTAAAAATTGGTCTTCTGTGCTTTGTCAAGTTTACTTCACCTGAAAATAATAAAATTCCCCAAAAGTTAACACAAGAGGCAGTTTGATATTGGTTCAGTGTTACGATGTGGATCTCGCAGTTCACTGACGAAAGAACAAGAGAGAGGTATTTTTTTATTTATCAGATCCTCTGAAATAACACATCTCCCTTCTTACCACACCAGTTTTCACTATCACCATCTTTACCATTAATACTGAGCACATTTTACCCACAATCCAAATAGTTTACACTGAGAACTCAAGAAACACAGTACACACAACAAAATGGCAGCAACCCTTAAATATTTATGTTCAATAACATATAAGGTTTTGTAATTACTTTGAGGTCAGCCACAGATCAAATCATGGATTCCATGAATACAATCAAAATACATAAAATGTGGTACACTGTAACACAATAGTGCCATTAAATAAACATGTCTGAAGGTCTATGCTGTTTATCGCTTTACAAAAATTCTTTTTTAGTTGGCAAATACCTGATTCCTTTCAGACATAAGAAAATCGATTCTTCCTCCAGGCAGGCCTAGCTCAATGTAAGTCTTCACTAATCTTAGATCTGCGCTGTTACCTTAAAAGAAAAAACCAAAAGTTAGATCCTATAAAGTTAACTTGCAATAAAAGCACCCAGAATACTGAAATGAATCTATGGTACAAATGTATATTTAAACACAGCTAATTATATTCTCAGCCCTAATTAAATTCATTAAGACTTCACAGGATAAACCGCAATGTCAAATTAAGTGACAAAATGGTCTATAAAAATGCCATTCAATGCAAACACTTTTCAAAAAGCAAGGATGTAGGAAGTCATGTTTGATTTTGTCTTAGCATCCAACAGATATGTAGCACTGTGAACATTATATTCTTGGAAATCTAATTAATTTTGATAAAAGTCAAATAAAGGACCCAAAGCTAGCTTAAAGAATTCAATGAAGGAGCATTTTCATAGAATAAAAAGGCAGACTGGACTGTCAGCAGATAAAGATAGTTTTAGACTGGTACCCAAGACAACAAATGCTAGTTTAACTAGCACCCTGAAGATTTTTCTATGTCAATTAACATGGATGCTTTTGAAGAAAGAGTACCTTTTCTGCCTTAAATAGAAAACAAGTTTTTTATTTAAATATGTCACTTATTGTTATTGTTTACCTTGGTTGAATGGCCAGTGTCCACCGAGACTCTACCCAACTCCCCCCCTCCAGAGGGAAAAGGAGGAAGGAAGAGGGGGAAAGAAAAAAACTTGCAAAACCGAGACTGCTGAGAAGGCAGTTTTATATTTACATAGAGAAGAAAAAGAGAACTATAAGCACTATGCACACAGGGAAGACTGACAATAAAGACTACTTCCCCACAAAGTTGTTTTCCTCCTCCGAAAAACAGCTGTCTATCCTGCGTAACTGTCCCAGAAGAGAAGGAAGGAGTTGTTTCCTTCTCGTCTCTTTATATCCGGGCTGATGTAACATAGTATGGAATACCTTATTGGTGAAATATACATCAGGTGACCTATCCTAGTTCTGTTTCCCTCCGAGGGAGGGTTACAAACCCACTACACTTATAGGAAATTCTATGAACTCACCATTTCATAAGAAAATTCCAACTATATGGACTTTTTTAAGGCTTCAAACATAATTTTTTTTTCAACAACGGGCTTTTTGGTCAAATTAACTTTTGTGCCAATTCTAGGCCCACAACAGCACTTGAATATCTACGCTAGCAAGAAGGAATACTTCTGAGTCCTTTTTTAAAAGTGCTTAGCAAAGGCTGCTTTCTGCCCAAAGGAGAAAAATTACGCTGCTATTTTATTTTTTTAAGCTTAGAATTTTGAAAAATGAAAAAGGTGCCTCTGCAGTGTCAGTCCAGTCCAATACTCTATTCTACTGCCCTCTTGTGTTTCATTACATTGTTAATTTAAGCATCATCTCAAAAAACCATAAAAACACTGATGGCAGAAATACCTTAACTAGAGGGGATATTACTTCTTAATATGCATGTACACTTTGAACTAAAAGCAGGTGAATATATTCAAGCTATTTGATCTTTCCAACCCTTTCAATTAGCAAGAGATTTTCTCATTTCTACCACAATAGAGTCTCTGTCCTTGGAAATATTCAACAAACCCAACTGGGCTGGGTCCTGGGCAACTTGTTGTAGGTGACCCTGCTTTGAGCAGGGAGTTGGACTAGACAACCTACAGAGATCCCTTTCAGCATCAACCACTCTGTGATTCAGTGACCTAATCTTTCGAAACCTTACAGACACTTGACTGCATTTTACTATTGTACTATTCTCTTTCCTAACAAGATACACTTATTTCATTTTCCTTGACAACTGACAATTCTAAACAAAACAGTTTTGCCAGTAACACCATTCTATTACCACAACATGGATAAATGCCTTTATGACATAAAAGATGCACCTAATGTGAACTATGGCATAAAATAGTTTTTATATGCATGGAAGTTTTACTAAAGACAAATGTTGCAGAGAATTCTTAATTTAAAAGATTTTATGGAACACATTGTCAAATATAACAGTTCAATGTCAGATTCCCATTTCCCTCCAGTGAACCTATTTCAGAAGGGTTCAGTTCAGAGTTCGAATGACACAAGCTAAACCTCACTGGTAATATGAACTACTATCTCATTCAGTATCCCTTTTCCCAGCATACCATCTAGGCCATGGACACAGACTATAAGATGTATTCCTTCTTCTGAGCAATCATCCTCTTCCATGCTGAAATAAGGTACCGAAGAAGCCAGTTTGAAAACATCACTATACATAAATCCAGGAAGTTTAAGTTGCCTCAATTCTTCTTTGGCCTGTAGGAAACTGGAACAAAAACACATTTATGATAAAATAACTTTTACTATCGCTAGACAAATGGGGGGTCTTCTATGAAACTGTATTCTACTGCCTTTTTGCTATGTATTCCATGTAACTGATACAAAGGAAAATATATTTATCAAATTACTATCTTCAGAAAACAAGTTATTTCCTCAAAATATTTTTTATTGCAGATTCCTACAACCTCTTTTCCTCTGCAACAAAAATTGTATCTCAAGCTCTACTCTCTTCTCTCCTTTGAACATGTCTGCAAACTCTGAAGTATTTCTGAAACCACTGAAGACTCTGGGTTAGTTCTGGTCTTGACCAAGCAACAGTTTTGTTTACATGCAAAAACAAAACTACAGGAATTATAACCAATCAGAAGTCAAGGTAAAGATTTCCACTGACTTTTGATAATTCTTGCCAAACCTATTTCCTAGGTAAATAGAGATCTGGAGTCAGTGCTATAATCACTCACCATAAGGTCCCTCTGGTAGGCTGAATAGCTGACACTTGCTTCAGAAGCAGCCAGATCCAGACTGCTGATCCTTTACATATTATATGAAGGCAAAAACTAGAAGGTTTTTAACAGCTGAGCTCCCCATGTGCTGGGAGCTCCTTGTGTTCCTCCCTTTCTTCCCTTTCCCTTCGTTTTTTGTGTATGACCTTCCTACCTAATTAATTGTGTATCAGTTTCCTGCAGCCCTTCAAGCTTTATGCTTTCCTATGCTTCTTTCCCTCCTTAATCCTTCTGTTCTGCACAATCCCTCACAGTGTCATGCTGTATCCTGTCCTCTTTCGCCTGCTGTTTCCCTCTGATTCTACTTTCTGTCCTCTGTTTTCCCAGCTTTATCTTTAGCTCATTCCTCACTAATTGGCAGGCACAGGCCTTAATGAAGTCAGCCTAAACAGAAATCACTGCTGGCAGGTGGTCTTAACACTCCGCAGCAGAAGATGCCCGAGTTCATACTCAAGGCACGTTTTCTGAACTGAACATACCAAAACTGGTTCTCTATAGAGCAGATCATGCCTTCTGGATTCACAGTTATCTCATGCTCCAGAAGACACTGCTTCTTCCCAAGGCCAAGTCCTTGATTTTATTCTGAGTTCACTCTTTTATTGTTACAGAACAACCTGAGTAGTCTCTGCTTTTCATCTCTCCCAGTCCACACCAGTACACGCTCTCCACTCTCCACTATTTCAGAAGCTATTTTTCCACTTTGAACCTGTTTTCCTCGACCACTGACTGCACAACCCTTCCTCCTGTTCTCAGCTGCTTTTCACAAACTATCTGGTCTTTTCTGCCTCCAAAGCATTCTCCTTGTTTCTACCTGTCTTCTAAATTTTCTTTTCTCTGATAGCAACATTTTACTTCCATTACAACACATTAAGCTGCTGCTTCCCATGTTCAGTTAGCGGGGGGGGTTATCAGGGAAACTCCTATGTTTACAGCAAGAGGATCCCTGATGTTCCTCTAAATTTGGCTTTCCTGGTATCTGAACTGCAGAGTAACTGTGATCTCCAAGGTGTTACATTTTTGATATTTGAAGTTAAGATTTAAAAATACAGCCATTACCATGGCTTGCACTGCACATGCTTCACTTAACTAATCAGACGGATAACCAGTTACAGAATGTTTTTGGTTTTGTTTTTAAACGAAAAGCATATTTTCCCAAGCTTGCTATTTTAACAGTTTTCATTTCATTAAACACTATTTTTATGCTCAGTATCCATTACAACATGACTTTTCAGCTGAATTTTTTTTTTAAAGTAACATATTAGAGAAACAAAAAAATTCGTATTCTGCTTGAAGTTTGCCAAAGCACATGAGATTACAAGATAACCAACAGAAGGAATTCAGTGCTAGCACACTGTTAAGTGAACATCTAAAACACGCTGTTACCTGAGCAGAACCAAGGCACAGTCCTGGGGACACCTTACAGCCCAACCATGCTTTTTTTTCCCTTCTATACTATACTAACTTAATTTCTAAAAGTAAAAAACTTTTTTTTAGAACAATCACTTACGCTAAGACTTGAGGTTTTGGGGAGCTTTCATACCAGGAAACAGCTGATGCCGAGCTGTAGGATGTGCTGCCTGGCTGTTGTGTAATTGCATCAGATTTATTCTTTGAAGAACAGATAACATTGCAAGGAGAGTCTCTCAGAGAAGATGGAAAAGACAGACAACCAGGAGTACAGACAGGAGGCACAGTCATTACATCTTGCAGGTGTCCACTATCAATCCTTTCAGATCTCAGAGCTCTCTCTTCTGCTAAGCCATGATCCTGGTCAGCACTGGAAGCTCCATCTAATATACTATAGTCTGTTTCTTCATAATACCCATTTTCAATCATTTCTTGATCCTCCTCTTCTTCCTCGTCTTGTTGGGAAGAACAAATAATTTCTTTTTCATATGCCTCCTTTTGAGGGCTAACAGGATTGCTGTTGTCCACAGGCCAAATATCTGAAATATCTGTGCTGCTTCGAGAGCCAAAATAGTTTTCGACAAGCCCTTGTTTTACCATGTCAGCACTACCGGTTGGAGAAGGATTATCTGTACCAGTTTCACTTTTAGCTATTGACAGTTCTTCAGTTGTCTCCTTTAGTTCTAAAGGCTTGTTATGTTTTCCTTCACTTGTTTTTTCAACCTCATACACCGCATTTACAGATGAAGAACCTGAAACAACAGATGGCTCACCCATACAAGTAATTTCCAAATGCAATTTAACTGTTTCTTCTGTAGCATTAGGATGCCTTTCAAGGTCCTGAGAATCCTTGCAGGTTGTGCCAGGGTCTGCCTGTGAGCTATAACTTTTCACGTCAGTAGCTGTTTCAGATGAGGACACGTCTAACTGTAATTGATCTTTTGTTCCTGAGAGCGAGGAATGTATAGAAAGAGTTTTGTTATCCAAGTGCCCTGAAAATACAACACACTGTTGATGCAAATTGGTGTTTGATGTTTTACTGTCATCACATTTTGTCAAGTCAATTGCTCCTAGATCCAATACCGTTCTGCTGTCACTTAGCTGGCATTCAGGTACAACAGATATCTTTGAATTCTCATCAGGTGACAGCTCATCATCATCTGAAGGCAGTGAATTTATGGATGTCAGGGATGACTGTATTTCACTTACAGCACTCGTACTCTCAGTGCAATGGCTTTCTACTGCATTTTTTACAGCACAGTCCGCTTTTAGTAAAGGCTGAGGAAATACTCTCTCACCATTGTATGTGCTTTGCCCTTGAATATTTTCAAAAACATGATCAGGGTTGGGGTGAGTTGCAAAAGAACTTGGTTCACTTTCTACACCTGAATCTGAAAACCTAGAAGAGGCACATGTCACACTAACATCTGGTAATTTAGTCATGTCTCCACTTGCAGAAAGTTGACTTTCTTTCGTAGAAAGAGTAGGCAGATTATTTTTCATTTTTGTTAAGATGTCACTGGTATGATGACAGTTTCTCTCATGGGCATCTTCTTTTTCAAGGACTGGCTCCTGTTCTCCTGAATTAAATTTATTTCCAGATTCTGAAGGATGAAAACTGAGTGTCTGCAAATTCTCTCCATGCACTCCACTTTGCGGAAACTCAGCCAATGATCCAATGTGAACCACTACTTTCCCCCCTTCATAAGGATTCTTATTACTTGGTTTGACCTCAATTGTCCTGACTCCTGAGGAAGCTGGTTGACCACCATGACAACCTTCAAGTGTACCTCTCTGCTGTAAAGCACTATCTGCTTGAGTAGTTCCAGAACCTGTCTGGGAGATAGTCAGTCTATCAAAAATAGCCTCATTTTCACAGTGCACAGGACTACTTGGACCTGGTTGGTCACCTTCAATCTTGGCAGCCTTTTCCTCAGTTCCAGATGGTAAAAATGGAAGTTCTCTTTGATTTATCTGCCTGGTGCAGGTCTTTGTATCACAAGGAAATCCACCTAATGTAGGGTCCAGCCCTTCGTTAGCATTGTATGAAGGCTTGCCTTCTGAGCTTCTAGAGGCATCTTCCAGTGCTGCACTTTTCAAACATTTGTAGCCTACTAAGACCACAGAGTCCTTTGAGTTCTGTTTTATGACTTTTTTTGTGTTCTCAGGTTTCATTGTTTTCATGAGCTTAGTAACCTTAACTTTGGATTTATTTGCATCTTCATTTTTCCCTTTCAAAGCTTTTGTTAGCATCTTTTCAGTTTCTGAATGCCAAAACATGGAAGCCCCAGCAGGTCTTATTTTCAGTTCTGGGCTAGTAAAACCAGCAACAAAACTTTCTTCAGCTTCAAATTTATCCAGTTTATTGGACTCTGCCCTTGGAAGACTCTGAACCACCAACCAGGGTACATCCAGATCTTTCACCAAAAAAGGAGTGTGTGGGAGGGGAAAAAGAAAAGGATTGTTTATCAATATTATGCAGATAACTGATGCTATAAAACACTAGCAATTATAGAATGTTACACATCCTCACAACTCAAGCTAAAAAACCATATTCAAGCAAATAAATTACTCCTTTAAAGCCAGTAAGAAATTTAAAGAAATATACTCAGGTTTTACATAATTTTTGCTCATTTCTTCAAAAAGGAAACTACTGTGAGGTGTGTTTACCTTCAGTAATTGAATCTAAATATCGATCTTCAAAGATAATAGGCAAAGAGTTCATATCCCCATCTAGTTCACTGCATTCAATAGGGAGAGGTGGAAGAGAACTGCAGAAGGAAGTGTTTTTGATAGCTGCACACATCTGTAGATGACTTTGAGCACTGAAAAAAAGGAAACAGTCTTCCCTGAAAAAAACAGAACTCTTTTATTTTTACACTGACAGAAATTAGCTACAGTTTAATTCACTTTAATAGAAACTTTTCTACTAATTAGCTATTAATAACTTTAATATTTAATAACTTCTTATATAACTTTCATTACTTTAAATCTGTAGTGAGAACGTAAGTTTCTCTTCAATTTATGTATTTTTGCAAGACTAATTCTTCTCAACAAAAGCTACAGGATAACAGTTCTACATCTACATACTGTGTACTTCCAAAGGCTACTCACTGTAGTTCTTGATAGGCAAGAGCAGCTTGCCTAGGATGCTCAAAACAAAAGAATGCTTCTGCAAATCTGCGCACCTGCAAGATCCAAATGAAGTTAGAGCTTATTTTACATTACATATAACTTAAAAAAATCCACCAGCATTCCTGCACATCAATGTTATTCATTTGTATGTATAATATAGACAGTTCCCTTTTTTTTTGAAGTATTCTATCTGTGTGGGAGGGAAGACGATGCCAGACAAGACTACAGACTGAAACAAGAATTTTAATTTGTGCACTGGATAACTTGGAATTACACTAGATTTAACTGCCTGCTGAAAACTTGATTGCCAATCAACCAATCATCCAAATCAGGCTCACCTGAAACAAAAACACACAAAAATATTGTGAGATATTTCAATGAGAAGAAAGGAAATGACTGTTCAATGGACACTTCTGAATGAACCTGAGGATTACCTTCAGAAGTAGAAACCTATTAAATATTCTGCAGTCTCAAAATACGGAGAAGTGTTTCAAACTTTCCACAAATAGTCTCTAGCCCACAGTAAACTACTGAGCAAAAAAATCTTTTGTTGGTAAATATTTCTTCTGCAAGTGATGAAGACAGTAACAGAATGTATGTTAATTATAAGCACTGTATTCAAGACTTAATTGGCTGAGGTCAATAAACAATACAATATTAAAAGGTTACTAATAATAACACAGGGGAGCATATTTTTTTACCATCCAATATATAGTGTTGAAATAGCACGTGAATTGTACAGCAACTTACTACAAATAAAACCATAATCAGTGTACTAAAAATGCAGTATCTAGAAATCCCGAAGTTAAGGTTTTGCAAAATGAGACTTCTCACATTTCCAGTATTTTATATAAATACTAATTCATTCTATATGCATTTTATTTTTGCAACTGCCCAATCACCTGCATCAAAAAAAAAGCAAATCAAAAAGAATGTGCTATGTAGTGGTTGTTGGCAACTGCTTGTGCATTAACACCAATTTCTTTGTATAAATTAAAACAAAATTTCTATTCCACTTAGAGAATCACATATGTTAGTCTACTGAAAAAATAATTTATTTACCAACCACTTCCTGGCCTTTATATCTTTAATATACTCTGTGTTTTCCTCTTTAAGTTATGGAATTTCCCAGACTGTGGGAGTTTTCAGTGTATATGGTGAAGCATCAGATCTAGTTTAATTCTCTTAGCACTTTCCCTCAGAGCTGTGGCCAGCATCTGCCTCCACCCTGAGCACAAACATGGCACTAGGAAAATCTTATGCATTAACTGGCAAACATCAGGCGTTCAGGACCACATCAACTTTGGTCAGAGATAAGCACTTGCAGGGGAGTTCATTTTCCCTCCTGATATACTGCCCAGTATACTTTCAGAGAGTACCATTTGGATGAAGTTTATGTTCTGTAGCTTCTACACTTTCCTTTTTTTGTTTTCTTAACACAAGAAAATCTGAGGAAAAAAATTGTTCCAAGGTGCTTAAGAAAAAACCCAACCCCAAACCACAAACATTAAACCCCCAATCTCCAACCTGCTCTAGAAGCTGAAAAGTCCTGTCCCAACCTCCCAGAATTTATTTAGCTGTATTACATGAAATTAAACTCAGTCATAATATCACCTCTAAATAGTCATGGAAAACGCTTTGAAGCAAAAAGAAAACACTAAATTCCATACTTCCTTGTAAATGCAACGTCCACTCTCAGCAGTGACAAGGAACTCAATCTGCTTTTCTTCAGAATTTGTTGTTAGGAGTTTATGCATACACATGTAGGATTAGAATTGGTGTTCTTAAGTACTTCACTGCGTTTTCCCAGCTGGTTTTTCTAAATAGACATTTACATTGCAAATACATGATTTTGTCAGAGCTAATCCTCAACCCTTCCCCCAGAAAGGGAGAAGACTTATACAATAGACTTAATAGATAATTTTACAGCAAAAATCCTAAATTTTAGAACAATTGATTATGAAGGGTGGATGTTATTATTCTAAACTAAGCAATTTAAAAATGAATTGAAGATTCTAATCAATCAGGTAATAGTTACAGGAACATTGCCAAATTAGTAGATTTCTGTGGTATATGTCATGAAAAGAGCACACAGCTGTTTCCCAGGAAGCAAGCAAGGTAGTTTTGAGGTTAGATGTGAGCACTTTACCACATAAAGTAACTGGAGTTATATGGAGACCAAATTTTTAGAATTCTGCCACTCTTTCAAACAGAGAAGTAAGGCTTTTTTTTCTGTTTTCAATAAATCCCAGTAATTCCAGTGCTTTTGAAGAAAATCTGATTGCCAGCTCCAGACAGCTTTGAGAAGAATAGCATCAGTATAAAACTAGTTGAATGCAGGCTCAAAAAGTCCGCATAAGTCTATACTAAAGAAAGAAAAAAACCCTCAATCAACAGTAGTTTATTATGTTTGATCAGTGCTTAACTTATTGAAGGACTGAGGTATTTGCTACGATGCTGTTAAATGGGCTCTGCAGAACCAGAATGACTCCCAGCTGGTGCCATTGATGCAGGTGCTACTGGTTTTTGCTGACTCCACAATGACTTTGCAGGAGGGAATTGTATCTGCTACTCCTAATCCCAACAGACTTGCTAAATATATGGTTTTTAAGGTTCTCCCAATGTAAACAGAAGACTTTTATATAAAACCTGCTGTGGAATATACATTGTGTCTCTGCACATTTATTACTAGCTGTCAGAAATCTTAGTTTTCACCTCTCCTATTTTAGGACTAGTGAAACTGAAAGAAATAATTCTGGAAGAGTATGTTTAGACCTACCAGAAGATGTCACTAGGGAACAGAGATGAACCAGTTTAGTGTTCAAACATTTAGTAATACAAAGTGACACACTCTGGGCAGTTTTTTCAATAAAACACAGTTGTAAACCTTAGAAGTATGATAATGTAGTTGACAGTTCCAGTATACCTAAAGTGTTCCTGACTTTTTAATGTAGTGCTTACTACTCCAAGTATCTGAAAATAGTTAAATATTTAAACATTTAAATAAACATGAGTAAAATGATTACAAAAATAATTTAAATACTCAAACAACACTTCAGCAGAAATACATGTTTTATAAGCATGTATGCAAAGAGGGTGAAAGCCATTTGACCAAATACAGGTGGCAGGTATTTCCAGGGGGTATTTTAACACTACCACCACAAAATAACAAAAAATACCACAAATAACACAAAACCAATCAGATTAATCACTTTCTAAAAGGGTTCATTCACCTGAGATTAAAAATAAAAACTTTCCCAGGGAGAAATTTCCTGTGGAAGTATAATCTGGAAATATTGCAAGAAGAAAAGATAAAATAAAATGAGATTTGGCATCCAGTAGTGAACACTTCAGAGTATCTGTTTCCAAAATAGAAAGGTTTAATCAGAGGAACAGAATTTTGTATACAACAAAACTTTATTACAAAAAAGACAGATAAGACTCTTTAAGATGAGAAGTATAAGGTCATCTTTAGCTCGGAGAAAAGGCTCAGAGGAGACCTTATCGCTCTCTGCAACTACCTGAAAGAAGGTTGTAGCAAGCTGGGAGTCAGTTTCTTCTGCCATGAAAGGACAAGAGGAAATGGCCTTAAGTTGCACCAGGGGAGGTTTAGACTGGATAATAGGAAAATTTTTTTCACAGAAAGGATTGTAAAGCATTGGAACAGACTGCCCAGGGAAGTGGTGGAATCGCCATCCCTGGAAGTATTCAAAAAATGTGTGGACGTGGCACTTGGCAACATAGTTTACTGGTGAACATGGTGGTGCTGGGTTGACAGTTGGACTTGATGACCTCAAAAATATTATCCAACTTTAAAAATTCTATGATTCTAAATATGAACATAGAATCTCTCAAGAGAAGAATTAGTAGGTCATCTTTCAATCTCAACTAAATTCAATACCCATAAAACCTGCATCATTTGGTATGTGCAGATAAGGGCTCTAGTGAAACATGATCATTGTACATTTCCTGAAGTAAGGTTACACAAATTCTCAGAATATAAATTCTCAGGAGAATCATAAGGTATCCAGAAAAGTACAGTGACAGATAACAAAAGAAGTGAGTGTAACAGCAACTCAGAAGGACATAGGTCATGCAACCATTTCATAGGCCATGAAATCAAATTATATTTTTTTTTTAAAAAAAAGGGAGGAAGGGAACTCCTATTCAAATTTTTTGCAAACTGGAAAGCATCACAGAAATACTTTTAGTATGTGCAATATCTCAATTCACACAGTATAATTAAATACTTTGATTTATACTCCCTACAATAATTGCAGTAAAGTTCAATAATTAAGGTGTTTATGAGTTAGGGAAGATGACTTACATCACAGATTTTAAAAAGAACCGCATATAAGAAGTTGAATACATAATCATTAGCAGTATCTTTCCTGGAGCAGTAAAAATTAAAATATTCATTCTTCCTTTCCTTTTATTAATTATAAACTCCTACAAACAGTAATATAGAAGCAGCTTAATGCAAGTGCAGATTAAGTGAAACAGTTTTCTTGTTTCATACCTTCCACCAGTTAATTTGAAGGATTTCAGAATTTACAGGAAATGTACAGAAAGGTATGTAAGATTCATAGACAGTAAAATGATCACTTTCCTATGGGTAGCACGTCTAACAAATAAGCCTTGCGTTTTTTCTGAAAGGTTCCATTTATTCTCCAGAACAGGCCATTTCCACAACCATGACTCCCTCATTAAACAATGTGATTTATCAAGTAAGAGTAATGCTTTAGTTCATACTTGAATATATTTCACTACAGGAACCAGCACTGCTGTGGTTTTGTGTGCAGAGCCCACAGCAACTGTACACACACACACAAACCAACTGTGTGCACACGTACTCACTATACATGGTTTTATACATATAGACACGTACTCACATGCCAGATCATGCACACCTCTTCTTTTCTAAAATCCAACTTAACAGACTTTTCAAAGCTTGTGAATGTTACAAATTCTTAGTTCAGAAGGAAATGCATTTTGTTTTATGATGTAAGCAGGCAGCCTAGATGCAGCAGAGAAGTAAAATGCAGGGTGGGCACTAGGCATGGCTCCCACAGAAAAATACAACAGTTTGCACAAACGTAACTTATTCTACAGAATGCAATCTGCCTTCTGAACTGGATTTCTTATTCAAAAGAACAGTGAATTAGTTGATTCATAAACATAAATATATTTTAAGTATTATATTCTAAGAATATTATAATTATACACAAGGTAACAAATGCAATACAACAGCTCCCTTTATGATTCCAACCAACTTTTACAACTGTAACTAGAAAAATTATAATCTGGAGTCTCATTTTGATACACATTTCTGTAACAATGTGTCCCACTAGCCTATGAACATGCCCAAGTCAATACTTACTCTTAACGTGTGATGCTCTTGTGCTAGTAAAGCTGTGACCTCCTCTTGTAAGGTAATGACCTCCAGAAACTGCCCCCAGAGAGCCATCAGAAGTGAGCAAAGCTGAGCAAGATTCATATTTATAAGTTCTGCCAGTTCATCAGGATTTTCCATTTTCTGAAGTCAGAAAAAAATAGTTACATGATTCACTGATGAAACCATAAAGTACAGACAAGAATTAAGAAAAAAGAAGTGTCCTTTATTTTAGCGAGAATTTTCATTTAAAACCAACTTCCAAATGAGAACCATTTTGACTAAGTATCAGAACTGAATCAATTCGTGTTACAACAATAACAGATTATTTTATGTTGTATTAAATATTATCCAGTTGCCTTTTAGAATTAGGACTCCTGACCGTAAATTAAAGCAACAACTCCATTTATGGCAAAGATAACTGAGTTCAACTGCTGTATTTTCTAACATTCAGTTTTCTAACATACAGTGTGCCTGAAAGGAACAGGAATCAGGAAACCAAAAATCAATACTTGCTATGTTTGTCCAACTTTTTTATCAAATTAAAAATTTAATAAAGACGTCTCCATTTTGGAACAGTCACAACTCACAATAACCTCTGTAAGATGCTATATACCTATGTACATTTTAAGCATAGTCAGGAAGCAGTGTTACAGCACAGGCTTCCTAGAACCAGAGCACACTAAGACAAATTCAGTGTGAAACAAGTTTTTCTTTCTTAACAATGTACTGTAATCCTGTGACACAGTCCCACACCAGTCAATTGTACACTGCTAAGCTTATGTTCCCTGCCATTTTAGAAAAAAATACAGTTTTTCAGAAACTCATTGCAGGCACACAAGGCACTGAGGCAAAGGATTTAAAAATAAAGGATAGTAAAGACCCAACTCTAAAAAGCAAGTAGAAAAAAGGACTGAAAATATTAAAATACCAACTTAACAAGTGAGAGTGGAAATAAGAGAAACTTTTGAAGTGAACCACACAAAAGAACAGAAAAGAAATAACAGAAAAAACATAAATATACTTTAGCAAGCTAAGGGAGAAATTAAAGAATTCAGGGAAGCTATGTAAATGTAAAAAATATTTTAATACATAAAGTAAGGTTATTAGTTGCCCATAGAGAGATAACAGCGCTGGCTTTGTGTCCAATTATACAAATTACATCCTTTTAAAGACAGTATTACATTTTCTTGCAGTTATTCTACTACTACTGTAACAAAAGGTAAGCCCACTGCTCTTCCAAAGCCAGGCAGATGGCCCACTCGCCAGCAAAGCAGGGATAATCTTTTGGAAAAGTTTTAAAACCTGTTCTTTAAACTTTGTTGTGACAAGGAAATTAGCTATTCAACTGGGGCTAGTTCTGACTATGGAAAGAGTTGGGGAGACAAATGTAAGTCATGTGAAGTACAGTGTATCCTTGAGAATGTGGAGAAAACAGGAAAAGGAGACAATAACAGAACAAATCCTTCCAGATGAGGGGATCATTTGCACAATTTGCTTTTCTACAACCTACTACTATTGCGTGATCTTGTAACACTGTGATCTGATACCATCACACCCAAAGAATTCAAATTCTAAATGCAGAAAGTTCAAAATGTGATTTTCTTACAAGTAATCCACCTTTCTATAACCTACATTTTCATGATATGCAGAAGTTACCATGGCTACTACTGACACACCAAGTCAGCTAAGTTTTGGTGTCAGTTGAGCAGTTTCTCTTTGGGAGAAGAATTTAAATAAGTGTTTGCTGTTATCCCTGAAACAGTTTATTCCCAAGCATATGAAATCACCACCCTCTACTTTTCTAGTTATTTCACGTATTTAATACATTAAAAAATTGTACCTTTACTTCCTCACACAATTCTGTAAGACGAACTTCTACATCTATGTTTTCTGGAAAGATGAGAGGACACATCTATGAGTAATGCATTTTCCAAGTTGCAAAGTGAAACCAATTATATCACCAAACAATTTTAAAACATTAAAAAGAATCCATCAAATAAAACTTGAAGTCATAGTAAGTGCCACAGTCAAGTAAACTGTAAACTCCCACTAAAACATTTTCATAGCAACTTCTGAGATTGAGGACAGAACACAATTAATAAAAAAAGTTTGCAATTATCAATATCATTTATCATGATACACTGTCAAGGATACCAATTTTCCATTCAAAAATTAAATTTGAAAATTTAGATGATACACTTTGCAGATTATTCATTTAGAGCTGCTCAGCTATTCAGCAGCAATGTCATCATTCACAACCAAGGTAATGCAATTCCTCTCCTACCAGATTTTCCAGAGAAACCTTATTCTAATATCATTATTCTACAGGTATATTATTTATCTGATTTGCAAGCTACATGAATATAAATAAAATTCTTTAATTGTCTGAGGAATTGTATTTTAGTCAAATAAAACTGTTCTTTAACTGATCTTTCTCTCAATATTTCAATGTTAAGAGCAAATTCGTCTTCCACAGTATGGCAGCTTAAACGGCATCTGAACCTCGAATGATTCGTTAATGAAGAAAACAGATTTATTCCTTCATGTAGATGTTTTTCCTTGTTTATCATTCCTGTTGACTTAAGGGAATCCGATAAATTAAAAAATAATTTTGTACTAAGTTTAATTTCCTTCTACATCTGAGGTACCAGTAACAAGGGAATAATTTATAAACCCCAAAATGGTCTGTAACAAGTATTTCTTTTTCAGTTTTGAAACACAATATTAAGGAAAAAGACTACAATTTGTCTTGAAAATACACACCAACAAAACATTCCTTGAAACCCACATTAATAAGCTTAGGATATAGATAATCAACACAGGTTTACAGAATAGCAACGATGTGTTTACTCAACTTATCTTTGAATTATACAACCTACATTTGTAAGTATATATGGATTTTCAAGTAATTGCATCCAACATACTTATGTTTAAACTTAATGCCACACAAATTAACTCATACAACTCAAAGTTCTGAGAAAATATGCAAATTGAAGGAATGCATAAAGTTCTCAGAAACAAATTTACAAAAGCTGTTGAAAGAGATTACATATAACGGTATTTGCTAAAGAGCACTTGATGACAATTATTCTGAAAATATGTGAAAACAGCTTAAAATACGATACTACTTTTGGTGTGGCCAAATTTCGTCATTAGTGAAAAATTAAATGGTTTATTTATGACACAATACTGATTATTTATCTTGTTTGTCACACTTCAATTGAGAATAGGTTTGTTGAACAAGATTTAAAACTCTGAAATCTAAAATCATTACAGAAAACCCCAAACTACAACGCTATATTAAGAAAAAAAAAAGGAACTGAGATAATACAAGACAAAAGGAACTCAAGCACTAAAATGTAATGTTCACCCAGCAACCATCTGATGCAATTTTGCTGACTCTGCTAGAAAATAGTTTTGTTTTCTTTTTACAACAAAACCAAAATGCAGCTGAAGATGATTAAGCTGGTGACCTCCTACGAGATTGAAATGCCACTATATCCTTTTCCCATCAGAAACTTCCTTGTGCTTAAACAGCATGTCATCTTTTGTCCAGCATCAGGCCAACACTGACACTCTCCAAAGGGAGAACTGGCCATGCAGATATGGACAAATGCACCCTAAACTCTGATAGTCTTGTGTAGTGTTTGGAAGAATCAAATCTTGACATACTAGAAGCAACGTGAAAGATTTCTCAGGAAGAAAAGGTATTAGTCTTTATCTAAAAAAAAAAAAATAAAAGACTGTGTTGAATTAAATGAAACTACAATTTTTAGCAATTTTTTTTAATGTTGATGACTGACTGAACTCTTCAATCATTTTTGTTTAGTAAAGAAGAACAATGCTAAACCAAAGAACAGCAATAATGTCTCATTTTATTATCTATATTCAGCCTAGAAGTAAGTAGCTCAATTCTGCAGACTTCAGAGTTTATCATATGTTCAAAATGGCTGAATTGTGAAATAGTGTTCCTGTCTACAAAATAATGTAATTTTTTATATCATTATTAATAATATAATATTTTATAGTATCAATAAAAATCTGAGGGGTTATATCACCTGCTTTGAAAACATACCTAGGTAGGCGTCTCTCTGGGTTCGTGGATATTTTCTTCTGAGAAGGCGTTCATAAAGGACCTGCATGCTGGCCTTGGCTAGTTACAGGGATTGCACACACATGACTAGTTACTACACTCTGGTTTTCATCTGTGATTTATTATTTGCCTTAAAGTTAGTAAAAGAGCTTATTGCTTGCCTAGCAATTAGTGCAGTTAGACCAGTACATGAAAATATACCATTTTAGTGTAGTTTCTAGAGTATCACTTGTGATACACATTAAGGTAGCATTTTTTTATTTCCTGAAACGAGTAATACTTAAATGGTCAATTACACTTATCAAGTCCAACAGTTGTCTGCACATGCTTCTCCAAAATCACTCTCTTGTGTTAAAATTATATGACAGAGCAAAAGCAAAGCAAACAGAAGAAACAAAATTAGAGAGAGAATAATTTAATCTAAAACAAAAAAGTGATGATTCTGGAGTGTAAACAGGACTAGATATTCTCTTCTGCAATGCCCATTTAAACTTCACAGATAAAATATCCACTATAAAACAGTTAATTTAAAAATTAAAAAAAATTGCGAATGACAGTTGTGTACTTCCTGAGGTCCAGTGAGCTTCAATTTCTCTATAGACATTTCAGAAACACAGCTTTTTTTTTTACTGTTGATGGATTTTAGAAAAATTAGTGTTAATGGTAGGCATTAGTTATTTTTCATGAGCAAAAAGTAAGAATTAGTATTTACATTATTAGTACTTTTTATTACATCAATTGCCCCAATCAGTATATATATAAAATAACTGAAATAAATGAAAAAGATATTTACAAATACAAAAAACCAAAGTAATTTTAGCAGAGACATAATAAAAATAAAAAAATCAAACCCACAGGAAACAAACTCTCAGCAGAACACATACAATGAATGTTAAATGTAAGGTGTAATATTCTCTTCAGATATTTGAGTATTTCTGTTCAAACTTTCATTCCTAAAGGTAAGCTAAATTACCCATAGAGATGAGAAAATATCTGATTCAAGTTCCATTAAAGCTTATGAATGTTTCTGGTGCCTTTCATGAGGTTGAAAGATACAACCCAAGTATGCAATTCGATGGCCAGCTTTTTTCTATTATACATATATATTGTGAAGGAATGTTTTAGGGGAATTGAAGGTCCTGTCTGAAACACTTAAGCATCAAGATTTAGTCTAAGCCTATCCTTACAATAACAATAGTGCCATCAGACTCTATTGAGCTGATGGAGTATGTCCAGAGAAGGGCAGTGGAGCTGGTGAAGGGAGCACAAGTTCTATGAGGAGTGGCCGAGGAAGCTGAGGTTCTTTAGCAGGGAGAGGAAGCTCAGGGGAGACCTTATTGCTCTCTGCAATTACCTGAAAGGAGGTTATAGCCAGGTGGGGCTCAGCCTCTTCTCCCAGGAAACTAGTGACAGGTCAAGAGGAAATGGTCTCAAGCTGCACCAGGGGAGGTTTAGATTGCATATTATGAAAAATTTCTTCAATGAAAGGGTGATCAAGCATTGGAACAAGCTGCCCAGGGAAGTGGTGGAGTCACTATCTCTCGAGGTGTTCAAAAGGCATGTGGATGTGGCACCTGGGGATATGGTTTAGTGGTGAACATGGTGGTGCTGGGTTAATGCTTGGACTCCATGATCTTTAGAGGTCTTTTCCAACCTAAATGATCCTATGGTTCTATGATTTGGAAAAAAACACATTTGGACCTTAAAAGGAAGACTAAGAGTTGAGTTATTCCTTTAATAAGGTGTTTCCCTCCATATTAAGATAACTGACACAGACGTTCTTCACAGCGTGTTACAGTACTTTTACTTCCATAAAGGAAAAGCCGCAGTTTCTAGTATTTTTCTACAGATTTCTGATATACTCCCTCAAAAAAATTTCTTCCTCTAAAAATAGTTTTGTATTTTGTAATACACAAGTGAAACATTCTTTGTTTGAATCCTTAATTGACCATATACATTTTTAAAATAGCTTTCATATCTCAATTTCCACTGTTTCACTATGCTTAGTTTTGACAACGGTAAAATTAAAAAATATAAAAATCAATGAATGCTGTCTACATGTAAATTCCAAAAGTCAGAACATGACTAAAAAAGGTATATGCTTGCTGAGAAAAAAGTCTAAATCATTCTTTCCAATGTCAATGTATTTTCCTTTTTTACTTGCACTGCCCTTCTACTTCACAAATTGAGGCTTGGCTCTCCAACGTATCTGCATCCGACAGAAATGTAATGTACATGTGCGTTTCCATACATTTCATTTAATGCTTTTGCAGTTGTTTTCATCAAATGTAGTTATGTAGAAGTCTTTGTGGTACCTTAATCTGTTTAAAAAGTTACAATACAAACTGAGCCAGCAGCAATTTTTTCTTGTAGGTCTTTTTTCAGATAAGTTTCCATTAAAATATTCTTCTCAAATCAAAAGCTTACAGAGTTACACATTTTTGTACAAATATGCAAAGTTTCCATATAACAAACAAAGAAGTGCAGTGTGCTACTTGGATTAAGAGCTTCTCTAACTTTCTCACCACTAAATATAGAGATTTGAAATAACTGCACAAATCAAGACCAACAAGAAAAGATATATTTGCATAGACTTAGGCTCTTATCTCCCTATTTTATTAGTAAGGTGACAGTACTTCTTTCTACTTTATTTTTTCTTCAAGCAAAAATATTTTAGATATACCAGATGTATGAGATCAGTGACAGTTTAGTCTAGAAGAATGTATTCTTAATGAACATTGACAAGAAAGTGATGCATTTTATTAAACTGAACATACCCAGTTCAATTCGGTGAGAAGAGGGGAGCTCCTTTGTTATCATAATGAAATAGCTGTGTAACCCTTTGAAAGCAAGCAGTAAACTGGCACAAAGTGTATAGTGGAAATTATAGGCATGGCTGAGGAAAGATTCTGAAACAACAAAGCTGCAACCCTAAAATAAAGAAAAACGGCACACATTAATTTTGTACAGTAAATGAAGTGTTAGCAGAATAACTAAAAAAGATAAACAATTGCCTCTTTTCACAAACTTGTCATTTTTGTGATTTTCAATGGATTGCAAGACATTAAAAAAGAAGTTTAGACACTTAATATTGTAAGCTTTCCACCTGTATGTTCCTGAAGCATGGAACACAGCCTTTTGGAACAAGTTTTCTCATTTCCCTTATCACATGGCACCCCAAAGTAACTCCAAAAAAATTCATTCTTTATCAAGTAATATTCCTCCAGGAAAGATAATATTCTCACCTCCCAACAGAATACAAATAAAATCTGAAACTGATATATTCTTACGTCTGCTGATAACTGTTTTGTGTAGTTATTGCCAAAGACCACACTTTCAAGAGAAGGAATCACAGAGTCCCTGTTTTGTGCTGGTGCATTCCTGTTCAACCATGTATTCTTCACTGGGCGAGGAAAACTGCAAAAAGCACAAATGAATTGATAATTTGAACATACTACGTGTCACAAAGCTATCACAGTTAAAACAAATCCTTGATATTTCTTGAAAAGTAGTAGAAACAAGGACCCTGAGTAAGATCCTGGAAGTTCCTAGCATGGTGGTCTACCCTTACAGAACCCTTCACAATGACCCAGATACCTCAATTAAGTCTCTGATGCTGTGGCAGGGAAGCAGTGTTTCTAAAGTAGTTCTCTTCAAAACAGGTCTCCAGCTAGTTGGAGAAATTTAACAAATTATTACCTTCAGCTGTTCTGTGGCCATCTCTCACCATGAAGGTCAGCAGACTAGGCCAGGAGATTGTGGAACCTCTTCCTCATTATTTCTAAGGCAAATCTCAATTAATTTAAACAATATTCCTGAAAGTTTAAGCCAGAGAGATAAATTCTGAACTATAACAGGTAAGAAGTGTTCATTTTCCACCAACTTTGCTGTGGGGACTTTACCTCTTAAAAATGAAGCAGTAGCAAGAAGTTGAAAAGATGTCACACAAACTGCCATTGCTGTTTTCCTAAGGGATGCCTGACCTCTGCCTACTGAGGAGGAGATCCCATCCTGAACCCCTGGGAGAACAGAGCAAACTGCAACAGTAGCCTTGTGAGAACAAAGAACTAGAAAAAGGAATGAAAAATAAATGAATGCAGAAAGTGAGGACTATTAAGTAACGGGCAGAAATAAGCAATGACAGGTTAATAAAAAAGAGTAGATTGCACAGGCCTCCAGGGCTGTAACCAAGTAAAATTAGCTCCTCTCTTTCAATGGAAGTGTTAATACTGGTTGTTCACAAGAGAAAGTGAACCTGGATGCTACTCTGAAGAACAAAACACTCAAGAAGTAAACCCCCCATAGAAAAGGAAGAGGTGCCAATAATGTAAGCATGATCCAAACAGAGGAGCAAACTGTAACCCAAGAAAGCCCAAAGGATGAAGAGGAGTGATGCCTGCAATTTTCAGGTTTTTCAGAAAGAGGTGCTCCAGAAAAGTGAGCCAGATGTGGATACTGCAACTATCAAGTATTTGCTACGTGCAAAATACGGGGAAGCCCAGCAGAAATAAAACACTGTAAATTTGAAAGTTTCTTCTTCCTCTCCCCATCCTAAGCTGATTTAAGGGACAACGTGAATCCTTAAAATAATTTTGTGGGCACCAGCAACAATCTACTCTAAAGATAATGGAAGCAGCATAGAAGTTGCTGTTTTGTTTCAATATTTCTTTACATAAGCTGTATCAAGTTGAGGTTTGAAATTAATTCGTATTATTGTATCATCACTTGAAAAGCCAAAAACAGAAGAAAAATATGTAGGAAAACCCTCAGATTAACTACAGCTTTTTAAAAGGTCAGCAGGGATTAATTCATTTCTGACTGTAAATTAGTAACAAAACCTATTTTTTGATTTCTGACAATGAAGTTAAGTTCAGCCCTACAGCTATGGGATAAATACAGGTTTAACATCTCAATTTCAGTTGCAGTACAGTGTGGCAATGCACACTTTACATACACAGTGCTACTTTAAGTGCATTAAAAAGTGCATTTAAGTGCACTTATCAGATGAAGTTTCCAACAACAATTCCCACCTCCTCAGTACTTGTTTCTATCCCATATAATGCTGCATTACCCCTTCAGATGTGTCAGCTCATTTACTATGTATAACCATGCCTAAAACACATCATCAAAACAATTCAAACCACTTGGAGGGGGGAAAAAAGAACAAAAAAGCACATAAGCCAGTTGAATCTTCCACACCAGCACAGCCCTATTGCACAGAACGGCTGTCTAACATACACAGAGATATAGCTCTGATGATGTGAAGACAGGCACAAGGGTTAAGCTAAAGGTTTGGGCATTTACAGCACAGACTGAACTTGAATATGAACAAACTTAGGGGCAGTATCATTGTATATTTGAAGATAATGAAAGAAGGACAGGATAGACATGCTAAAGAAAAAGCTGTTTAAAGAACACTTCATATGTGTGACTGTGTCTGACTGTACAGCCCTTTTTCACACTTACTTTTGAGAGAGAGAAGTAAACAGAGATTGCAAAGGGTGACACAAGTAAATGAAATAAAAATGGCTCCAGCAAAAATGAGGCAAAATCTTTTTTAAAGAGAAAAGTAAATTCTTCAGTTCCATTTACTTTAAGAAAATAGTAAATGCATCATCTGCAGACATCACTGCCATTCCAGCAGTAACTGAAAACTGTGCAGATAAGATAGCTAACAGAAGGTGCCCTATTTGTATTAATGGCAGCTATTTCAGTCACTAACTAGAGTGAGCAGCAGATCTGCCTGATTAGGAAAATTCATAAATATTTATACATACAAATATACATGTATAAGTACAGATATTTATACATTCCTCCACTTCTCTGGTCTTGGGTATTATCTCTTTTCTACATTACATGCTCTTATTTCTAACAAAAAAAAAAACAAATTTTTTTTCAGGTAACTTTGAAAACAAGAAGTTTCTCATCCCTCTGTGTCCAGTATTCTAAAATCACCATACAGAAACCAATATTGGCCATAGATTTAATTCCTTCTTAACTATTCTGTTTTTATAACACTTCCATTTGAACACTCAATAATGTATTTGCATTTTATTAATGAGAGATTACCTTATCAATGGCTGATGCAGAGCAACCAAAGAAGCATGGACTATAACCGATATGACAGAAAGGTGGAAGTAATCAAACATAACGTTGACGTAATGATGAAGGCCCTGGTGTAAGTTAAAGTGCAACTTTAAAGTTCGGCTACTAATTGGCTGTAGTGTGCTCAGGTCATCTGGTCTAGAAAGAAATTAAGAAACCAACATACAATTAGAACAACTATACTTAAAATGCAAGTTATAAATAACTGACACAGCTGGCAATTTAGGATAGGTCTATACTTTGGAATGCAAAGGCATCTCCCTCAAGAAAAAAAATTTATCAGAATGAGACAAACCAGTTATGAAATCTTTACAGACTTGAGCATTGGATTTCTTTTTAACCATCATTTATGTCTAATATGAACACACTCCATCTATAAATAATACAGATTTAATCAGTTTAAAAAGTTAACATATACTGTTGCTTTATTAAAAACTTCCATATTTAAACTTACGAATAGTCTGTATCCGTGAAGTGTAGATCTAATGTTAGTAGAAAATTCATTTCATTAAGTGACTCCTCAATCTACAAAGAAATTGTAGAAGCATGAAATCTTTCAGGTCCCTTATTTGTACCAATTCAAATTGTACATAATGAAGACTGAATTATCTGAATATAGTTAAGTTGAATGGCAGATTACCTTCCTCTCATCCAACAGCATTTTTATTTTGAAAATCATCACATCGTTCACAGAAACTTCCTCATTTTTGTAAAGAATCTGAAATGTTTTACTGCAAACTATATTGTCATGGACTGAAGCAGGAAAGGCAAGATCTGTACCTGGAGAGAGAAACAAGTATTAACATAACTGGAAAACTCAGAGCCGCAAGTAAGTGGAACTATCATTTCCATCAGTTTCATGACCACTATTAAAACTGTAACACCAATAATACCAGCAGTTTTCAGTCAGCAACTGCTGGAGTTTGAAGGAGTACATTTTGTTTCAAAGAAACACTGTAAACATATTTTTAATTTAATTTGCATTTAATATAAGTTCTGAACTGAAGAATTTTTTCTTTGTTATGAATGGAAGTAAGACATTCTAGGCATCAAAAATTCTAATAAAAGTCCTGAAATCTGTCTTGTTTCATCCAGCATTCATGTTGATTTGCAGGGTTTACCACACTGAGGACTCTTAATTACCTACAGATGAGACAAAGAGGTTAAATGACATATATCACTCCACTGAGTGGTGGCTCATTCTTGCCTTCCATATCTTTGCATCCTACTCTGGCCAGACCAGTTCAAAGTTTATCAACTGAACCTTGTATTTCTCATGCAGTATGACACTTATGCTTTCAATCCAGAGGCTACTCATCAAAAAGTGTTCAGAAAACTGTGATAAATAATTGGGGAATCTTTTGCCAAAAAAAAAAAGTGTTAAAAGACTTGCAGAAGAAATGAGAAAGGGAATATTTTAAAACAGTTACTGAGGAAGTATTTATCATAATAACAAGGGGTTTTCACATAGGAAGTATTGTGATGGGTACTATCTTCTGAAGAAAAATAGATAAAAGAAGATGTAACTTGGAAGAACAGAATTAAGAGAAATACTGATACTTTCTTATCACTCTTCTTACAAAAAAGCTCAATAACATCAACCTCCACCAGAACACAAAGTCGTAGAAATTGTGTAAATCGGGATGAAAAACATTTTTAAAATTCTTTCGATTCTTCTTAGTAAATTATTTCAACGGAATCCACAGGGGTAAAAAATCTGCAGTTTCCACTCTACAGATCTGGGGCCTCTGACATAATATCACTACCCTTGGCAAACATTCCCACTCTATAATCTTAGTAACATTTTAGTTCAACTTCCTTTCAGAAACAAGTACTAATACTGGGTTTTGCTGAAGTGCTTTCACACATATCTTCGGTTTAGGTGTCCTGGACAAGATGCTTACTAAGGCTGAATCACTACAGTGTAATTCCCCTATGTATAATGCCACTTTCAGCTTATGTCCACCTGTGTCATCTGTTACAGGTGAAGGGCAGACCAGGTATGGTTTCACACGGCACATAATCTGATATAACTGCACAGCATCAGCAAAAGGGATCTCCTGCTCACATTTGATACAAAAGAAGAGCTGGAGACAAATGGCCAAGGTCCCACTTCCTGTGCACCATCCAGCCCTGAGTTACAGCCCTCAGTTCTGCTGATTCCAGTGTAACGTGAATCTGCACCCTCAAAAGAGAGAGGGGAACTGCAGAGGAAAACCTGATGTCAGGAACAGGCTGAGCCACTTCCACATGGGGAGCAAGGTCTCACAAACATGAGGTCAATAAGGCAGAACTACTATTTTTTAAATTAACAGTGCACTGACTTGACTGGTCAAGACTCTTTCTAAGCTTCTATCCACACAAAAAGCCTTTTCCTCAATGAAGGGGAAAAAATAGCGGGGAATTAATTTACTCTTGCATCATAAAAAAAAATGAATCTCATTCCTTCCTAACCTGCTTTTGTTGTCCCCCCCAACTTTTTTTTCCCCTCTGAAAACCAGCCACAAATTTTTGAGAGAAGGAGGAAATCAGAATACCCTAAAATCTGAAACAACCTCATACAGGCTAGAAATATATAGGTCTTTCTTATAACTTTCTGGAGCATGACATCTTCCTTCAAATGACAAGAATAACAGGAAACCTTCACAAGGCTAGAGCTAAAGCAAGTGAATCTCCCTATGATATCTGTAATGACACTCATGCTGGGTAGCAAGCAATTCCAGTGAACTAGCTGATGTAGGAAACTTAAATAAACTGTTTTCCATTTCTATTGAACTTGCCACTGGCTGCCGCAAGAGAGGAGCCCCGAAGAAAAGATACAAGGACTCCCTGAAACAACATCTCAGCCTCGGCCATATTGATCACCATAACTGGTCTACTCTGGCCTCCAATCGGGAGGCCTGGAGACACGCTGCTGTTTCCTTTGAGAACGCGTGCAGGATCACTCTTGAGGAGAAAAGACAACACAGAAAGAACCGTGCCTTGCAGAATATACCACCTAAGGAGTCTTTCCGCTGTGCCTTTTGCAATCGGACGTGTCCATCTCGCATTGGCCTTATTAGCCACCAGCGTGCTTGTAACAAATGTGGATAGAGCCTTTCCCAAATCTTCGTTCGCGAAGCCTAGCCATGATGATGATGATAACAAAGGACCTCACTAAGAGCTGGGAAGGGCTGGGCAAGGGATGGAAGGAGATGTAAAGGAACAGAAAGAAGAGGAAAAACTAAGACTTTATATTTGACTTGGGGAAATAAAAGGAGGAGAGAGGTCAAACTCTGTGGGAGAAGGGAAAACACAGCTAAGGTAAGGAAACTGAAGTGACTTGTGCAGAGGCTAGGGAGAGCTAGAAGTAGGCAAAAAGACTTGAACTGGAGTGGGAAAACCATGACACAAAGTGACAGGATTTAGAATAGGTAAGTATGAGAAAGAGAGAAGAGATAGAAAAGTATAGGAAGAACCAACACAGGACAACATTCTCAGGAGTGGCAGAAGTGGCCTCCTGACCAGTCTCCTCTATGGTCAACACACAACACTTCCACACAGGTCAACGCTCTTAGTGCTACTCCACACATACCCTAATAGCAGCTATTTTATACACATAACAGCAGTCTCAGGAACTAGTATCAGCTACTCCTCCACCTTCAGCAGGAGAGCTGCAAGTCTGAGCTACAGCATCCAGCTCTGCTAAATTAAGCAAGCAGCTGAAGTGAATGGAAAGCAGGGATCCTCAGCAAGACGGAGAACTACCATGTCCACAAGGAGAAACTAACACCCTTTCATTGACCAGTTTGTATCCTTTCTTTTGCTTTGTTGCAGGACAAACATTATCAGTAACTACCTGAAAAAACAAACTGAGAGACTGATCTAAAAAGGGCTCCAAGTTTTTGGGTTTGAAGGGGCTTGGTTTTTTGTAAAATGGCTGCTGGGCAGCTGAACGAGCTCCCCTGTTGAGCACCCTGACCGAAACAGACACCTGTGTCACGGCACACAGAGCAATATGAAGGTAGGAAAGAGCAGCCAAGGGGAAACAAAGGCAGAATTTTTTTCTTTGACAGCACTGCTGATCTAAACTCACACCGAACTGTAGTCTTAATATTTATATCCTTTATGCCTAGTAACAGGAGACAGAAAACCTAACACATGTTACAATTAATAACAAGATTGAAACTTTCTGAAAAAATAACCTAAGACCATTCTAAAATATACCTTGAAATGGAAAATTTTTTTTTCCAGCAATATAAAACATATTAATAAGTGTCACTATTCAAACAATATTTTTTAGTAAAGGACATCTATCAGAGCCAAATTCTCCAAACTACATTAAACCTTGCCTTTGAAGTGGAGCAATCTTGGTTCATAAGAATTACTTATTTATCTCACAAAAATCCAAGAAATATTCAGGAATCTTGACCAAAATGCTGTATCCACACTGTTGCTCTACTCAGTTACTTTCAAAATAGCCTCAAAAATTCAGGTTTCAGTAATATCACATCACATTTTCTCAGACTACAGCAGGTTTTTCTCCCTTGCAATTCCAATAATTCCACTTGACATCTGAAAACTTGATTAATTTTTTGCTTTTCACATTTTTACAGCATGTTGAGGTGTAGGCTACACAGAATTAGGAGAGCACTAACAGCTTTCTCTGGGTTCAGTTTGCCTGGACAAAAAAACCAAAAGTAGAATGTCAGGTTAAAAAAGCAAAAAGCAAAAAGATGAGGAAGTGGGTAATTCCGTTCAGGAGGTTAAATAAATTTTCAACTTTATTACCAGGCAGCAATAGAACAAGATTGAAAGCTGGATCCTTTCAAAGTGTTCTTTTCAGAAAAAAAATGGGCTTATCAATCTGGATAAGAGCCTGTATCTGAAGTTCTCCACTACTTTGAGGTATCTACTTAAATGAGATCTGCCCTTGGTCATCTTACCTTGGAACATGGAGAAGATTGAGCAGATCAGTGGAAAAAGACACTAATATAAAGGAATCATCATGTTTTGCTACCAGCAAAGACAATCAACAGAGGAAAAACAGTAACATGAATTCTGTAACCAACTTTCAAGTCTCACTGCTAAGAACAAGGTAAATTTTTATTGTGTTAGTAACAAAATTAAATGCACTTACATATTAGTTACAACAATATAAGACAAAAAGCATGATCCTTAATTAGCAAGGCAAGATAATTACCTCATTTACTAAAAGTTTTACATTTCTTAAAAGTTTTGGCACTTACCAGTTCCATGTAACAAACTAGCTTCTAATTTGTGTGGAATTCTTGGAGGAATTTTCATAGATGCACGAATCTGGTAAAAGCTAAAGCAAAAGACAGTGATTTGCAGCACATGCATTACAGTACAACTCGTTTATCATATACAGATACATTGACAGAGGTAGGAATGGAGAGTGGGAAAGAGGAACACAGCAAGGAAGTCTACCAAGTCTAAAACAGTCCTACTTTGACTCTTTATCCTGTTATGTTTTTTTTCTTAATCATTAACCAGAGCAATAGCCAAACACATGAATAAAAAGAAGTTCCAACACAGTGCCAGCCTTTCCACACCCCGCAGAGTTGGAGCAAATATTTGTAGAGATACATGGTAAACTACACTGGTGTGAATGACAAATCAGGAGTGTCAACTACGCTACAATCGTATGGGAAGGATCCACCATGTAGCACATCTATAGGGCTGCTACAATCAGTTCTGACACTGAAGGAGCTATTTGTGAAACTGTAGCTTGTAAGACTCCCCCTCCAGGATCCCCAGAAAGCACACCACTTATCAGACGCCCTCTACGTTGTTTGTGGCCACCAGCTATTAAAAAGTGTAAATAAAGGGTCACATTAGGCAAAATGTGACAGCACCTTTGTGTTATCAAAGGCAGGAACTGCAGGCTTCTTGCCCAAAATTAAAAAAACCCCAACACAATAGTGTTTGGTCTCTGCTCTATCTCTAAACAGTCTTTCATCTTATTAAGCTCTATACCGTTTCCAACTTTTATTTTCATGTATGAAATCTGTAACTGTCACCAGGCTGATTTTACGGAAGCCTCTACATAACAAGCACCCACAAATACACTTAGACGACACATTCTGACCATCTCATCCCATTTCAGATAACTTAGTTTGCAGGAGTTAGCTTGAGCTCCTCAGTGAGCTGATGTGATCTACACACAGCTCCAGAAACACTAACACCACCAAAAGGAAGGGAGCAAGAACATTCACAAGCAGAGAGGGGAAGATAAAGCTGCCTTTTTTGTAGGAGCCAAAACCCAGCTGTTAGCAGAAAGCAGCTTGGTGGGTCTATGCAGTAAACCTTGGGCAACAGGGACTGAGAGAAATCCTGTAACCTGAGGGACTGGACCTTCCTCACAAGACCTGCAGATGTGCAACCATGTGGATTAGCCTGGCTCCTGCAGCAAAATAAGGAAGGACTTTGAGATGATGTTATCGAACCATGTTTAAACCCCTTTATCCTCTTCTCCCCACATAATCCTGGTTGAGGAAAATATTAATCAATTGGGTAACTGTAGTAAAAACTTTCGTAATTCTCTTATTATCATAACCTGTCCTCCTCATTAACATGTCCAGGCCCCACGACCCTTAAATTGCACTCGTGTGTTCAATAAAGTATTCCAGTTTCTTTCTCCACATCTGGAATCATCTAGTTTCATAGACCCTTATACCTTTTAGGCAGAACCATGGTTCTAAATGCCCACGAGTATTTACCCTTTGTATTCTGCTCACAGAGTACAGCCAAGCACACTCATGGTTTCATCATCCCCACTATCCAAATCCAAACCACTCTACTGTGGTTTTCCGATTTTGGCTTCTGATACTTCAACTAAAGCTGAGCATCCAGGACTTCACTAGCAACTGATGCGACTGTGTACTAGGCCTAATAATCAACAGTGAAAAATTTTTAATTTAATCCTTTCACAAAATTTAAAAGTCAACTTTAGTCTGATTAGAACTATATCAAAGAATGCTTTATAGTGAACCAGTAACATTGCTAGACATAAGAGATGAAGTGATTCCTACCTTCTAAAAAAAGACTAAAACATAACCTATTGCAAACTACCAGCTATATACTTTGGTTTTGGAAACAGGTCAAACATGATTCCATACACACTCCTTAAGTGATTAGGAAATCATTAACAGGATAGGAATAACAGGAAATTAATAATAGGATAGGAATAATAGGACATTAATTCATCTTGTATTAGGTTAAAGAAATAAAAACTAACATTAAGCATTCACTGTAATCTCCAACAGTGTAAGGAATTGAGCAGCTAAGAGTCCCCACTCAACATTAACCCAGGAGGATGCAATGTAGTGCACTGATGTACTCCTTTTCTCTGATCAGATGTGACTTCCATCATTCAATTAGTTACTCATTTCACCTCTACTGAAGAAATGTGATACAATGTAATGTACAATAGCCTCAACAAGAAGATACTTTCCACCAGCCCCAGTTTCACAATGTCATTTCTGGATCTGCAGTAAACATTCACCAAGAGCCTGATGCCCTACCACTACAAGCTGCATCTTCCCATGATCCAAATGACTAGCACATCATGGCAAAGCATACTGCTTGTTACTTCAGGTAGTAAGGAAAGAATGAAAAACTGTTCATATGGTTTACATGAAATGTTATGTCTCAGTATGTTTTCCATTAAACATTAGATCTCAGTAAGTTCAGAGACATGTCAGAGACATGCTACATACTTTAACTCATCTCATCCTAACCTACCAAACTGAGTCATTCTATTAGACTTTAAAATATCCAAAATCTGCATCATTCTCAGTTGATGTTTAGAAGCATGTGACAGCTCTACAAGAGCATAAATTTAACTAAGGCTTAACAACTTCATCAACTGTGGATAGGTTAATGAATTAGAACTGTAATAAGGTAAAATAAAAGGCAAAGGCAAAATAAAAACTGAGCATCAAACAGAAAAAAGGTGCAATGTGATATTCCCATTACTTAATGCAATAAGATTCATTTGCCCTAAAGATACTATTAAGTGACTGTTTACAATTTGTGCCCCAAAGTGAGCAATCAATAGAATTGTTCGTGCTTAAAATGTTATTTGTGAAATCAAAAGGCTATTAGAACATCCTTCTTTTCCCAATTATTATTTGCTTGTGATTAATCAAAAGCAGACCATTCTATCCTTTTTCTTCAGTAAACCCTTTACCTGCCCAATATTTTTATTTGGTTTAATGAGGAGATGAAGGTGTATTGTTTGCTTGTTTCAGACAGGTGGCATGGACTTTCAGCAGATTTATACTTCAGGCAGTTTATAGCATATAACATTCATCTGTTAATCTGGGTAATAAAATCCTGTAGGAGTTCAGCTCAGGGCAAATATGTAAACATTAACTCAAATCTTGTGCTTAGATATATGAAACAATTACTTAACTGCATCAAGATATTTAAATAAGAAAAACATCCTCCTACACAGTATTTACCCAAACTATTCACTGTCACTCATTTTTAAATGCCATATATATTAAGGATCTATCTGCCAATGAAGAGCTATTATACTATTATACTGAAACAGAGCACTTGACTCAAGAAGTAATTATATTTGCAATACATAAGGAAATGCTTTTTAAAGTTATGATATACATTCCTCATTTCACAGAAAACTTTAAAAGTAATGGCAAAAAATGCATCAAGCCTCATTATTTTTTCCCTAAGCCCTGCCTTCCTCATCTTCTTTCCATCTTTTGTTCAACCCACTAATCGATTTGTGCCGTAATGTTTCCATTCCTGTTAAAAACAAAACAAAACCAAGTCACATTCAACTATTTCCCAGCTGTACCATAAACACTGTTTAGTTCTCATATAGACAACTGATTCAGAAACCCGATCTATTGTATCTGCTTGGGCCTCCACATAACATTCAGTATCAAGGACTTGTGAATCACCTATGACATTCAACTGTCCCAAATATCCTTAAAATACTCCATAAATAATATCCGAATACAATCCAAATTCATTGTCTCATGTATCAGCTCTCCATTACCTTATGTAACAAGAGAATGAAGGTATCCTGTGTAGTGGAAAATCCCAGATGATAACAATGCTACAGATCACACAGCTGATGGTACAGCAAATGTGGCCAAATTGATGAAGTAACTTCAGTCTACCAATACTTTCAAGACCCAGTCCAGCATCTTCCAAGAGGTGGCACATGCAGACCTACTCATGTAGTTGCAGGCTTAGCACTAGAACTTTTCCAGCCAGAGTCCATCAGTCTGTCTATACTAAAATGCCTTCCTGAAGCCCACTGGAATGGAGAACCCAATACAAACCTTTTGGAACATGGCCTGTGCTAAAGCAAATTCAGTGAGATTCACATGCCCAGCCTCAGTACACACTTTCTCTAACATCCACCTGTAAGCCCCAGGAACATGACAGAGGAATAATCAAACTGACCTGCTCCAGTCTGGTTCCTTGCCAAGTCCTGACTCTGATAGCAACCTGGAAAAATGCTTTAGTGATAATAGAGACAGGGGCTCCAGGTTCATTTCAAGATTTACTTAAAACTGTTCTCCAGAAAAAGGAAACAGTTCAAGCTTTGCAGTCAGCATTAAGATTCCAGAAAAGTGCTAGACTTCTTAAAGCTTAGACTAGTAGTGATTTTTTGTGGGATGATTTTTGGAGAATAATTGGAAAAAATCTGTCACAATCTCTCCCTTAATCTCTGTTTTGACTGCATCATATGAGAAAAACGTCATTTTCGGATTATTAAGGGTTGACATTTTTCAGATAACAAAGAAATCAGAAATATTTTGACGATGCTTTAAAGTCACTCTCCCTGTTTTGAAGAAAAGAATAAATGGTATTCAGAAAGGTGGTATACTGTAAGAACACACATTAATCACCCGTAACAAAAGCAACATACATCAGACCTTTTGCTATAATTTGCTCCATTAGCTCAAGTAGGATAACTGCTTATTTCCCTAAATGGAGAATAAAACAACAGACATACCACCAAGAACTGTACTTTATAGTATGATGGACAGACAAATGCTCTAAAAATGAATCATAAACAAGAGCCTGATATGCATTAGTTGCTAAATTACCCTGATGGATTATGCTGTGTTGTTTAGAATCACCACCTGATAATTCAGCAAGATACAGTTAGATGATCTTAGATGATACAACTAGGGTTTGGCACTTGAAAAGCCTGAACTAAAATGGCAGCTTAACCTGAGTTACTGCAGTACAGGGAACACATTTGGGATGAACAGCAGACTGACACTTTGATGAAGGTCTGACACCACACAAAGAACAGATTTGGAATGAATCTTTAGAACCATTTTGTCAAGACAACAAGCAGGTTGCCACTGCTTGACGTTATGTTGCTGATGTTATTTGAAGGACAGGCTCCACAGGGAGAATGAGTAAACCAAGACTTGAAATAGTCTTAAGGATACTTAAGCATTGGAACAGGTTGTCTAGATAAGCTGTGAAATCTCTACTCATGGAAGCTTTCAAGACCTGAGGGGATAGAGCTCCAGGCAACATGGATCAAGTGTCGACCCTCCTTTCAGCATGAGGTTGGACTATATGATATACTACTATCCCTGCCACCCTGAATCAGCCTACGATCCCAGAGGTTAAAGGAAACCTAAAAAACAGGGTTCAGCAATTTACAACATGACAACTGAAAGGCAAAACAGCAAAAAGTGCATATGGTTAGGAGCTGGTATACAAAACAAGTTGCAGACACATCTGTGAACAGAGCATATTCCAGCTCCTGGCTTTCCTGAGTCTACACAGGCAAAATACTTCTCAACAGTTGATTTACTTACTTCTCTGAAAGGCAGCATCTTTTACTTCCTATCAAATTTCCAATGCCATAGATTTAGGAAAAAAATAATAAAAAAAGAACAATCTACAACACCACCTCTGAAAATTTGCCAACCCTCCTTCTCTAAATGCTTACAGCACTTACCTTTACTTAGCTTGACCACAGACATGAGCTCTAGGATGAATACCAGATCTCTTGCTCTGGTTGTACTGATTAAAAGATTTGTCCTGAAACACCTCCACATCCATCCCCCAAAAGGTACCTTTGCTTTTGCTTCATAGTGTGGGAGAGAGTCTAAGTATTTCAGATGTCTACTGAGACAGCACATAGAAGCAAAGCCAAAGTCACCAGCGGAAAGCTTCTAAATATCCAGGTAATTTCTGTCAAGCCCAGTCTATGCAGTCTTTCTTCAGTAAATATACGTGTGTACCTGCTCATGACCATTAATGTCATTTGGTCCTTAATGTAATCACATGCAAATACATAATCACGATATTAAAAGGTTCAAAGATATCTGGAGCTTAGCGTCCTTACTACAGACCTTGTAGGAAAAGGTCTTCTGAAAAAAGTAGTTAGAATTACTCCTCTCTGGTAGGCACCCTTACTGCCCCTTTTGTATGAAGGATTAAATCTTTTTCATCAAGCTGCATTAAAATCTTGAAAATTTAAGATCTGACATGTGCCAGAAAATACTTTCCCACACAGGAAAATTGACTTTTTTTTTTCTTTCCCCACTGAGATCATCATTCAGGTAGGCATAAGTAACTATTTTTCACCAGTTTTGTGGAAAATGATAATTTATAATCTGACCAGGAAATAGGTTTAGTTTATCAATAACTGGAATGTATCTTGCTACTGACAAAAAAGGAAACATAGGAAGTAATGGTGATTTGACTTTTTAATGCTCCCACATTGAACCACAGGAAGTAATGTGTGCAAATGCAGTCATAAAGGACAACCATTATTTTAAAAAAATCTCATCCATTAAAAAAGCGTATGAGCATTTGCAGCATTAGCTCCACAAGCAATTACTTGAAAAACCACTTACTTTTCCAGCTAAAGAACATTCAAAGGGAAGTGTGCATTCTGATAAGGTTTCATAAAACACTTCATTGCTGAGGCAAGACTTCTTTGCAGTTCCTCTCACCAGGAAGAGGAAAGGTAGAAGCACGTATGGCAGAGTCTGACCTTTCCTCTTCCCTAAATCCCAGTGCACTCACTGTACACTTAAATGCTCTCAGTCACATTAACAAGAGCAAGCACTGAACGCTGTGGACTGCAAAACTCACATGCATACTGGGTCACCTGCAGGGTAGATTCTAAGTTTATCAGTTCACCAGGAACAGTTGTGACTCTGCATATGCAAAACCTCGGGAGGGGTCTTGGTATCTACTGAATGCAGGGCCCTATTGAAAACACACCCTCCGCTGCAGACCACCACTAAGACTTCGTTTTCCAAGGTGATGTGTGTTTCAAGCAAGTACGATTCTTTTGGTGCATGAGGAAACAAAGCAGGAGATGAAGCTTTGCAAATATGGAATGTGACACTGAAATGAGGAACTGCAAGGAAAAGAGACACAGGAGTGAGTCTCCAGAGGAACAGGCAGGTCTGGGGGCAGCGATTTCACAGAGGCAGCATCAGACTGACCCAGGCAGAGCTGTGTCTTCTACAGATCACACCTCTTCCCACAGAAGCAAACCTAGCCTAACAGAAATTCCTGCTGTGGTGAGAGGTTGAGTCAGCAAAATACTGAAAGGCTCTAACAATGAGAGAAAACATCCCTTTACTTCTGTTCAACACCCCTCTGTCCCACAAGCTAAGGCCTTTGCTACTACAGAGACACTACATTACCAATTCTTTCATGGATTTATAAAAATCCATCTTAAAAGCAGTAAAGACATTTAGCTTCTCACATAGTCACAAGTTGGTACTGATAAATGACAGCATACTTTTCTAGGCAATCTGCGTACCCCTGTAATGTTTAAAGCATTTCACATGATTGTGAAACACAAGTATTTTATCTTAAACATTACCACAAATTTGCCGGATGTTTTTTGTAACCTCATAAGCATTCTGCAAAAACGCAATCCAGGCAAAGGCACACAAACAAGGGGCAGAGAGGAAATCAGAAAGAGAGTAAAATAAGGTGCCAGGGAACAGAAATAAGAGAATATAAATCAACACAGAATAAAGCACAGGCAGTGAAATGCTGATTCTCAAAGTGCCAAATTAAAAAGAGAATTGCTTAACTTGTTCCTTAATTCCTCTCCCCCCAGGAGACATGCAAAGTCATCTCTCAAATAATTTAATCCTACCAAATGCAGTCGGGGCCCACAGAATACCAAATGGACACCAAAGTAGATAGAGGGCTTATACAGACAGGAAATTATTTAATACAAGTATAGAATATGCAAAAATATTCTTATCTTGCAATCACTCTGTAGTAAGTACTTCTAATATGGACCAATATGAGATTACACTCTGCTGTAATTGTGGAAGTTATCTAGGAAACTCTAATTCATATACTTGAGCAGCAGGAAAATTATCATGCCCAAAAGACTATGTTTAAAATCTTTTATCCATCCCACCTATGAAAAATTCAGGTATTTCCCAGCTGACTAAGATGTTTTTATTAAGTTGAATAACACAATGGGCAAACTTACACGAAATAGATAAAAGGTTTCCATTTACTTGAAAGTAAGTTTCCTTGAAAGTGAATTACTTTTTTAAAGTACCTCACATGCCTACCGCACACATTACTTTTGACAACTAAAGGTATATATAAACAAAACAGTTATTAGATCAAAAGTTTGATGAGAGTTATTTGGGAGACTAATACTTCAACTAAGTCACAACATCTTGTTATGAAACAGGATTAAGTACATAAAACAGGAGAGAGGGAAAAGTAACTGCAGCTGGGGATTTTGCCTTATTACTACAAAAGCCTTTTCTCCACATTCTTACCACAAGGCACACTCGGGCAGAATTCCTGCAATCATTATGAACATATATTTAAACATTTGAAAAGGGAATAGTCTCAAACAAGTATTGCTTTTTCAAAGACACACAGAAACATGCAATACTAAATGAGTTCTTATTTAATCAAATAAATCTTATATTAGTCTATGTTTATAATTTTAGTTCCTCTTTTATTTCCTGTCTTCACTGAAGGGAACAGGAAAGAAATCATACTAAATTTTCTCGCATCTTTAAAGTACAACAGGTTCATAAAGCTCATCTTCAGGAATAATGATTTCCCATTTTCTCTTATAAAAACTTTTCAACTCTATTTATTTAGCTTGGAAAGCATTTTTTATTTGACTTTTTGATTCAGCATACTAGCCTCACAAATGTGTTTAACCACTGTGTGGCTTGGAACTTTTTAGTTTTTTGGGGAAAAAGGGATGGGATGTTAGGTTTTCCTGGTATCCAGAGTCAAAATTTTACAAACTGTCACCCTTTGCAAACAGGCATCAGTTTTTAGTGAGACACATAATAATATTTTAATTTTGAAATCAAGGTTTAGCAAATACAACAGATGGGAGACCAGAAGACAACTCATTTTCTGGCATTTACTGGTCTTTCAAATTTTATGAGTTTTGCAGTTGTGCAATTCTGCTCCTCTCATCTGTCGGTAAACAAGTATACAAGCCTTACAATTCACTTGGTGTCTTATTTTAATTAAGGACAATCTCTGTTTTAATAGCAAATACATCGTACATTTAACCAGAGCTGAAAATTCAGGTTCCACCAAGAAAACTGTTGCAAAAAATCATGACAAAAGAACCCACGTGAACTGTTGTGTCTTATGCAAGATGCATCAAATAAAGGTCGTCACTCTTATCCCTTACCAACATCTCTGTCTTTTCCCCTGCAGAAAGCCGTGTCATTCATGGAAGTGACATTAGCTCCTCTAGTTCAATCTTTTAAACCGAAACACTATAGTTTCAAATATAACATACTGCTCTGTGATGTTATTAGGACATTAAGAAAGGAAAGTAATCTCTCAGAAGAATCTACCTTTTTTCCTTCAAGCAAGGCATATTTTCATGATTCATTTAAGGCAGCTTAAGCCAATACTGCAAGTAGAAGTGTTTTGTAGACCAAAACCTCTTTTACATGTTTTTGCCCCTCCTCAAATAAGTTTTGATGTTCCACCAACTGCATGGTAAAACAAACCAACATGCTCATTCATCTGAAAATGGAAAAAAAGAATCTGGTAGGGGCTATTAAAGAGGGCAGGATCACACAGGGGAGAAAGTGCTCCTTTCAGCGGCAGGACGTGCACTTAGGTCAGGTTGAGTGGTGGGGCTCCATGCTCAGAAACAACATGAAACTGTACTGCCACTTCCTGTAAATAATTTTTTTCCTCAACTTCAAGAGTTTCAACTTCAAAAAGATTGAGAAGCAGATCTGCTGACTGCGCACTATATTTATGCATTCATTATTAAAATAATTCTTAAGAAATAATCTCAGGGAATATTACCAGAACAATGTCACAAGCAAGCTATGAAGACTTAACAGCATAAGTCAAGATCTGTTTCTCTAAATTAAGATGATCCTAAAAGTTCATAAATGTCAAAGAGTAAAGTGAGCATTCAAGGCTAGAAGGCAAAAACTCTACTTCTTACCCCTTCAGAAAAATGGAAAAAGCTGCTGTTATTGATTAGACTTTTGTTTTTGCCATGATAGAGCCACCTCCTACAGCAAAAATATCTTTGATCTCCTAAAACCTACTCTATCTAGTACAGGGCAACAAACATACCCTTAGAAGAACAAAGCTAAAAATCCAAACTCACAGAAGTTATACTTCTGATGCCAGTTTAAATAAATGAAACAAATTACATGGGCACAAACAGACTAAGTAGCCAAATCTCTTCTTCTCATGCCAGGTTCCACGATCTGGATACCCTGAAGACACACAGTGCACACTGAACCTGTTCTACAAGTTAAAAAAAATTAAACAAGCAAGCAAAACAAAAAAAAATTGTTTTTCCAAGTCTACATCTTTTCAAAGGCTTTTGTTTTGAGAAAACTGTAACAAGCACTGCAGAAAACCTTAGACGGTATCCAAAACATTTTTAAATAAATGGTATGTAGGAATGTATTCAGGAAAGGTAGGAAACAAATTGCTGAAGGGAAGGCATGCAAAAATACTATGAGATGAAAACTGAGAAAAATATGATTGGGAAAAGAGAAAAACTCCAATGAAGCAGTACTAACCACAGTAATATGACCGAAGGGCAGAGATGATCATCAAGGTGATCGTATGATTTACTGTCTACCTACACTGAGGAGACTCAAACTTTCCATAGGCCTGGGTATCTAAATCCTTTTGTTCCCCTTATGAGGCTGACCTCCCACAATTGCTCCCCGTAAGCTGGGATCTGCAAAATCCACTGAAGAAGAATCCTAGTTTGCGTTTGGGATTTGGAAGCTGAGGGTTTCTGCTGCTCTAGATGACTGCAGACTCATCTTTCTATCATTTCCTCCTTCTCCCTTGGAGAGCTGACCTACGGAAACAAAATTGGCATTCTGGGGGTGATTAGGGCCCTTTGTCCAGCAAGTACAGAGCTGGATCTCTCTGTCTTCTGCAATTATCTGAGTCCTTCTCTTCATCACTCATGTAAGCTGGCATCTGGGAAATCATATCCTTCCTCATAGTAAGGAAATGTCAAGAGTAATGTATTGAAAATTAGACTTTACTTTTACAATATAAGAAAAGTTTTGCAAGAAATCAAGTTTAAGGAGTTCTGTTTCCCCCTCTTCATCTGTCCTGTCCTCCCAGGCACTCACTCTTGCCCCTCAGCCACAATACATTTGACACTTTCCTCAGTTATAGCAATGCACTACTCACAGAGCAGGTCCAGTCCAGCAGCTCCCTTTACAGCAGGCTGCTCCAGAAGCCCAGCCAGCACAACACACAGGGCAGTGCACCACAGTGGGAGGAAGCTTCCAGCAGCATGGGAGGCGGAAACTCTGCAAACTGGCATCGCTAAGCAAGCTCTGTATCTCTACATGAGGGCTTAGGGAAATTAGAATTGACATACCTGACGTCTGTCATAACTCTGTATCCTACGGGCATGGATGCCAACTAAGATGAATGCACAAGTTCAAACAGAGGTTTTGTTTCAAAACATACTAATCTCTGGGCTGCTGTCACTCAGCAGATCACACTGACATAACAGCCTCCCATTTCAGAGAAGTCTTCCTAATACGGAGGCTGGAACTTTTGTGGACATTTCTCTCAGGATGCAGTCCAGGATTACAGTTAAATCAACCCAAAAGCTAGTTGGCAACAGAAGCAGGGATCCCATTCCTCCTGTGTATTTTATACTCCTTCTACATCTCCACTGACAGAATATCTGATGCTGATGTGACCCAGGGAGATGGAAAAAATATAAACCAGAATATAATTCTAGTTCTTCCAGTTTTTTTCTGCTGCCTTACCATTTTGAGCTGACCAACCATAAGGTAAAAGAGCATTACTGCAGGCACACTGGAAGCCCCACAAGCAGGATCACCCTGTTCAGGCAGCTGCTATCCAACAGATCACCCCCACCTGTAACACCTACTCCTTTGTCCCGGTGTTCCTGCTGGCTTTAACCGACTCTATAACTGCTGCCAAAAACAAGCCTGTCTTACTGACCACGGAACTGCCTGACTGCAAGAGCAAACAAAGCAGAAGACCATGCATATCACACCTTTTGGCAGATACATGCAGTTGTAGTGGCTCAAGCCAATTATAAATGCATAGATGAGAATGCTGTTTCACAACAGGTTTGGGTTCATGGCATCAGTGGGCTCTCTTACCCTCTCTCCCTCCACCAAAATCAGTGCTCAGGCACAAGTGAAAAATACATCTTTTTTTTTTTTCTTCCCAGTCTCACAATCACCTCCGATAGCCTCGAAACTACTTCTTGTATTAAAAACATATAATCATACAAAATGATTAGCAGCAGAGGTCTTGATCACTTAATGTAAGGTATCTGTCACCTTTCTGGAGAAAAAAAGACACATTTTTAAAGCAATTTTAGAAGTCTTCAAATCAACAACTGAAATTATTTATGGATAAGCATCAATATGATGGTCAAGTCTGGAGGGCCTCTCAGTCTCTGGAGGTTTTTCAACCTTCTGCCATGGCAAACATAAGTCAGAATCTGGGAAAGGGAGAAAAAGGGGGGGTGAAATAAGGTTAAAAAATATTTAAAAATCTGATTAGTTACTTTATATGGGGTACAGTAATTGGCAGAAGGTGTAAGACATCAAAGAGGAAGATATTTTGTAGCAAGCACTTGATGAAGCAGAGACAGCAAGTCTGAGTTTGGGTTTGGTGGTGGGACTGAGCCTGGTTCCATATTCTGATAAAGCCATATGCTCTCTGCAGCATGTGATGATCCAGTCAAGTGCTGTTTGTGATTACAGATAGAGGTATACATAAAGGTATTATGAGGTTGCATGTGCAGCAAAAGAGACAAAAAGACACCATATCACAAACCTCTGTCATATCGTGAGGCAGTCAAGACTTTAAAACACAGGATGAGCATCTTACTCTCCCCTTCCCTCAGACAGCTATGGATGGTAAACTAACTTAAAGACCAAATACAATCAATTTCTTCTGTAACTGTCGTGTATTAACCAAGTACACATAAACAGGACAAAACATTCAGGAATGACAGATTTTTCACAGCAACAGTCTGAACTGTAAGCCTATGCACAAGCTATGTGCTTCTGCACAAAAGAGCTAACACATGAAAGTGGCTCAAAAGTAGGAGTTTTAGTGACAAAAGATATATTCAATGCACAGTTAAAACTGTTACTGCTGTCACAAGCTATTCCAGAATACTGAATTCACTAAAACTCACATTTAGAAAGAGAAGGTTCATAGTCAAGAAATCATAATTGTGATGCCTTCAACTAGCACCTACGCCCATTCTACCTTCATACTATACAAAGAAGCCAGTTGTATTGTTCTACAGAATAAAAAAATGTGCCTTCTCTAGACAAAATCCTTTTATACTCCATACTGTCTTGCATTGTCATTTACTCCCTCACTAAACTCAACTCACTGATCATGTTTCTGCTGACAGTCTTCATGGCAAGGCATGCTCATATACAATTTTTACTGTGCAGTGTGAAATGGCACCTGGTCTTACAGAGACAAGAGCCCTCTTTCTTCAACTGCATAAAGAAAGAATTACACAGACCTCCTCCAAATACAATCCTGAAAGGAAGATAAATGATGTAAAGCATCATTTACACAGTTACATATAACCTTGCTGTCATATGAAAGAGTTGTACCTATCACAGCACTGCCAGGTCCAGCAAGACGGTAAGATGGCATAAGTAGGCATCTGAGTTCTTTCTCTTTTGTTCTTAGAAAATGAAATTTGCCAAATAGAATGCCTGGAGGGAATGGGATGCCATTAGACAGCTTTAATTCTGAGTTGAATGTTTTCAATTGCAAAATAATAATTTCAATTGCAAAATTTATTATGCTTAAAATTTCCAAAAGTACTGCATGAGTGTAACAGTACTCAGTTTTCCACTTACCTTTCCAACTCCTATTTTCAACAAATACAAGGATTTTTATTTTAAAAAATAAGATTCAGTCTTTTAAATGGTTACTCTTGCTTGGGACCAGACCATATCATTGGTCTCTCAGACATTCTACATCAGAAGGACTAATGGATACGTGATGATACTAACTTTCAACTTCTAAAGCAATGTCAACTTAAAAAAGGACTTCCCAACTGCTCATTCCCAGTCTTACCCATTCTTGCCTCAAAGCAAGCAGGCCCTTTGTATATGTATCCACTATTGAACTAGAATCCAAAACCGATCCACTTAAACAAAAATAACAACAAAAAAACAAGATCAAAAGTATTTGTGTTATTTTTCCTAGACAAACTATTCCGTTGAGTTTACAGCCAGAGCCTACAAATCTTAAACACGTATTATTGCTATTTGTATTAGTGTAAAACCATAAGCTGAAGAACAGAGCTCATCTTACAACTGTTAGACAAATTTGACAGCTTTCTTCTCCCTTTGTAAAGACTGCATTACATTAAGCAAAGATCACAGTACAATACTTCAAAAGATAAGCTATCATGTCAGAAGGCAATTCACAACACTTATTTCCAGAAAGTTATGTTATACAAAAAATGTAGTTTGAAAGTATGACTGAGCTGTATGAATTAAAAAGAAAACCAAACAGTTGAGCCTGAATGTTCCTTGCCCATCCAGAGTTTGTTATTTGATCATACACTAGCAACACAAACCATTAGCAAGGGCTACTTCCTCATTTTACGACAAAATCTTTTCATTCCTGATAAAGACAGGAGAAAGAGAAGTGGTCCTACTAGAAGTGAGTTTCGAATTTTAGTTTCCTGCTAAAAATTATAAAACTAATGTAAAAAACTCATTGGATCCAGAAAAAAATACAACTTTTCATATATTGCATTATTTCTCATGAAATTACTGTGTCATCATAATACAATTCATTAGATGTCATACTCTGATTCAGTGCATTTTCTTTTATGCTACATTAACGCAATCACACGCATGGAAGCATAAAATGTCAATGCTGCACACAGAAAAACATAAGTCTGGAACAGAAGAAGATAATTTGGCTAAATTTTCAGTAGTCTATGAAGCTTAAATTCTTTTGACTTTGAATAGGACTTAGGTTCACAAGCAACTTATGCTACTGCAATCTTACCAATAACCTAATTTCAGGTATGATACATATCCAAAACTGTGTTTTACGTTAGAATATGCCAAAGTCTCCCCTGTGGAATGTATTTAATATTAGCCTTCCATTACTCAGGATTTAAAAGCAAAAACACTTTAAAAAAGTGTGGTAAACTTACATTAAAAATGTAAACTCCTGATGTGGGGTTTTATAAGAATCTTTAGCCCCCCCAAAAAGTCAAATAATAGATAGCTAACATGCACTGAGAAGTAAATCTGTAGTACAGAGCTACTGTTAACACTTTATTTTACTTCCTCTCCTCATAGTCTACTCGAATTAACAACAAATTCACACTTAGCCAAAATAACCATTAGGAAGCTCTTTTTCTGAAACCCACAATGAAACAGTAGGTATTGAACCTTCCAAAGAAAAATGCTACCAAAAAAAAAAAAGACAAAACACATAGAAACATTACTATTAAAAGTTTTCTAAATGCAGCTTTGCCCAGTTGTGTGCACACGTGTATTACTGACAAAGTAACAAAAGATTAGTGACAAAGTAAGAATTTAACACTGGGATTGTAAGAATGCACAGAGATAGGGAAAATGCAGATTAAAGTTGTTTTCAAAGCAGATCTTGCAGCAACGTGTGCTCTATGCTAAACTACAAACTACTAGCTAAGTTTCTTTAGCTCATTATATTTGCCATTTCACAGGTAAAAAAGCAATACACAGCTCCAGAGAAATGAAAACCTCATCTTCTCACAGTTGAGGGTTATCAGGAAACTTCTCTCACTATCCACCGTAAAGGTGTAACTGTTCAAAGTTAGGCATCAGGATCCATCATCCTGTGGTGGAACACAGGAACTTCAACTGAGCACTACAAAGTACTGTGGTAGTTTCAATAACCAGTTCTTTGGAATCAGAAATGCTCAGCACATTTATATCTCAGTTCAGAGTGCTGACACACACAAAACATGTATGTAAATGAAGAGGGTTAAGTGTCCACAGGAGAAACCTGAGTGACAACCTGTTCTTACAGTAACGTCTTTGAAGTACATAGCTTTAAACTGAAAGAAGAGTAGGGTTAGATCACAGAATATGCTGAGTTGAAAGGGACCCACAAGGATCATTAAGTCCAATTCTTAGCCTTGCACAGGACCATCCCCAAGATCACACCATGTGCATGGGAGTATCATCCAAACGCTTCTTGAACTCTGTCAGGCTTGGTGCTGTGACCACTTCCCTGGGGAGCCTGTTCCAGTGCCCAACCACCCTCTGGGTGAAAAACCTCTTTCTAATAGCCAAACCAAACCTCCCCAGACACAACTTCAGCCCATTCCCTCGGGTCCTGTCACTGGTCACTACAGAGAAGGAATCAGTGCCTGTCCCTCCTCTTCCCTTCATGAGGAAGTTGTAGACTGCAATGAAGTCTCCCCTCAGTCTCCTCTTCTCCAGGCTGAAAAAGCCAAGTGACCTCAGTCGCTCCTCATACGGCTTCCCCTCAAGGCCCTTCACCATCTTCATTGCCCTCCTTTGGACACGCTCTAAGAACTTAGTATCTTTCTTACATCGTGGTGCCCAAAACTGCACACAATATTCAAGGTGAGGCTGCACCAGCGCAGAGCAGAGCAGGACAATCACCTCCCTCAAGTGGCTGGCGATGCTTTGCCTGATGCCCCCCAGGACACGGTTGGCCCTCCTGGCTGCCAGGGCACTGCTGACTCAGATTCAACTTGCCGTCGACCAGGACCCCCATGTCCCTTTCCATGGCACTACTTTCCAGCATCTCATTCCCCAGTCTGTACATATATCCAGGGCTGCCCCATACCAGGTGCAGAATCTGGCCCTTCCCCTTGTTGAACTTCCTATGGTTGGTGATTGCCCAATCACCAACCTAATTTGTCAAGGTTTCTCTTGCAGGGCCTCCCTGCCTTCAAGGGAGTCAATAGCTCCTCCCAATTTTGTGTCACCTGCAAACTTGCTTAGTATCCCTTCCAGTCCTGAGTCCAAGTCATTTATGAAATATTAGGAAGAAATTCTTTTACCTCAGAGGGTAGCAAGGCACTGCCCACAGTGCTCACTGCCCACAGAAGTTGTGATGCCCCATCCCTCGGAGTGTTCAAGGCCAGGTTGGATGGGGCCCTCAGCATCCTGGTCTAGTAAAAGGTGTCCTTGCACAAAACAGGGTGGTTGGAACTAGATGATCTTTAAGGTTCCTTCCAACCCAAACCATATGATTCTATGAAAAACTTGCTGAGACTACCAAGCCAGTATCAATCCACAAGACGTATCACTGGTCATCAGCTGGAAGTTGCACTTTGCACCACTGACCACAACTCTTTGAGCCCAATCATCCAACCAGTTTTCCATTAAACTCATTCTCCTCTTGTACAGTCAAGCTATGTTATGTTTCCTTTGTATTTATAAAAGGTCAGTACTACAGAGCCCAAATCTTACTGGAGCTTTTATGAGCTAAGATGACAAAATAGCCAGAAGCCTCACTATCTCAGACCATCATTCTCAAAGGTCCCAAAAAATGACATTTCTTTTATTCATTTTGTCACACAATACTCACATATCTATCACTATTTGGGCAAAAACTCCTATAATCACATCCCACTAGTTCAAATTAAAAATTGTGTGAAGCCTTATTTGATTGTAACAACAGATAAAAAAAAACCAATGGAGCTATCTGGAGCAAGTTGGGTTTTAAGCAAGTGACAGAGTTATAAGAAAACATAATGAAATAGCTGTATTAGATAAGGATACTACTTAACTATTATTACTACATACTTTTTCAACTTACAGCTATAGTGCCACCTTCAGAATTCAACCACCAGAATATAAGGACACACCAAAACCACAGACATAGGGACAACCTTTCTTGAACTAGGTAAGAAGGAGGGAGCCGTGCATCCAGACAAGTAGTGTTATTAGAATTAAGTGTCTGCACTGTCTATTTCCCCTCCTTGGAATAATAACGATTATCTAAAAGTAAAGCAAATAGGCTGCTTCAAAAGGTTACTTAGGAGAGTAATATGGTTATAACCCTTCAGATAAATCTGATCTTGAGTTAAACACTATGAGAAATTTTGGCTCAGTCTGCACTACTAATTGGTTTAGATTAGCAGTGGTTTTGAGGCACTTTCCCCAATGACCCTGGTTTGCAGCAAGCTGGTTCAGCTCCCTGAGAGCTTTCCACTCATAGAACCTGGATGACTCCTGAAGGAAGCTAAACTACTCTGATCTACCTGTCACAAAATGCACCTCAAGCCCTGGGGGGACAAAGATGTCTGAACTAACTACTGATATGCACAAACTTCAAAATACACTCATGATACAAAACATCTGGTCCAGAGAATGAGACGAAAATCTACTCTGAAGTAACCTTGGAACCACACAGATATAGGGACATAAGGAATAAATGACTAGAAGCAGTGTTAAGTACCAAATTTAATTGTTAAGTGTAAAAACAGTCGTAAGTGCTTCTGGCAACTGTAGTGTCACTGCAGATATAGATCCAAGAAAATATGATACAGTTGGATGCAACAGTTGGCAGATTTCTTCAAACAGTTATAAAGCAGGAAGATGGGTTTTATTGGATACTGGGGTATGTGGACCCCACAGGGAAGGTGGTAGGGAATGTGCCACAAATTCCAATGACCAAACTCAGTCAGTTCATATTTAATAAAAGGGATGAAAGACTAACAACTAAAAATAGTTCAGGGTAAACTTTCAGACTGATAGATTAATTCAAAGCACATGACAAAGCTGTTAAGAAAAAACAAAACTGATCAGACAGAAACTTAGGCTGGAAATTATGACGTCTCCAATAATCAAACAAGTGAGAATCTGGATTCACTCGCCAAGAGAACAGTGTGGATAAAAATCTACTAAGTTTTAAGAAGAAGCTTGATGAACTCGATGTGATTAATTACAACAGCTGACATTTTATCCTATACAATTCAGAAGGTCATGATGCTTCTAACACATCAGACAGGCATGCTAAGCTCGGTAGGCTTAAATGAACACAATCCAAAACAAACACGGAATACAATCAATTCTGTACTTGACTTTTGGTGAGAGAAACACAGCGGCAGCTCAAAAATAGGAGGTCAATAATGAAACTAAAGATTTCCTTTTCTGCTCATTCAATCTATTATCCCAGAGCTCCTCCAGCAGTGTAAGTATTACATCCTGTCTCAAATAAATACAAAGACATTTCCCTAGAAAAATACTAGAACTTACCCAAATTGAATTTATTGCAATACTCGCATTTCTTGGGTCTTTCAAATTATTCTGGAAACCCTCTCTTCTTCCTGACATTAATTTCTAAGGGAACATGCCCAGAGTTAAAGATTCAGCTTGAAACCAGAGAGGCAGTATCTCCTCATGTCACGTTTCTCATTATGTCAGCATTCCACCCTCCGAACTTGCCCTGTGAATTTACTGCTTTTTCAAGAGTAAGCTAAAAAGAAACATGCCAAGTAAAGCACTGGTAATTATATTGCTGTGCTTTGCTTCTCAGTTACCTTACTGAGGAATCATTTGAATTGTAAGGTTAAGACAACCAAAACACTTTCTTCTGTTCAGGTTCTCTACTAGAGTGTAAACATGCTGCCATGTTCTACCCTCTCCTTCCCCACTAATTCAAGAGATTAAAAAAGGCTACAGTTCAACAGACAGTGCTTTTTTTGTTGAAGTAATTAGAGTATTCTCAGTGTTTTCCCAGACCTCTTAGGCCTTCCTTAATCCTCCTCTTCCAATGAACAGTGAAATTATGATTTTTCCTAAAAAGGGGACATAGATGTTTGCATATACTTTGACTGCAAATAGTAGCAAGCAAAATGGGTCATAACTTCTGTCAGTACCAGCTTTATGTCAAATTTAGAGAAAAATTAGCTTTAATAAAATATAGATGAGGACTAACAGTAACATGGCAAAGGTGGAGGCTAGCTAGCCAAAACATGATTCATAACTATTTTATGCCTCTTTCTCCTAAGCTCCTTTCCAATGCTACCTTTTTTTATATCACTCTTGCCCAAAATCTCCATCTCAGAGGGCTAATACAAGGTGAAAGAACTATGTGCATCCCAAAACAAAATTATCCTGTTGACTTTCATCAACTCACCATGTCAGAAAAAAAAAGAAAAAAATCAAAACCCCAACAAAAACAATACCCTGCCACACGCACACATGCCTTGAATTATGACAAGACTAAAAACAAGCCTGTATTATCCTATTACTAAAATTTCCTAAGGAAAATTATTCTACAATGTTTTGGAAAAAGGAGCTATCATAAATCAACACTGATATATACTGTTTCCTCTCCGTAAGCACTGACACAGCCTCAATTAGACTTATCTAACATAAACATCATAAGAACTAACAAGTATTTTTACTGTAGTCTGTTGGAAGACTGACAGAAAGGCAATGTACCACAACACGAGATGACCAATAACCTCTAATAACTTGAAAATAAACTACAAAGCATTATTTCCTGCACAGCCATGGGAAACAAGGACCTTAGAAAGTAATCTGGGACAGTCAGGTAGTATTAAATAAAAGGAACGTGAAAAAGACTTCTACAGAGTCCAGGTGAAGTTAGAAGAGAGTCTAATGAGGCAGGATGAAGTCCTGTGTAACCGTGGAGGCACAGCATAGTACAAAGAGAGAAGTAGGTGAAGTTCTCCAGTCCCAAACTGATGAGTAAGTTACTTGGGGCAATAACATTTTTAAAAGATTCAAGAGAAACATCTATCATATTTCAAACAAAAGGGATTACAGAAATTAAGATACAAAAGGGTAAAAGCCTGGATAAGAATATAATGTACTCTCCATATCTACAGGTTTTCCCTCTTCTCCAATTAGACAAACATACCGTATTACAACCAAAGTTTTAACCCAAATTACTTGAGTACTTACTTTTAATTCCTAGAAAGAATATGACTTCCCAGTCATGAGAGACTGCACTGTTAATGGTTAATGACTTAAAACAATTGTGGAAGCATCAGTGTGCCAAAGCTGGGTGAGATGGTGCCTTTTATCATGGTAATTGTTGCCCCTTACCCAACTCTGCTCAGTTGTAAAACTTCCTCCCCCTCCTTGGGGAAGGTCTGATGGAGCATAACTGGCTCAACTGCACTGACATGAGAGGCAGCTGCCATGTCTTCGAAGGGGTCATAAACCATCAAAGACCCCCAAAGCACCCCCAGAATCATTTTCTGAGGCCTTTCACCAGAGGACTGAAAACTGCCTCCACCCAGGGGAGGTATCAGGCATTCCCACCTGGCCTGAACATATATTAATCCATCAGACTTTGTTTTTCACGGGCTTCTTCCCCCATGCCCAACAGAACAAGATGGATCAAGACTTCAAATAACCACTGAGACCAATGGACAACTAAACTGCAACAATAAAGTCTATGGGTAGTGATATGTTCTTACTATTATCCTTTCTTTCTTTTCACTTACATATTTTCTTAAGTGCTTTCATATTGCCATATTACTGTAGATAATAATAATAATAACCAAAATGGCCACATACCTGCTTTCAATTGCAACCAAATTATTCTAAAATAAACCCTACATGTATATATATACAAACACCAGTCATTCACTGTCTTTCACTCTAATTCACCCCAAGGGATCTACTGGTAAGAACCCAACTTACTCGTGCCTTCAGAGATGGGTCGTAACACCAATAAGGAATAAAAAAACTTCAAATCACTATAAAAGCAGTCAGTAACACATGAAGCAACACTTCATGACAGAGTACCCATTAAGGTCTTTCCAACATCAGCCATGCACTGCAGTAAAGTTTGAAAGAACACACTACCTACCCTCTTTGAAACAAATCGACATTGAAGAATTTGTGGAGCTCCACGGAGAATTCTACCATAGCCTGAACTTCACTCATGTTTATAAGGATGAAGAAGTTAAAACTTGTCAGCACCTCAGTTACTGAAAACAAACAGAAAACACACTATTTAGAACACAAGCTGGAGATAATGCCTATCAGGTCCTACAAAGGACAATGCTTATATACAATTTTGCACAGCTTCCTTAAACATGCAGACCCTGAGGTAAACAATAATATAGGCTGTACCAAATCCAGTCCACAGTAACTTCTATCTTTGTTGTGAAGGAATTAAATGTTATCACAGAAGCATCACAACACATTGTCAGCATAATACAATCCTGGCATTTACTGATACCTACATACTGCAGGTCTGCTCTGGTACTTGGCTGGATAGGGAAAAATACTGCCAACAAGGAGATAAAGAGGATAGGCTGCTTCCAGCCCTTGTTGATGCAGAATGACCATGCAGGCAGCAGTGCCTCAATGCTGGCATGAAGACAGGGAGAGCTGAATAACAGCATAGCCAAGCAGTAAAGAGAAAGTGTCTGACCAGGTCATATAGGGTTTTGGATGGAGAGATTCTAGAGGAAAGGCAGGAATTAAGGAGGGAAACACACCTATTTATAGTCAATTTTTTGTTAGGAGTAAAGTGTTAATACTCACTGTCATCTTCACAGACTGGCAAGTTTCTGCTAATTTACAACTGCTTGCTGATACCTAAATTAAAATTCTATAGACTTTACCAAGTTCTGTTGGTTTTCCTTCAATGATATCAATTAGACTAATAAAACAGACTACACTTTCTGTGAACACTTGTCTTCAAACTTACCAATTCCTGAAACTACTGTCTGTTTTGAGGACTAAGTTAATGAAAAAAACTAGATTAGACTATCTTTTATGCATATTAGCACATTTTTGCTAGGTTTAATGCAGAAGCAGTAAACATTGAAAAAACTTACCTGTCTGGAGCCTGAATGGATTATTGGGGGGGTTTTGTTTCTAAAATCTTCAACATACATTTGGGTGTTTGTGAAGTAGCAAGCAGTACTACTGAGACTGAAACAGAGTAGCTGGCAAAAAATGTCATCACCACAGCACCTGAAAGCAAGTTACTTTAGGGGCAATCTCTAGCCTATCAGCTAAGTTATCTTAGCATATGACTCAAGGTAAGATTTACCTCTCTGTACTCACTCTAGAGGAGCTGGAAGGCTTCAGCCCCCACAGCACAGGTCTAGATTTTTAACTATAAACAAGAGGCTAATTCTGACCTTAGTTTAAGAGCCAATACAGGGACCCTGCAAGGACTTTACAAAAACACAGAAACAGTATGTTACTGACGTAACAGTGGACAGGGGAAAACAAATTTTGCTGCTGAAGCTGCTAGGACAACATGAAGAACTTGGATCAAGGGCCCCTACTGCAGCATCTAGATCACGTTATTAACCCAGTTTGCCTACAAATCCTGTCATCATTCAAATTTCAATCCGAAAGTCAAGAGACTAACTGAATGATGTCACAGTTTTGCTACAGACTGCAGTGTTAGGACTGGCACTGATAACCTACAGGGCTTTGTAGCAATACCCTCTTCCACTGCTTTGTCTATAGGATTGAGTAGGGATGCCCTCAGTGGTCTTAAAAGCTGTAACCAAGCAGTTCTGCACTCTAAATCTCTGGGGTTGCCATACCACATTATCACATGGGCACCACCTACCAAAGTGCAAGTATATGTTCTGTAAATGGAACCTGAGCTGCTGCACAGCAGAGCTCCAGAGCTCCTAATTCCACTGTGACCCTGGGCTGCTGAGCAACAAATCCTGCGGGCTGCGCATGAAACTGTCCAATACCTCAAAAAGGAACCCACTTTAAAACACTCAGGAAAAAGCGAAAGGACTTAAAGTAAGGATGCCATGGGGCAGTTTCATCCAGTTTGCATTTTAATGAAACTACATTCTCACGTGAAGAAGACATCACACGGCTCTGACTTCCTGGCACAATGAATGGTGCTATGTCCCTGAACAGTTTGCCTCCACTAAGAAAAGCGAAGACTGTTCCTGCAACAGTTGTGCCTCCAGACCCCAGCAGGAAAACTCAGAACAATCCAGAACTAGTCCAATTAGACAAGTTCAAAGGTCCATTTTATGAATGAGTTAATTCAACAAAAAAAGCTAAGAGAGCTATATCTTGCATTACTGCCAAAAGGGTTGTTCAGTGAACTTGTGGTATTCCTATTGTGTCTAATACAGCTCTAGCTGGGGCCACTCCCTCCCTCCTCTATCAAGCTTACTTAGCACCCCCAGCCAGCCCACTAAAAATCACCTGGGCTGGCAATTTTTCCCTGCAGACCAAGCACAGGGTCCAGCAAACACAGGACTGCATGACACACCACCATATATTTTAATCCAGTAACACAGCCCTTGCTATCAACAGTATCCAGAAAAGCAGCATCCATGCTATACTCCAGGATTAACTGCAAAACCAGTAAGAAATGTGAGGCCCAGTTCACAGAACGGCACACCCAGCAAGCACTGCTGCAGGTAACTGGGGCTGCAGTCTACCACCTGACTACTGAGAATGGCTTTTTCTTTGTAGACCATCAGCTTGTTCCATGTGCACCTTAAACTGGGAGAAGGGGAACATTCATTGCCCTAGGCTGACACAAACCACAGACTTTTCTGCAAGTCTTTCATATCAGTGCAAAGGAAAACAGTGTTCTGTGAACTATATAATAGAAAATGTTATGCAGTGATTAAATATTTTAAAGGAGAAACTCAACTTGGACAAGGTCTTAAATTTTGTACGCTAATCATACAAAAGCCAACAAAACACTCATGTAGAAGTATGTACTTATATAGATTCCTTTCAAATTTACAGCTAAATTTCACAAACTTTAATTACATCAAAACTCCACAACTAATTTTAATACTTAATGAGTTTATTGTTGTATTTTAAAGCACATATTAGCATTCAGAAACTAAGCTATTAAACTGCACATTTGTTTTGTCTGCCTGTAAGAAGCAAAAGAATCCTTCAGTAGGAGCTCTCCACATATGACAAACAGAGTTTAGTGCAGTATATAAAGCCATTTCAGAAGGTCTGATAATAAATGAGAATACCCTAATACACAGAACAGAAGGTTTCTAAACTTTTGGTAGCTACTTAACATTTATAATCAAAACATTTCAATATTCAAAAGTATTTACAGCACTGAGAGTAAACATCTCCAATAGTTAAAATATCAGTTAAAGCCACCTGATCCTAAGTTGAGGGTCAAACCTTTCTTTCACACTTCTGGGGATTTATTTATTTGCCTAAGCTGAAAAATTTCCTACATATTGTGGCCAGTCCATGCTCTCCCCACATTCACTCACCACTTCTTTAGTTATCCAAGCTAACCTTTCCTGAGGCCACAATACAAAATGGATCACAGGATATCAGATTTTAAAGGTCCATCTGAAGGAAAAAATGTTTCCTGAGTCTATATTTTTTCTAAATTGAGCATATTAGTGCTACTTTACAGCAGCTGCATCGGAGCATTTGAGAATGCTAAAAAGACAGAATCCTCCTAAACCAGCTTTGTTTTCAGAGAAATGCTTGTGTAACACTGCCATTAATCTAGCTACTTGTATTGGGAAATGCAAGACAACACTAAGAAACAAAACTGCAAAAAGATGTTCAAAGAATGTCTTACCTGCACTGGTAAATACTCCATTTCAGTATGTTAATCAACCAGTCTTCCAGTTCTTCACTACTGCTGTCGGAAACATACTGCTCCAACTAAAAAAACAAACAAGCAAACAAATGTTTTACTAACAGCAGTATCTCTAGAACTTTTCAGTACTCATGTTATTTGTTCCCTTTTCTTGCATCCTAAGAACAACCTTTATCATGACCTCTCCAACAGTCATACATGTACTCCCTATGAGCATTCTCCAATCTGCCCTTGGGTCTTGCACTGTAATTTTCAGCTCTTTGCAGGTGTAGCAGTCTGATAACTATTTTTACAAAATAAAGTAAAAAAATAGAACCTTTCATGAAGCCAGTGCTCTGGCAAAGCTGACACTGCCATGTCTAGTCAAACTATCCCTGTCTTCACCTAGGAATTCTAAAATTCAGCTCCCAGAGGACTCTGGTACCTCCCCGGCCACCCCACAGTCTCCCCGGTCTTCAGAGAGGCTCTAAGCTCACCAGCAGCAACACAGCAATGAAGAGGTAGGAAGATATTCTGGCCTGAGTCATCAAATACAGCTCATGCCCCCACGCAGTCTTACATAGCTACCAGGGAGGAGACAACTTATAGAAAAAGGTCTGATGAGATTCTCCTGGTAAATCTTACGTCCCTTCTCCACAGGAAACAAAATTCAGGCAACAAGGAGGAGAGCCTTAAGACCAAGAACTCACTTTCTTAGAGCAAACATTACAGGTAAGTCAACACCACAACTGTCCCTGTCCTGATCAAGCACTACCTTACAGCTGTTTATTTAAAAAAACACAATAAAAAAATCCAAAATCTCACTTTTGTCTGATGACCTTTAGATTCCAAACACACAGAAAAGAGAATGCTTAGCTCTCCCCTCCTAGAGGAACTTTGCATCCTTTCTGTATGTATGCTTCAGAGAAATACAAACACAAAATCTATCACAGCTTGTGCAGGCAAGCTGTGAAACTTAACTGATTTTGTCTCAGCTTCAGAGCAAAGAAAACAGAGAAATTAGAGCATAAAAAAATACATTATCTGGAATTTTCTAAAATAGAATTCACTTGTGCATGTCATGTGTGGTATTATATCTTTGATACCATAAATTACCAATAATGACCGAGTAAAATCCTGATACTATAATACTGCATAGCAATGGCACCAACATAAATTCCATCTGTTTAACAACACATTACAGCCTATGTCATACCAGTTCCCTTTTAAAGAGGACTAAGTTCCTTTTTAAGAGAGAGAGAGAGAGAACACACAATCTTTTCTAGCCTTAGATTTAGCATTTTATATTCAGTGGAAATCAAAAGAAAACTACAGAATCTGCAAATGAAAATACAGCAAAGTGTTTGCTTTCCTCGTCTTCTTTTAGCTGCTCATTTAACATTCTTCAAGTAATATTTTTCCTCTAAGTTGCCGTAGGAGCTTTGTACACCTCCATCCCTGACCTTTTTTTACCCATCTTCTTCCCCTTTATGCTCAGAGACCCAGCACCTGCCAACAGAAATTCAGCCACCATCTATCTCTGTGCTGATGACTCACAGGTTTGTCCCCCCACCTGAGAACTGCCTTCAATTCCAATTTTAGCTGTTTCTTGGACACTGTTTGCAGCTGAAACTTAGTGTGGCGAAAACAAAGTTCTTGACCTGACCTGCAAGGCTATTCCTAATGCCCACTCTCTGAGTATGCATACTAGCACAATCTGACTGTAAACCTAGACAATATTTTTCATTTAGTTTTCTCTAGGTTCTCATAGACTTTGGCAAGACTATGCAGAAAACCTGCCAACTTTTTCTGTGTGTGATTAGAAATATGTCCCATCTATCCATATAGCCAAAACTCATCCAAGCTAATATCCTCTTTTATTTTAATTACTGTGAGGCTGAAAAAGCATAATTCACTGCATGTATTAGTTTAGCATGGTGCTGCAAAGAACCAGCCTGTTATTTTGATCATTTCAGCTCCCTCTCTACATCCCCTGCAGAGAGAGCCTGGACCACTGCATCAAGCATAACTCCCCCTGTCCTTTGAAATCCTTTCACAGCTGTGCAGCACACGGTATCACAGTGTTCTGATTGAGACTAGAGCTTCCCAGTACTACAAATAAACCTTGCTTTTCCATAATTAAAAAGGTGAGGGGGTAGAAAAGAACTGGTAATTGAATTTTGAATTGCATAATCATCATGTTGTAAAACAAGGAAACAAACAAACAAACAAATCCCTTAAGTGGAAATATCTAAGAGACCTTATTCAATTCATTATCCTAGAAAAATACTTCAGAACAGACTGCTTTTTATCAGGATCTATTAATTTACTTTTTTAAACCTTCACAGGTATAAATAATTATGTGAAATAAATAACCAGATGTAAATATAGTTGAACAGTGACCTAATTTCATGGGTTCAGGGCAAAAACTCAACTATTAAATTCTTCTTCATGCCTGGTTCTCTAAGCCCAAACTACTTCCCAGCCAACCACAAGGTTTGATTCTAATAAAGCTAATGCAAGATATCTATGGCACTTAAATGGGCTATATAAACAACCAACTTAATCAGGCATTAAAATTCAATTTTTCATACTTTTTGCTTTAAATTTAGCACCAATATCTCGTCCTCTATGCAGCACACTGATAAAAACAACACACTCACTACTTTCAGCTGACAACTTGATTATTCCCACTGAGCATAGAAGTCATTAAGATGTTGCATTTATTTCTTTTTTTCTCCCCTATTAATAGATCATACCCATGATACAATAATTCATCTTGAACATTTATTAGGCTTATTCCCTTCTATGCTAACATTGGGCTTTGTCTGTCTGACAAATGACATGATATTTCTAAGCTTCCTCATTAAAAAGTTTAACATGAAAAGTTCTGTGAGCAGTACACTTAAAAGCTCACTGTCTTATCAATGTGTCCTCCTCCCTCCGCCACAACCCCTGCTGCAAAACAGACCCAATGTTTGCAGATTTCTGAATTTTTCCTCCCAGTATAGGCACTAACTTCAGTGTCTTCTCTCTTCAGCCAACAATTTAAACTAAACAAAAACTGCATCATCTCTGAGATCCCTTCTCCTCTTTCACACTAGGCGGAACTGAGCAATGGTTTCAATAGTAATTTGCAAAGAAAATGGAAGCAGAACATGAGCAAACCAAACTTAATGTTTTATTTGCCTTTTACAAAGACTTACCCTAAAAACAAAACCCACATTTTAAAAGTTGTGATTAAAAGACAATGAAATAACTGGCACAAATGTGACTGCTTTTGAGTCAGAAACTGCTAAAATGGAGCATTTTGACGAAAAGCAGTAGCAGTTCAGGATATGTGCTACCACATTATACCAGCCACTTTGTCCCACTTTGGTCCCATGCACTGAGTGAGTGAGAAAAATGAACCAAACACTACCACACACTCATACTAAGAACGAAGGAGAGTGGACAATGTAAATCAGCAGTAAAGCTGAGCTACTTCAAAAACAGTGAAGAAAATAACTACATCTAACTACAGCAGAAATAATGTATCTAGAAATACATCTGCAAATGTAGAAATAAATCTGTAAATTAATTCCTTGTTTCACTTATCATCTTCCATGAATGAACTCACAACCTATCTTTTCCTAACAATCCACTCAAAGAGCAATATAGGGGAAAAAGCAAAATAAAGTGCTTACTCTAAATAATCAAATAAAAGTCTTTTGGAACTTTATATAAAAAGCATATAAGGATCTTACAGTAAATTTTAAAAAAACAAACAAATGATAAATTGCAGGCTGCAGTATTTTCACTTAAAAAAAACAAACTCCATAGCTTAATACATTCACCTTCTCATAATCTCAAAAATTTATAAAGGATGCACCAGGTAACAATTAATAAAGTAGGAGAGGGAAGCTTACTAAACTAATTTGATTCTGCCCAACTGAATATGTTCTTCATAAAACATTAAGGGGCTAAGTGTACATAAAATATATTTCATTTTCCTATTTATACAAAGGAAGAAAGCTCCCTCTCTTTAAATCCCATGTCCTAAGCAATGTCATTAAACGAAAAATAACTTTATATGAGTGAATGAATGTGGCATTAAAATGTCTGCAATGACTTAATGTCATTACTCTGCCATATTTTATGAATCAAAAGAGTCTCCAAAAGAAAGTTGTGATTTCTGTCCCACCCCAAGCAAACCTACTGTCAAAAAAATAAAGCTTTTATTTCAAGAGAAATGAAAAATAAATCAAACTGTATATGATCAGTAAATTATTTTTAATAGGTAATAATTCTGTACTATTGTCCTTTGTATATAAAACATCACCATTTACAGAGTTGAGTCATTGTTCTGATACCTGCTGTTAAGGTCATGCTTTGACAAGACAGTAAATACAGTTTAGATTTGACGGGTTGATTTTGTATTGGAAGGCTTTATGCCAAATAGTTACTGTATTTCCTCCCACAGTAGGCATTAAGTCAGCACAAATGATATATTGCATACTCTTATTAACTTAAGAAATGTGATAGCTTGGCTGCCTGATCAAAGTTACATTAGGGGATAATCTGATAGTAAATCTGATCCAGGATCAGTGGTCACAAAACCACTTCCTTGGTAGTTCCTACAGTAATAGCATCTGTGGTGATAGGCTGGATGGGTCAACACAGAAAGACAGTGACTGCCAGGATTTTCTTACAAATGTAAGTTCTTTCAGAAATACACAGGAGTACTCTATCAAAAGCTATTTTATTTTTCAACACCTAATCTTAATAACCCACTATAAAGTCAGCTGATTTGGGGTTGGCTACTACATCTTTAAAAATATAATCCTTGATTTCATTTTTTTTTCATGGAATCACAGTATCATCACAGTTAGAAAAGACCTTTAAGATCATCAAATCCAAACCCTTAACCTAACACTTTCATCTTTACCACTAAACCATGTCCTCAAGTGCCAATTCCACACATTTTTTTCAACAATTCCAGGGACTGTGATACCACCACTGCCCCAGGCAGCTTGTTCCAATGCCTGACCACATTTCAGTGAAGAAATTTTTCCTGTCTAAACATTACTTGGCACAATATGAGGCCATTTCCTCTCACTCTGTCACTTGTTACTACTTGGGAGAAGAAACCAACCCCCACCTGGCTACAAGCTCCTTTCAGGTAGTTGTAGAGAGTGACAGAGTCTCCCTTGAGTCTCCTATTCTCCAGGCTAAACAACCACAGCTCCTCAGCTGCTCCTCAGTAAGACTTGGTCTCCAGATCCTTCACCAACTTGTGCTTCTCTGGTCACACTCCAGCACCTCAATGTCTTTCTTGTAGCAAGGGCCCAAAACTGAACACGGTATTTATTTGAGATGTGGCTTCACCAGTGCTGAGTACAGGGGGATGATCACTGTCCTGGCCCCGCTGGGCACACTATTTCCGATTTCCTTGTAGCCTGGCTTCCAGTTTCCTACCACTTTAACAAAATAAAATGAGATAAGCATTACAGCACATAAATCTAAGTTAAAAGTTTGATTCTTTGATTTTTCAATGCAAAAAACACCCCAAACCTAAAAACTCTAGAAATATAAAACACTGTTTTCAGCTTCTTATATCTGTCCCGTCTTTATTCAATAGCCATCAGAGAAAAGTCACAGATTTTTATTTTGTTCTTTCTTTGTTCATGATTTTCTGACCATAAATCTTCTAAGACCCTCTCTGCAACTCTTCTGTTACACAAAACATGCATTGATTTTATAGTCAAATCCATATTATTCTAGTATAAAGTGCAATTTAGTTATGGTTTAATGATACAACTGTAAAGTTGAAGGACAATTAGGCAGACTACCACTGCAAGCAATGACCTAATGATGTCATAGAAAAGTATTTCAGAATGTGCATTAAAGCTTTTCAAAAACATATTGTAGCAAACAAACATCGACATGTCAATTTGGTCAAAGATTTCAAGCTCTCTTGATGCTTGCTTATCTTCATACTGACCAGGTGAGGAAGAGCCATATATCTCTCTGCAACTCTAGGTAGCATCTCCAGCAACTTACGTGCTGCTCACCTCCAAATCTAAGAGCATTAAGTCAAAACATATCTAAACTTTGAAGTTCACATGGCTATTACTACAGCAAGTCAAGCACAAGATTTAATGCTCTATCCTTGATGTCCCCCACTCTCTTTTCTACTACTGAAGCCTGGAGCAAAATAGATCTGACCCCCCCCCCAAACCAAATCAAACAAGTAACACACACTCCCCCCTCCAAGAAAAAACACAATAAAATTAAATCACTCTCTTATTTCCTTTAGTTGTTTTAGAAGAGAAGGGAATAAACACAGTACATACAGTGTTTTTTTTATTGACAAATACTCAGGAAACAAAGTTTCAGAAGAAACAAATGTCAAGCCAAGACAACACTGATCAAAGATAACTGTGATGGTAGCTTGAACAAACTGAGCAGAGCTCAGCATACAAGGAAGACTGGATGTCAGTAAGCACCACGAGAAAATAGCACATTACATATCACGAGCAGTAAAGTCTTTAAAGTTATTTCTCTCCGTTACCCTTGCAGACTTACTCGCACGTATGCCACAAACAGCCATCTTTGCAATTGTACTGGCAGTTGTGGGGGGCAAAAAGCCCACCAGCACCAAAAAAAACCTTTACAGTTATTTTGGGGGTTACTTTGTAAATTTTGGGAGGTTGTTGTTTTGGGTTTTTTTTAAATAATTTAAACAGCAACATTTCACTGATTTAAATACAGCTCCACAAACAACTGCACTGATCTATCTGAAAGAGTACACCTACATTAACATCTAACCCTGAAGAAGTGAGGAAGGGCAAAGCAAGAATTTAAGCCAACTTTGCCTGTGAAACTAAATGAAATCTTCCACAGCAGCAACAGCTTCAGAAGTTTCTACCCCAGGTGCTCATTCACGTCTTCATAGCAGCAGTATATCGCCCCCACAACACTGCCAACACAGCACTTGTGGGACAGCATTTTAAAATTAATTAGTTACCATTTTAGAATAATCTATTTTTGCAGGGCTTGATCAGATCACTTCCTTATCCGGTTTCAAAGCACAGCTCCACAAATAGCTGTGCCATTGCAGTGCAGGGAAGGGAAGCAAGTGGTAACATAGCACAGCGGTTCCCTGGCCAGTTGTACCCTCATCCTGCCTGTCTCCATAAGCCACAGCCTTGGCACAGCAAAGCAAGAGTGGCAAGGTGAGAGAAACTGCCCCTTCTCACAGCCATTCCCGAGTCAGTAGTTTTATCCTCCATTCTTTCCTTTTATTCACCTCAAAAGTTGAAAAGTAATCCCCTCCCGCCCCACTTCCTCCATGGAAGGACACAACCCTAGAGCCCAAGCAACAGCCCAGTCTAACCTCTACCCTGTTCCATAGGGCATGTCCTGCTCCCTACTCACAGGCCTGGCTTCCCAAGGAGGAAACCTCTCACCTGGGAACCCTGCCTGGCAATCCAGACCATTTCTTTTATGAAGGAGGCACAGAAGGATGGAAAGCAGAGCAACTTTCAGCAGCTTTGGATCAACAGGCCCAGAAACACTCTCTGCCCGCAGTTACCAACAGACAGCTGGCATCGGGAGACACGAACAATTTTTGCTGAAGAAGGGCTCTTCCACTCCCTGTCACGGAGGAGAGAGAGAGACAGGGCCACCTTAGTCACCACAGCCTGCTCTACCTGAGCTCCACAGGCTTTAACCCTCCCTCATGGCACTGGCATTGCTCCCTTCTCACTACAGTGCCAGAATACCTTGCTTAAAGAGTCCCTATTAATAGACAAATATACCAGCCTTACCAAATCCAAATTCAAGTTTTGCCTTTGTTTATTTTGCAGCTTGAAGGCTTCATGCCCCTCTCACCTTCTGCTCCCTGTGTGGCATTTCACTAACAGAACAACGCTGATGTGTGAGAAGCTGCTAAAAACATTGACACAAACCTAAAATGGCACAGCTCTGTTTCCAAAATAACATACTGGAAACAAAACAAATCTAATGATCTCCTTCAGTAACTTCAATGGGTAGATTTGAAGGGTTACATCAAAACAAATCAGCAAACTGATTTCTGAATTAGCCTGAACTATCACCAATGCTATTCAAACAATTTTTTACAATGTTTTACATGGAAGAGTTTTCGTTCACTCCTTTTCTCCTACCATTTACTTGTCATGTTTAGTCAGAATTCTTGTACTAACATTTTGTAACCATTGAATCCCTTATATGCTGCTTTCATATTTGCTACAAGTAGAATAAGCAAAACCACATATTAAATACAGTTAACACATCCAGGGGAAAAAGGCCCACCAACCAGGAACCAAAGTCATCAGAGGCTTTCCCCACCCTGCCAACAGCATGGCTGATTGGTTTTCAAGCAGCTCATTGTTCCTTCCTGTCCTACCTGAGAAAGACATACCGACTCGCCATGAAATTCGTCTTTTTAGCTAAACACCAACAGCTTTTACATGTTTGAATCAAAAGGCAGGTAAAACATGTGTTAGAGCTTCTAGTCACCAACCCAAATTCAGCCCAAACATCTGTAGCATTAGCTGGCATTCAATCCAATTTCAGAGACATACAATACACTTTCCACAGAAGAGGCTGTCTCTTAAGAATATGCAAAGCAAGATTAACAGCAGGTAAAACCCTATGGCTCAAAGCTTCTGCCTCAGCAACAGCTTTCGTTAGAAAGGGCTTTCATTACAAAAAGAAGTCCAGCACGATAGAATGGCTGCAAACTTGGAGATCTAAGTCTTGCCTTACACATTTAGGTCTAGTATTGACCTCACTATTACAAGGTTTTTTCCTCTAAGCTATTTTACATGTAAAGCAGTGAAACATATGTTTTCTACTATGCCTCACTGTCTCAGTACTTCAAATATCCTCAGTACCTTCACACAATTTGGTCTGATTATTTCATCGAGGTGAGGGACTGAAGGTCAGAGGTGCATGAAATCATAGGCCCCTAGAATTAACTGATAGTTGGTATAACATCATGAGTTTACCCCCAAAATTCAGAAAATCTTTTAAAAACATATATGTGCATTTACAGAAAGCTAGATGGGCCACATATAAATAGGCAGGCAAGCAATTTTAATTTAGTTTAAAAGCACTAGATACGCAAATACTACTACCTCTACTACTAAAACCCAGCAGCATTAATTACATGGATTTTTACATGGAAATACACAATCATTATGCAGAAAAATCAGCAAGTGATAACTGAACTGACAGCCTAGGAAGAAAGTACAGTTTCTTCTGCAGAAGCGCAAATACTACTACATTTCTGTTGTAAATTTCAATAGAAAGAAGACAAAAGATATACTGCAAGCCATTCTGATATGAAAATTTAAAGGGAAACCTCATTTATTTAGAAAATCATCTAAAGCATAAAGAGAATTTAGTTTATTTTATAGCTAGAAAGCACTACAAGCTTATCTCTCTTGACATCCTTTATGCAACAGGTAATGAGTGATTTATGGCATGATCAGTAACAGGGATTAATTCATGAGGTCACAGCACGTGAACAAGGTTGTGATTATAGTGGGCAGACTTGTATCTGGAAAACAAACAAGCTTATTATTTCAAATATCAGAAGTCAAGTGTAAGGCTTCCTGCACAACTAACTGACGAATGCCATAGATTTCTTCTTAATTCTAAGAATCTGAGGGTGTGGTGTGCACAGGTATGTGAATTATTTTATAAATGAGATACAAAAAACCATATTCATACATACATATTTATAAATATTTATAATTACATAATATTAGAGGTAACAAATTTTTAACTTTTCATTTGAAAATTAAAAATAGCAAAATATGAATGTATTGGTTTTTTCTGAGACAAGACATGCAATTCAGAAATGTGGACATGTTTTATTTATTTTTAGTAAGAAATACTGGTGAGATTTTGTATCTTGTTTCCAACAAAACTGCTCGCACAATATAAAGCTCAAGATTTTTTGCAATGATAATGTTCCCAATTCCAAAATATCTACAGAAAATCCACTCAGAAAAAAAATAGTACTGAAACCATTTAGCAAAAAATAGAATTGATGTCATTTCCATTTGCTTTAGCGTTTTCAACTTTTGTTCTTCTTGTAAGTTGAGCTCTGCAAGGTTGGATTCTGTTCCTTATTTCTCTGCCTCTTCTTTCCAAGAATAGTGCTGTCCTGCTTGAAGTAAACACAATTTGCTCACCTGACTTCTTCCTGACCCCAAACCATGGCAAACTTATTTCCTCCCTTTCAGATTTTTTTTCTTGTATACTCTTTGTTGTATATTCTTGTTACTACAAAGGTTCCATGAATTGTTCTTCAAGGAAGACAATTTGTACAACAGGCTTCTACAAATATCAGCAACACTACATTACCAACATACCAACCACCTTTGCTAGAAATGAATGCATAAATATTTTTAACCGCTATGTTCATACTTCTGCAGTGACTGAATTGTCTATACACAATACTTAATGAGATGTATCCCATGAATGAATTTGTTCAAAAGGTGCTTAGTAAAATCCTGGAGAAGGTCAAAATCAGCAGATGCATAATGAACATAAAATCACGTGTCTTGCCACAGAGAAAACACATGGTGCATTAACGTCGACAGAACGTAAGGACACTTTGTTTTGCCTAGCTGTGGCAGAAAAATATAGAAGTAGCATTTAATCAGAAGTGTAGTCTGATTGGAGCAAGCTCACAAGGACCATAAAAGTGGCTATTGAGTGGATTTAACCAGTTAAACCCAGTCTCTCATTCCTAATTTAAAGCAGCAGCGACTTATAGAGTCACAGGATAGAATCATCAAGGTGGGAAGAGAACTTTAAGATCACTAAGTTCAAACATCAAGCCAGCACTACCACTGTAACCACTAAACCATATAACTAGAATATAGGAACTTAAAAGTTCCTATAGGATCCTATATACTACATATAAAGTAATTGAAGGCTGCTACACAGTTTTCAGTAACCAAAAAAATCGCATTTTTCAAACATCTTCATTAGGAGGGAAAACAAAGGCAAGATTAAATAATTCATGATTCAAGAAACTCTAAGTTATGTTCATAGTTAACCAAAGCATTTATGTGCTGTTACTTGACCCAGGAATGCTTATTTTGGCTACAAGCTCTCTGAACCAATGGCCTGTCAGAAGTACCTGATATACAACAGCAGGCTGGCAAAACAATATCCATCAGGAACAACTGCTGGTCAACACACAGGTGCTACTCATCTCTCCTGTTATGAAAGCAATTAAAGCTCTAGTGAGACTACATTTTTCATACAGAGGAAAAGGGGGCACACAAAGCATAGGATGAAACATTTAGCAAGCAAGCATGAGAAGTACTGGTCTTTATCAATAACAACTTCAAACACTGAAACAAGGTCAACAGTAACAAAAATTCACAACTGTTGATTATAATTCTCACACTGAGATCCATCTTTGGTACAAGTTGAACTTTCACAGATGTTCAGGACAGCACCCAGGCCAGGAAAGAGACACCAGTACTCTTAGCATCACATTAATAAATATTTAGGTATCTGCCTCCTAGGTTGGTATAGACAGCTAGGTTCTCTTCAATGAAAAAAAATGCACAAGAGTCAGAGTTCAGACAGGCCTCCCATATCTTCACCTACAGAAGTTCAAAACCTTGCCACTCACAACATTCTGCCTCACCCCTCTGCCAAGACTTACTTTCCTATGCACCTTCCCAACTAGACAGATGGCTGTGGCATTCATATTTCAATCTAATCACTTCCAGCAAGAGAAGCTCGCACCAAACCACCAGACTGTAAGCCGGTGAGCATGAGATACTGATAGAAACATCCTGTCAGAGAGTGTTTGTTATGTCTGAAAACCACAACAACCAAGTCCACCAGAACATGTCAGAGTCTTTCTCAACAGAGAACTGACTAGCAAGTTCAACAGGGAATGCTAGAGAGAGCAATGGATCTCAGTTTTCATCTCTCCCTGCTTGGGAACTGTATTCACTAATTCTTCTATGTAAGAAAAAAATGCCAGAGACAATCCTGGAACTGAGCTCTGAAACCCAGGTACTTCCAAGGGAAATGTTAAAACCACAAAACTGCAATGTCAGGTAATACTGTCATATCCATCATCAGGGCTTCAGAAGAGATGCAAGGGGTCTTCTGAAATTTGAACTGAGCCCAACATGTTATTTTTGCAGTTTTGCTGAACTCAAAACAGAAGTAAATTCTATTGCAATGGAATTAAATTGAATCAACAAATGTGCTGGGTTGTCTGGCACATTTTCAAAACCACAGTTTTGAAGACAGATTTCGGCTGCTGTGTGCAGCCGATTACTATATTACTGATTCAGGCCAAACCTTATCCAGGCCAGTAGTACTAACCATAATCTGAAGTGAAGATAACAAATCAATTTTATTAATACACTGTTAATTTAAGAACAAAAATAGTATTTTCACATATTATACCAGTCAACCCTTACCAGCTTTGTAGGATTGTATTTCACATAAGGGACACTGAAACCCCTCCAAATAATGAGCTTGAATTCATACTCTCTGACTTTTATCGGTTATTGAAGGAAAGCTGAAGAATGGACTTATGCTACCTACAGGAGGAAAAATGAGAGGTGGGAAAAGGGAAGCGAGTTGGTCCATCCAAGGAAAATGCAGACTAAGATTTATAGCTGTGCTCTGACATACCAAATGCAGGTATTCAGACTGTGGCTACTGGCACAGTCATATGGAAGAAACAGAGCAAGATGACAATTCTCTGCTTCATTCATTTAAAGTAATTGCAAAGATACAGCCAGAGCCTGGACTATTGTTCACTTCCTACAAAACAGTTTTTTCAGTTCTAATGGGCAATGAATTGTTGAATGAAATAATAAAAACTATGCTGAAATACCTAATTTGCTCCTCCACAAATCCAAAATTTTTTCATTGTAAAAAAGCTGTAATGTTCCAGCAAAGCAGAGCTTTACTGAACGACGTTCGGGCTGTGCCATTTATCCCTTAGCAAGGGCCCAGCAGTTTTATCTTCACAATCAAAATGCTAAGTAGGAACTACTTAATGGATGAAAATGTAATACATTCCCTTCCAGAGTAATAGATGCAGTAGCATTCGCTACTTGTTATTGGTCCAGCAAACTAAAAGTGGTGCATGTGGATTTTAGCTCAGGCTTTGCCTACGTATAAGACAACATTAAGCTAACAGAATTAATCACTTAAAAAACAAAGCAAACCCCAGTAACACAAAATAGACATTTATGCCCACTTACTTGATAAATGAAAGATCTCAAACAGTAGCTTGTTACCTTTCAGTCAGCAAAATCCACTGCAAGCAGGAGAAAGGGGAAGTGGGCTTAAACACTTCAGCACAAATACCTCTTCAGTTATAACATCAACGTGACTGTAAATCCCCCAATTACAATTAAGATCTGTTATGCTATGCAGCTGCTCTTCCAAGTGGTATGTTTAACACATAATCATCAAATAAAGCTTTCAAATAAATTATGCTGGAAATTTTGCTTAAAATAATACAAGAAGGAAAGATTATTTCCACCAGAGCGCTTACCGATCACGCAAATCCTGCTGTTAGCACTCTGGTCGTTAACTAAGCCCTGAAGAGATCCCACGGGCGGTAACAGGGGTTACGAGCATCTGCTGAAGGCAGGGCCCGGCCGGACCGCAGCGCCCTGCCCGCACCCTGCCCCGCACTGCCCGTGTTCCGCAGGGCACGGGTTGTGCCCGCTCGGACCGGGCGGCGAGAGCCGCCAGTGCCGCCCTTGGCGCACCAGGAAATAGTTATTCCTAACAGTTACTCCTAACGCTCGGCCAGCAACTTTCCACACCGCACGCAAAAAGCGATATTAAAAAAACAAACAATCAAACAAATATACATATATATACAAATATACCCACCCACCGCGTTTCAAACCCTGTGAGAATCCGGTATTTCTCAGGAAGGGAAGGAGGTGAAAGGCAGCACCGCCTCCGGCTGTCCCAGTACCGCGCCCGGCACTCGGGCACTTCGCGGCGGGGACGAGCTGGACATTTTTTCTGACCTATTTTCGGCGTCGCCTCGGAGCGATAAACAGTCAAAAGCGGCGGCGAAACGCTGCCCGGGCAGGAACTTCCCCAGCCACGAGCCGCTCCCGGGGGCAACAAGAAGCCCCCGGCAAGGGCTCGGGGGGACCGTCCTCTGCCCCGCGGTGGAGGGGAGCGAGCCCGCCGTGCCGAACACCACTCGGCCGGGCTGCGGGGAGGCTCCCGAGGTTTTCCTGCCGGAGTGCGGGGAGGGGGGGTCAGCCCGACACAAACAAGTCCCCGGCCCGCCATGCCGGCAGGCATGCCGCCTGTTCCAGTCCTGCGGTAGGAGTCGGGACACGGTCCCGCCGCTCTGCCCCACCGCCCCCGCGCCCCCCTCGCCTCTCCCCCGCACCGACCTGGGACACAAAGGAGCGGCCGCCGATCGCCCGCCCTCCCCGCGGAGTCCAGGCCGCGGCAGCACCGGGATGGCGTAACGCAGGCATCCGACGCCAGCGCCTGCTGCTCCCGCGGCGGCCCGAGCCGCCCGCGCCCGCGCTGCGCTGGGCGGGGAGGGGAGAGAAGGAGGGGGGGGGGGGCGCTGGGAGCCGGGCGCCGCTTCCTGCGCTCCGGCGCCGAGGGGCGGCGGTGGTGGAGCCGCCGCCGGGGGCCCGCGCTCGCGGCTAAGCAGAGGCCGGCGGCAGCGGCCGCATCCTCGGCTCCCGCGCCAGGCTTTCCGCGCCGCCTCCCTCCGGCTCCGAGAAGTCGCCCGTGCGGCTCCTGCGGCGGCCGCTCCTAGCAGCCGGAGCCCCGGCCCGTGCTCGTGCTCCCCCTGCCGCCCCGCCGGGCTCCTCCCGTGGCTCCGCGGGGCCGGGCTGGGTCGGCCCCGAAAGGCCGGGAGACCCCCGGGGGCGGGAGGAACTGACCCACCCGGGCTTGCCCCTGGGTGCCTTCCACCGGCGGCCGCTCCCCGAGAGTCCCTTTCGTGGCGCACGCTGGAAGGCGGGGGAGGCCTCCCTTCCTGCGGCGGCCGCCAGCGCTGCCTGCCCGGCACCCGCGTCCCGGCCTGGGCGCGGAGCCGCGGGGCCGTGCAGGGAGCAGCCCGCGGGGGAAAGGCTCCTCAGCGTGGTGGGGCAGCGGAGGGACAGGCTGAGCCGTGGGGCACCCGCCAGGGTGCAGGACTGGAGATAATGAGCCCTCATGGGGAGAAGTTCTCATTCCTGGAGTAAGACCTGTTAGCGGTACGTGGTACCAAAATTGAAGTAAATTGGCTGTAAGCGGTACTAATAAAACTGATGGTCTTTAACACTGAGGAGAAGAGGTGCTGGGAACTACAGTCTCATTAACAACTGTGACATGTAGCTTGAAAATTCGTTCGTTCACAGAACTAACAAGCAAAATGATCCTGTGTCTGAAGAAAAATCCTATTCTTCCTCTTCTATCTGCTTACCTTCATCGAAAAAAAATAAATCTTGAATGTGAAGAAAACTTGTGTAAAGATAGTTTTTCAGACTCCCAGTGTGGGCTTCCCATCTCAAAGCCAAACCTAACTCTATAGCTGTTTTGCAGAGAGGAATTACAAAGCAGAGGATTTGCTTTTAGTTTAGGGGGTCTTTCAGGCCAGTCAGTGCAGAAATTTTATCTGGTAGTCTTTGAATAGAATTCTTTCAATAATTTTGTCACCAATTGATTTAGCATCCAGACATGCAGGCAGAAAATTGAGTGTGAAAGTAGTGAGCCCGATTGATGCTGGGTTGGGAAAAACAACAGAGGGATGAGAAGCTGATGGCCATGGAGTACCAAAACCAGCTTTGTGAGACATCCTTGTGAATTCTCAGCATCTGTTTGTTTCTGTAAAATCTGTTTGTACTGATCACTGCTGGCAGAAACTTACTGCAGGCTGAACTCACAGTTATTTGGAAATTTAATTTTCGTGACAGACATGTCAGTTCATGGGAGATTAATGATTTAAATGAAACTTGCATCTGATTTATCAGATATAAGTGTCTCAAGGCTTTTTAAAAAGGCAGTTTTGAAAGCATCAGTGGCTGCTATTTTGCTTTTCTACCCTTGGTTATTTTGGGATAGGCTTGAGTAACTGCTTCATGGTCCTGCAGAGTCAGATCTGACAACAAAAAAACCACTGGAGCAGTTTGTGTGTGGCTGACAAAAGGACCCACCAGGCTTAAACACAATACACCTCAAACCTATGTCAGAAATACAGCAGCTTTGTACTAAAAGATGCTCAGCACCAGTGACTGTGGATCTCGTTAGAGACAGATTTTGTTGATGTTCAGGTTGCTGAATAGTCCAGAAGCCAGCCTGACAGTTTGGATGGGCTTTATATATTTGTACAGATAAATAATTGTTTGTCTCGTAATTTTTGTTACTTTATCTCTCTTTAACCTTGACTGGACTTCTGCTAGTAGGAGAATTTGTCTTGAAGGCTTCTTTCCTGTTAAATGGAGGAAGCCTTTCTTGGCAACAGTCTTGTCCCCTGATATGAGCAGAAAACTGGCAGCTTGTTCCCATAAATGGCAGAGCTCCCATTAGAGAAATTGAATTTCCTCCTTCACCAAAATCCACTTGTGAAGATGTATCATCAATCAGCCCAGCTGCCAACCATGCCCTTCTTTTGCATGTGGCAGTGAGTACAGGGGTGGGGTCCACTGACACTTACTGCACACCACACATGGCTTTCTGGTGCCTCCCTGTTTGTTCATGTAAAGAGGGATGGTGTGACAGCCCTTCTGAATGAAGGAACCTTGGGGAACAGCAGCTTCTTCAGTCTCTGTGCAAAGCTGCCCTTGTTTCCAGATTTTTAAAGTTTGGGTGCTGTACACAAAACAACTGCCACAAAAAGGGTACCCCGTTTAAGACTGGATGCTCTGATAAGCATTACTTATTAGAGATACCTGTCATGAAATTATGGATTATCCTCACTAATAACTAACGTATGGATGCCTGGAAGTAATTAATTGCTTAGATATGATGTAAGAGACCATAGAAACCCACTTCTGCGATTCAAGTTCTGCTGAAGCTCTTTTCCATGTGAAATGAAATTAAATCCTTAGCTCGTGTTGCTGAACTGAGCATTTTTACTAGTCCAGGATTTTGTTAAAAAATATAGATATGTCTGCATGACTCAATACAGCACTAATACTGGCCCTCTAGCTAGCACCAAACTCATACAGACAGGAAACAAAAGCCGTGTAGCCACCAGTACCTGAACTGAGAAGCGGGACTGGGAACCCAGATGTAAAGCCCCGTGAAAGCAACAGTACTGCTTCCAGTTTCAGAGCAGCCCTAACCAGTGGCAAACTGGGGCTCTTTCTGCACTGCTCCTGTGTGTAGTATAGCAAGCACAGTGTGGGAGAAGAATAATGTGTTAAAAGGCCAGTGAAGTAGAGTGGAGCCATATAAGTCTTGGAAAATTGGGTGAAGAATACACAACGGATATTCTGACAAGGAAGCTTGGTAAGAGTACGCACAAGTGGTTGGTCTATCAGGAGGCCATTCAAGAAGAGTTTGGTGTAAATAAACACTTTTTCTGCAAAATCTGTAAAGGTGGACAAAAAGAAAGGTTGACGCCCAGAAAAATTACAAGAGAAGGAAAAATTAGACATAGAATAGGATGATAAAGATTGCCAGGTTTGGAGTGAACATTATATCACAGGGATGGTTCATGAATTACTGTGTCCAGGGTTTAAAATTGAGTTTAAAGTATAAGTGGAGGAATGATTTCGGTCAGAAAAGCAGCTGTCGATTGTGCTTGTTTGCTGTCAAAATATGGAAAAATGCTGAATGAATGTTCAACTGATTGCTCAATGAAAATAAAATTCTAGACAACTGCCAGATTTGGCTCTGTGCCCCAATGAATATCCAGATATAGGATACACAGCACTAAGCATGTTCATTTTTGGATAACGATTTGTGTGAAACATCCTCTGCAATGGCTTTAATCATAAGAAAACATAGAAACTAATTACATTTTGAGAACATTTTGATAACTGTGTGTTGAAAACAGTGAATAAAAAGATGCCTCTGTGTACAGCAAGGGATTGCAAAGTTCTCATTAGAATATATAATTACAAAATCATAATTAAACTAGTATGCTACTAAAGTAGAAAGTGTTACAATTGCAATGTTATTTTTTACTTTAAATAATACAATCAATACAATATAAAGTAGCTTTTAAACTATTACATAATAAATGGATGCAATATTTGTAGGATTCAGAACAGATTGGTTAAAAGCTACTTTTTAACAATTGTGATTGTTTCCTACTATGACAAATAATGGTAGTTTTTTTGTCATTTGGGGATTGCAAAGCAAAAGGCATGAAGAATCATGAATCACATACAGAGAACAAACTAGTGATATAGAAATGTGGCAACAGAATTTAAAGGGTCAGCCTCCACTTATCAGCAGAGGCTCTCTCAAGGCTGCTCAAAATGGGGAACTCAGTGCTGTTGCTACCTTCAGCTTGCGTGGTGTTAGGTTGATGCAAAAATAAGGAACTGCATTTTTTAACACACAGCATGCTAACAGTAATTTAGGGAACCCTTCAGATCACTGCTGTAGTCCATGGTTTCGTAGACAGCAACAGGAATTTGGGGTTAGGTACCCTAACTTTAAATAAGAGACCTTCAGGAAATGTCAAAGTGGCTAGAGACAGGATTAAATGAACAGACACAGGTTAGGCGTTGAAAGTGTGCAAGTAAAGATTGGAACATGTAAAGAATTAGTGCAAGGAGATCAATTATTGAGAAGTTGGAGTTATAGAGGGAGAGGAAATGATCCAAATGTGGAAGTACACTCAAAAGGGAAAGGGGAAGTAGATAAGCCACTAGAAGTTTGCAATGTAAGGCTTGCAGAAAAAAATAAAATATTTAAAATACAACATGGTAATTACCCTTCAAAAACAGAAGAAACAAGGATATGGAAAAAAGACAGTCCATAAGATATTAGAATAAAACACTTATAGCCAGTTAGAAATGCTGGGAAAGACAGATTCTACAAGGAAAACTGCATTTGGTTTTGCTTTTCTTTACAAGTGTAATAAGAAAAAACTGCAAGAGACAAGGGCACAGCATATGTTACATAGTGCTTATCAAATAAAAGGCAATGAGGGAAGGAGATGTAAAAAAGTAATTCTGAGTCTCTTAGCTAGGCCTTAAGAAAGTAATCTACTTAAAGATTTGTTTAAAAACTCTAGGGCCAAGAGAGGCTACAGAAGATACTTTTGCATTAGCTGTCATTGTTGTTTAGCAAGTTATGATGTATCAAAGCTAAATATCTCCATGCAGTAACACTTAATAATCATACCAACATTAACAATTTCAATTCTTCCTCTTTTTGGGAAGGCAGCAATAGGAACTAATTACACCTTCTCCAGTGCAACAGCAGTGCTTTCTCAGCAAGTTCTCCTAGACAGTGATGAGAGCGTTAAGTGCCCTGTTTGCAGGGTGTGGGTACTCTCTTCCGTGGGGTCTCTGAAAATAGTTTTCTCCAGGTTTTTCCGTTACCCTGTGGGAGTGATGGGGCCTTGTGTCTCTGCCTCCAGCTGTACTGATATTGAAACTGCTCCCTCCATCTCGGTGACACCCAGGGCCTGGTCCTGATAACACACAGCCATGCAGGAAGCACTCTCAGCTGTGGTCAGGTCATGTGTCAAGGGATTTCTACCTTGGAGCCTGCTGACCTGGCTGTTGGAAGGATATTCCATAGCCTAGAGGGTCCAACCTTAATTCTAAGTATTTCCTTTTACTCTAATCACATTTTAACTTTATTTTATGTTGCACTTAGCAGTAACAGTTTTCTTTTTACACTCTGTTTTGAGTACCATACACCATAGAATCATAGCATTGTTAAGGTTGGGAAAGGCTTCTAAAAGCATCAGGTCCAACCGTTAACCATGTTCACCACTAAACCATGTCCCCAAGTGCCACATCTACATGTCTTTTGAACACTTCCAGGAATGGTGGTTCCACCACTTTGCTGGGCAGCCTGCTTCCCTGGATAGCACCACAGACTGATGTTCCCACCAGAAATCTCTGTGTATCACGTTGAGCTTCACAAGTTTAGGACTACCAGCTCTTCTTATAAGTTAAATTTACTCAGTTACTGATGGTTTCTGAATTCATTTCAATATTCTGTAGAATTCATATAGAGGAAAACACATATTCAAAGTATAATCTGGCTGGTGCCAGATGGAGAGAAACCACTGTATGTACTGATGCATCAGTCTGAGTATCCAAGTGAAATACCAACTCCAGGATATTTTGGAGTATTTTCTCTCTCATTTTATCTGCTTGCATTTTTCTGAGGTCCCTGTTGATTTATGCCAGTCACATGCCTAGTTTCTCTGGAGCTATGCTTGCTTTCTGCTGATTGTTTTGACGATTTGGCTATAATTTCTAAAATTAATTAATGCATTGTTTGATTTTGCTTCTGAAATACAATGAAAATTTTAAGACCAAACCTAAAAACAATAGTTAAAACATTTAACTAGATGCTTTCCCCCAACTTTCTATGTTGCTATTTAGCATTGTCTTTTGTGTACAGTATCTTTCCCAATCTTCTGTTTGATTATGTAGTGTAGATTTACTGTTGTTCTTTTTTAAATGAAAGTATATACTTCTGAGAGCTGGGGAGCCCTGTGATACAATAAATCCATATGGATTTATTCTACAGCATGGGAATGATGATTGAAATGAGCTCTCAGCTCTCATAATAAGCTTGAAAAGAGGGGAAGAGAGAGAAGTGTGGTGTAACAAGACTGAAGAACAGAGAAGAAAAACCTTTTGGGATTCAACCATGTTTTTACTCAGTCCTTTGCTTTTTTGTGTTTGTCAAGGACATAACAGTCATGTATGCCTTGAGGCCAGAGCTTAAAGAACATGAGTCCTGTACTCATTTGTTTGTTATAGGACTGGTCCAAGAGATCCCCACCATGGTGATTGTAATCACAAAGAAAAGGAAAAGAGAAAAAAAAAGACTTTGTTGAGATTTGAAGGTGAAGTAAACCATAGGCCTTAGTTAATTATTTGATTTCCTGAAAATGCATCTCTGTTAGTGAAAATGTTTTAAGAGTTTTGCGTACCGTTTTTGGTGTCTCTCTTCTTTCAGTCAGCAGTGAAATTTCTAAAGCATGGTAGTAGAGAAATAGTTTGTATATAATATCAAATCTATGATATTGTTGGTTTTAAAATGTGTTAATAGGGGGTTTTATTATAAAGAGCTGTGGGTTGTTTTTTATTTAAATTGTCACATTTTCTATTTAGTTAGAATATGAATTCAGTAAGACATCCTGGTGGTCTGTCATTGATTTTTTGCAAAGCTTCTGCCAACTGTTAAAAAAGTGCATCCTTGCAGAATTTAAATCATATTGCACAATTTCAGGACTGTCAGGTGATTTGTTTAAATCTACTATAGCTATGTCGCAGGGTATCCTGTCTTGAGGCCTGGTCCGGTGGGGGAAGAAAGACGCACAAGACACACAAGACACACAAGGATAGTGAGACGAGATGTCTGCCTGCTCAGTGCAGCAGGCAGCCTTTTATTGAGCTTACTACCTTCTACTTTCCCACACACAACACAAACATATTCCTACAACAACATCCAGGAATCCAAGCACCTGCACATTATCAAACCGTCTTAACCTTGTACTCCCTGCAACCCAAGGCCGTGTCCATGGAAACCATCTAACCAGCTCCACTGCTTGCATGGAACACGGCCTAACTTTTGCACTGCCTCAAACTTTAATTGTGGGGCTACGACTTCCCCCCACCATAGCTATACCTATATTTTGGATTAAAATAGTAGTGTCTTGAGACACAAACTGTTGCTAAATAGGAACTTATGAAATGATGAGATTTTAAGATCCTAATAGCCATAACAATTTGAAAGGTATGAAAATGGAAATACACAGGTGAAATGCCATCCTGAAACAACAAAGTCCAAAGAGACATCCTATTTTTCTAATATCAGGCAAGCATTTGAACAGACTCAGTGGAAATAACGAGCTTTTTCAATAAAATATTGTCTTTTTCAATGTTAATATATAAGAAATAATATTCTGAAGTTCACTGGCCTTTGTATAGCATTAAATGTCATTCCAAGGTGAAAAGGAAGTTGCATCTGAGGGCATATACTTTCATTATTAATACAGATGGTCTGCTTCCAAATTTCTCTAACTGTTGAAGTCATCTCATTTCCACCGTGAATCTGAAAGTGGTTTAGGTTTCAATTGCCCTAGAGAAAAGTGAGTATAAGTTTTGGGAAAAAAGATGATGGTGGGTTGGAGTAGGCTATCTTATCTTTCCAACAGAAGAACATTTATTCACTTTTCTCTACAACTACCTCACATATGAGCTGGTTCAGGTATCTGCTGAAGTGGAAAGCTGTAAGACTCATTTTATAAAGAAGGATGAGCAAAAAGGTCACAAATTGTACTCACAAGCAAAAGTCATACAAATACTGCCACTTAAAAATACAGAAAAATGGTGCTTTTCACGTTATTGTTCAAATTTATGCTACTATATTACTTCAACCAGTTCTGACACAAAACTAATTTTGCAACTAACTAATAAAATTAAGGAAAGGTCCTTGTAACTTACCATGTCTGCTACAAAATATTTTTTTCTTATTATTTTATTATAAGTCTCATGTTGTCTAGGATTTGAAATGCTGCATTGCTGCTCTTAGACTTATAAAAATAGATTGGAAAACATGAGCCCCAAATGCTGAGAAAGCTACAAAGCAAATGAAACTTCTCCATGATTTTAATCTTTTGGATGATTGAAGTGGTACTCTGAAAAAAAATAATATATTTTTTCAGGTAAACAAAAGAATTCTAGTAAAGATTATGGCTTTTACTACTATCTGGTCAAGATAGTAATTATTTTTCTGCCTGTTTGTGGTTGCCCAAACATTGGGTCTAAGCATGTCTCTATATTTTCATCATATCAGGTGGAGCTGAAATGTGCAATACCTTGGCTCTCCCTATCCCACTCCCTAAACAGAACAACAGAGACAGAAGCAGGTGTCTGTCTTTACTGCTTGTACAAATCCAAAGCAAGCTGCCATTAACGTCTCAGAGAATATGTAGAAGGAGATAAATGAACCAGAAGGGAGAAACAAAACATGTTTTCAATTCTTCAAAGTGCAACGTTGAATTGTCCAGTATTAGGTCTACAAACTTAGGGGCTTAACATGGTGTCAAGATAATTAGAGATGGCTGCAAGAATTGGGTGAAGAGAATGCAAAGTATTAGAAGATCAATAGTTACACAGATACAGCTAGACTACTTACCAATGTGTGGTGCAGAGAACTGACCTAGTACTGATGGGACTAATTTGCTGAGGTGTGTTCTGAGTTAACACACATGTGTCACCTTCAGAACTGCTGCCAATAGATACAATCTTTAGAAACCCAATACAGCTTCAGCAGCTTGGACAGTGCTGTGAGCAATGAGCCTCATTTAATGAAGGGTATGTATTCAAAACTGGAATGTCTGCAAAGGTAGGCTCCAACCTCTCATTCCATGCAGCCCCCCATAAAGGCTTATTGAATCACTCTTGGTTCAAATTAGCTTTTCCTTATTTGGACGAGGAAGAATGCAAGTGAGCTTGAGGGAGAAGGGGAAGGGAAGAGAGGGGAGAGGAGGGTAGGGGAGAGTGATAATCACTACGGGGTGTGATAGGTTTGCCTATATTTCATTTGTTCAAAGCATGTGAAATTTGTGGATGGGTTTTGTCGTACAGTCTCTTGCTTATGCAGCAGTGCTCAAAGGATGTTTTTCCCATGCTTCCATCCAGGTATGCTCAGCTTTTATTCCTTGCTCCTGCTATTATTCTGCTTAGAGTGATGATGGGAAAAACCTTCCTGCAAACTGGCAGCAGACAGTTGCTTAAATGCAATAGTAACTTTTAACAGAAAGCATTCATGCAAAAATATTTCCTCATGGAAATACCCCAGAAAAACATGACTTAGTGTAATGATCCTTAGACACATTTTCAGACTTGAAATATTAAGACATTATCCCTCAACTGCTGTTCTTACTCATCCTGTTCCTGGAAATTAATAAATTATAGATCTTGGACCATTAAAAATTCCAACACATTTCTGTATTTCTTTGATACAGAAAGTGTCTAATATCACTGCAATTTGATATCTAGTTATATGACAAGAGATGGGAAGGTTTTCCTGCACAGGTGAGTGGCTTCCTTTCTTCAGAAAGATCTTTTCTCCACACCTATATCTGAACAGCACAGTATTTATGAAGTTGCAGCATATTGAAAAGAATTTAAAACCCTTACTGCTCCTCTTGTTGAGATTTAGACCCTGTCATTACATTAATTTAGATTTTTTGAAATTTACAGATAATTAATAAAAAACTTTCCAGTTGCTTTCCCAAGGAAAACAATTATGTTACAAAGTTTCACAATATGCAGAAATTTGTTGTCTCAGGGATTCAACTAGCACAATCGATTCTTTTTTTAGATAAAAATCATTACTTCTCACTTATGGCTGTGTACTGCAAGCAGGGAATTACATTATACCTTACAAAACTGTATTTTCCCCTATCAGGTTCATGTGCAACAGAATCAATTCCTTCAGTGTTAGTGATGTTCTTCAAAGAATAACGTAAAACCAGGATGTGACAAAGTTATACACAATGTTTCCATAATTTTTCATCACAGTCAAACAGCTATTTCACCCAAATTGAATGCCTGTAGGGGCATGGAGAAATGCTCATAGGCCATTATGGTCGGCAAAATGTCAGCTTTATTAGAGAAAAGACAGCTTATATACTACTTATGACACACAGACGTGATTCTTCTCCAGGCTACATTGGATACATAAAGAAAACACACTGCACTGTACATTACTCATTGGACCACAGCAGGTGTCCATAAAACTTGTTTACCTGCCAAAAGAACTCCTCCTTCACCTTGGCACAAGGCCTGCAGCCATATTAGTGGTGCAGTATTTTTTTACTATCTGCACCCAGCCATGCCAAGGCAAAGGTCGCAGAAATGCAATACAAATTGTTCACACAATTTCTGTATCCCAACAGCCTGCAAAAATGCTGAATTTAAATACAAGGCAAGTGCACCAGTGAACTATAATCTCATTGACTGAGTTTCAACATGTTACTGATAAGACCAGGACTTTAAATACATACAAGTGTTCCTTATCGTCTTTGTTGAGACAGACAATGCACCTTTGACAGCCTTCAGTATTTGGTGGCTGCAAAGCTGTTTCTTTGTATGCAAAGATACTGTGATTAAGAGAACATGTCCAGTATCCAAAGAAGAAAGCAAACAACCCCATTTTGTTGTCAGTCGGCCAGGATCACATTCCAGCATGGTACTCTGAGCACCATTATGCTGCCACTTGCCATGTTGGCACATGTCAGGACAAGGCGTCTGCAATCAAGGCAGCAGATGGTTCTTTGGGTTGCCTAAAATCAGGGCTGTCATGGACACATCATTTATGACACTGCTAAGAGAGAACGAAATATTGGCATGAACATGATAACAGATCTCTGGGTATTGAAGGCATCCTGTATTCCATGAATCCCTTCACACAGAATAGTAGCCCCCAAGTTTCTGGAGGTTTTTTCTATTAATGTGCTTGCTTGTTTCATATCTGGTGATACATATGCATTCAGTGCATAATCCATCCATTTAAATCCAGTTAAAGACAACTGTTTGGGGAATATTTCAAGTTCTGACTATGCTGATGAACAGCACAGCATGAGCTGCCTTGAAAACATCTGTGACTGCTGGGCCAACAATTGAATTGCCAGCACTCAATTCGTGGCCAATTCATTTCATTCTGTTTTGCCAGGCTCCAGAGTGAAAACAACACATTTCTGAGCAGTGGTGGCACAATGGTTAAACCTCCCAAAAGTTTCATTGTTGCAGAAATTTTAGGCCCCCACTGCTGCTTGGATCCTATTTTCACTGTGATATTTCTGAAAGAAAGGAGGGAAAGGGAGAAGAATACAGGCCTTTGGTGTACCTTGCCTGCCATGTCAGCTTGAGTTGTTCTGGGAAATGTTTCCATGTCTTAGACTGTTTCGTATTTTAATGCTCGCTATACATTGGCTGAGAGCATTCCACAGAGCAAGGCAATGAGTGATGATACCAAGGGTTAGAGAACATGCACTCCCTTAGCGGAATTGCTTGTTACGGCAAATTCTGATACAGAGTGCTGATATTGATCACTGATATGATCCTTCTGCAGTGGATCAGGCCTCTATTCCTTTAAATAATCTGCAATTAGTATTAAATGACTCTTAGCATGCATTTTCAGTTGAATTCCGAGGGGGAGGCCAATTATCAGAACCTAAGTCAGATACAGCACAAGAATGTCCTCTAAGCAAGGAAGGAGAGAGAGGGAATGGGAGAAGGTTTTCAGTTACTTTCTCTTCAAAGCTGATGCTCCATCTAGTCCTACTGTGTAAGATCTTCTTCACTTTGGAGTGAGGTAATCAAGAACACAAGGTTTACAAATCAAAGGAGAACACAGACTCAGATATATGTGACCAGCAGTCATTTGGGGAGCAGAGATTTTCTTCCGCAAGGTGTTTCCTTTATCCTGTCTCTGTTTCCTGCTCAATTAATCTTTTGGTATCTGCTCCTTGTGAGTGGACCAAATGCTATGGTTTCTTCCATGTCTATGAAAAATTTACCTGATATATCCTATACCTCTCAGCTTCTTTATTGGCCATTATATATGGAAAAGGTTAGGAAGGAAAGCAGAAACCCCTCGTTTTCCTCCTGAAATACGTGTTCTTTAAATTACCAGTACTAACCTTTAAAAAATCCAGATGTTTTAACAAAATAAACTATTGTGTGCTGTATTAACCTTTTCCCCCAGGTTTTGAACCTTCAGGAATCACTGCTTCCAGCTTACCTCTGTAACGCCAAAGCCACAAAAATTATGTACTGCACATAGAAGGTGGGATTGTCACAACTTCATGAGCAAAAACACCATGTAAGACATGACAAAAAGATCAGAAAAGGTACCAGGAAAGGTGAGTATGAAAATGGCAGTAGTACCAGCTATAACTGGCATTTCCCTTAGAAGAACCAAGTTAACGAAATGCACACACAAGTACCAATTACTTAATTCTTCACCTCTGATACTATGTAGTCATGTGTAAACGTGCATGCATACCTACATCATGCAGCAAGAGTTTCAGTGGCCTTTTGTAAAAATTGGCCTTTGAACTGCAGAAGGCTCAAGGTTTAATGTGGAGAAAGGAAAGAAGACCATGCTGTAGGCAGCATTGATGTAATCTGGATATAGTGCCATGAAGATATGAATGAGGTCACATCTCACTGAGGTTCCCTGGTGCCACTCCTGCTGTTTGGGGTTCACTGGACAAAGTGAGGCACAGAGGAACTGTGGTAGGTGGGGGCTGTAATCTAGTAATGGAAATGTGGCTCCCACCCTGGCTCCCGTCCCCATGAGGGCCCCTCTCAGGAGCAGCGGGGTGTTCCCGCAAGGGCTGTCAGGGCAGGGCCTGGCAGCCAGAGCTGTCCCACTGCCCCAGACAGGAGCAGGACAGCTGGGGGGCACCAGGGCAGCCCTGGGCATTGGGCACCTCCCTGGGCTGTCATAAGGTCTTGGACCATGAGTAGCAGGGGGGCACCCCATGGGGCTAGGCAGGGACAGTGAGGCCCCTTAGTACCCTGACATGAGCCAGTTGGATGTATGTGCTCAGCCCCAGTATTGGTAGCCCCCAGGGAGGTGGAACTGAGACAGTTGTTGCCTTTGCTGGGCTACCCATTTGACAGCTCCTAATGATAAACCCAAACTTTTGGGAATAATAAGCTTTTGCATTATAAAGTATGGTTTTCTTGCACGCTTAAGATCCAGAAGTTGTGTTGTGGCCATAGGAGTTGTGGATGCCCCATCCCTGAAAGTGTTCAAGGCCAGGTTGGATGGGGCTTTGAGCAACCTGGATAGGGGAATATGTCCCTGCCCACAGCAGAGGGGTTGGAACTAGACAATATTTAAGGTCCTTCCAACCCAAACCGTTCTATTATTCTATGGTTCTATATTTTATTGGATGTTATTTTCTGGTTTTATAGTTGGTTTTTAATACACGATAAAACTCTTCTGAATGTTTTCTATTATTACTTACAGAAGACTACGTTAAACTCTTATATAAAACAGGGATTACAGGGATTACTGTATCCACTACATTTCTCACTTTTTATGGGTTATTTTAATTATTGTGTTTTGTTTTCTCATGGATCATGAACACAGTGTTTTTTTTTAATTACTTCTGCTAAGGATCTCAGTCTCCATTAACAGGAAAAGTTTCTTTTATGAATACAAAAAGTACATAGATTTTCAGGTAATAAAATATGTTTTAAAATTCCCAAACTTCGCAACGAATTTTACCTATGTTGGATAAGTTTAATCCAAGTTCTCTCAAGATAACTTTTTTGCATTAAGTACAGATGAAAAAAGCAGAGCAATATATTCAATGATGTCTATCATCGGTCTGTTCTAATATATGTCCTCCTATATTTGTCTAAGTAAAACATTGGGCCTAATTTTCCGACACACGTGGTCTTGGTAGAAGGTAAATGGCAGTAGGAGGAAGCAGTGCAGAAATTTCTAGGTTATGTACAGCACCTTTGAGACCACATCCAAGTAGCAAGTTTGACATTTGAGCTGAGACGAACACAGTAATCAATTCTGGGACCTAGCAGCATCCGTTCTAATTTTTCATTTTAATTGCTTTATTGGTTTTTGGGGTGTGTGTGTGGTTTTTTCTTTTTTTTCCCCCTTTTGAACAAGAGCTTCTGCGTTACAATTTTGAAAGCAGCAACTGGAAACATGACTCTACTCATTTTCTTATCTTATTTGGCGTCTGACTACGTTTAAACTATTGACAGTGTTCAAATACACTGCAGCAGCGCAGCACCAGCCTCTCACTGAGAGGGGTGAATGTGGGATCAGCACTTTGGAGCAAGAGAATCAGCACATCCTTTGTCTGTATGACACTCTATACATCCATAATGTTCAGTATAACAATAGGAAATATTTAAATTGCAGCAATTTACTATGATGTGTTGAATCTCACTGGAAAATAGCTCATTAGTTCTGCACCTCTCAGACTGTGAGGTGATGTAGTGAGGAGCTCAGCACTGGCAATCAGGTGTGAGGCATTCTCCACCTTGGACTTGGATGTCATGCATCACCATGAAACCTGAAGATACTTTATCTAGTGAGATCTTGTGTGAAGTGAGGCATGACTTAAAGAGTTGGAAGATGCTCAATTAATTACTTGAGATGATTTATTAATTTTTATAATTTGCTACATAAATTATTAGAGGTATTTTTAAGGACATGAGTGCAATATTTCTCCTCTATCATGTCTGTCCGTGAAGGAACAAGTTACAGCAACAGGAAAAATAGTGTTACAATCACTTTTTTCCCCCTCTAATTACCCAAGAAATAGAAACTATTTGCTAATATTAGCCAGTAAATAGTGAAATTAATAGAATACAGTCTATTTGTAATCTCATAGGGAATTATTTTGAAAAATTGTCTGTCCACTCTGTAGTACAAAACGGAATTGTATTATTATAGAATCATAGAATACTTTGGGTTGGAAGGGACATTAAAGATAATCTAGTTCCAACCCCCCTGCCATGGGCAGAAACACTTTCCACTAGACCAGGTTACTCAAAGCCCCATCCAATCTGGCTTTGAACACTTTCAGTGATGGGGCATCCTCAGCTTCTCTGGGCAACAAGTTCCAATGCCCCACCACTCTCACAGTAAAAAATTTCTTCCCAACATCTAACCTAAATCTACCCTCTCTCAGTTTAAAGCCATTCCTCTTTGTTCTACCACTACAAGCCCTTGTGAAAAGTCCCTCTCCAGATCTTTTGTAGGCCCCTTTTAGGTACCGGAAGGCTGCTATAAGGTCTCCTGGAGCCCTGTCTTCTCCAGACTGATTATCATGATGAAGATAATACCCCAAACAAAGTATTTGTTGCAACCAAATCCAGCATTGAAATTTTATCTGTGCTGTCAGCAGGCCTGCAGCCCAGTTTCTCCATTTGCTGAACAAGCCTAGACAGGTCAAAGCAGATGAAACTAATTTGAATCCAGCATGGTTAGGCATCCAGTACAGAAGAACTCAGAGCATGTTAGGATTTGTGCTCTGCGCTGTATATTGGGACCCTGCTCCCACCTAACTCTTACACAGTGTTGTCAGGGTTTGTACGATCAAAGCATTTTATGTCTGGATGGGAACATCACCACTAAAAGATGTGATTTACTCAGGGTATGACCTACCCACACTGAACCCTGAAGACTATATAAAAGCTTAGCTGCGGGTACATATCCTTTCCAAAACCTCTCTGCATAAGATGTTCCTATGCTCAGCAGCAATAGCTCACGTGAGGACTTCTCAATTCATTTCATCTGCAGTGACATGTATTAGCTTAAGTAATGTTTTATCAGTACTTCATCATTTTGTTAGTCCAGAGAATGCAGTGACTTAAACTGTTAGCCTAACTATTCAAACAGTCATTGCTGAACTGGAACTTCTGAGAGAAATGTGAGGGGACTCTTGGCAGCTGGGCAGCAGTGGGAGCAAGTGCAGAGGGCAGGCATAGGGCAGATGAATCCAAAAAGGGCATCATCTACATCCATAACCACTAAGAGTTTAAAAACCCCAGTTGATCTGGTCTGACACAGTTGAATGTAAACCTAGTTTTAAACAGTAAATAATTAATTCCATATGCTTCCTACTTCATGTTCTTTTCTTTGCCTTAGCTAAATCATGTGTCACTTTAAAAAGCAAACAAAGTAAAGCTAAATGTCAGAAGAGTTTATTTCCAGATGAATGATACAATTATTAACAAGCAAGTAATCAAGCCCTCAGGTAATATGCAATTCAGAGCATACCTTTGACATTTTGACTAAAAGTATAACAAGTGCAATTAAATCAATGCACTTCCCTAATAGAGTTCTTGCTTCAAAATTCTGGATGGCTAAGGTTAACTCATAATGATTTAATTCATAATTTTTTAAATTATACTTGGTCACTAATGTCTGTTTCTGCAGAAAATCAGTAATGCTCTTTAGTGAAACTGGCTATTTATCACAAAGATTGTCCTATCTTATTACAAAAACTTTTCATGGAAATTTGTATGTATTATAAATTTCAGATGCAAAAATGATATAAAGGTGTCCTAGAGATAATATAGAGAGCCATTTTACATAAGTCTAGATGTTAAATAGCCTCAAGTATATTTCATTCTCAAGACAAACATAGGAATTTTTGTTTCAGGTCCATAAGCACAATTTGTATCTCTACTTTTATCTCTCCTTATGTAGAGAAGTCAAGAAATACAAATCACTGCTTGAGAAATAAATGTGTTTGGTAACATGCATTGCCTTCACCAATTATAAAGATTAAATTAAATTGCAAAGCTCCTGTAACTTTCATGAAATTCAGATTTAACAGTAATACATTGTCTTAAAACGTCAGAAAGATAATACAGTCTAAGGGATTTAAATACCCATTTCAGTTTCTCCTCTCCATATCCCCAGGTTTTTTTTTCCTATCATCTGACAGTTGAACAAATTGGTGCACTACAAAAGTACATGAGAAAAATATGTCATTTATGTACATTTACTCTTATGCAGTACTGCTATAAGCCACAGGTCCAATTGATCAGGTGAAATCTGCTGAAATCATATATCAAACTTGTTAATCCAGCATTTTGGAATAAAATTGTTCAATAAGACAGCTGGTTTTGAAATTATGAGCTGGTATCTTTCAAAATTAGAGTCCTGCCAACCTTGTGGAGATGGTTTAATCTTATTCTCTTGAGTAGTCTAGGTACATTCAATCTTCCTGATGTTTCTCAAGTGAAGTTCCTCAAGGAAATTTTGTTGTAAATCTGAGTAGACTGATGGGGGATGGAAAGCAATAATAGAAAAAGAAAGGCTGTGAGACATGATAATCTGAGAAAGTGAAGTTATTTCACTGTTTTCTAAATCCTTAAAAAAGCCATCATTTCAAAATAGGTAGGCCTAGAAACTACAATTAAACAAAACCAAAACATGATTAAACCTGAAGCAGGGTCAATCCTGTCTTTGCCTTCATTACTTTTAGAAAGGTTTGATAGTGTTACAATGACTGAAACCTGATTTTCCCATAGGAAGAAAATGTCGTCAGTAGACAGGTAAATACTGTGGTTCTTTGTATCTGAACTGGTTTTTTCTGCTGGCAGCTCCTGTGTGCACTATCTTCATGCACACCTCTGCCTTTTTAGAGTTTTATCTGAAAGAAGAATCCTAAACTCAGACTCACGACTCCTATGAGACCAAGATAGGAGTTTTGATAAATATCCAGTGTCTGCAGTATGTCAATTCTGTAGTTACAACAACAGAATTAATAATTAAGGCTGATGACCAAGAAGATGTGAGTAAACATTTAAAATGGACTTGGGCTGAAGTCCCTGCCACTGATCAATGCGTTGTTCATCACACTAGGGTGAAGCTGCCATTGCTTATGCTGTGCTAAGGTGCTACAGTAATTACTATGCCACAGATAAGTTGCTTGATAGAATAAACAAAGTGGTGAAGATACATTAGGTCCCTTTTCAATGAGTATAGTTGACATTTGCTTGTTAAAGGGAAAGGGGAACATCCTTACTGAAAAAGGAAACATGACATATTGTTTTGAATCTTTCTCTAATAAAAGTTTAGTGAAAGACATCGTTTCTCCCCCCTCCATGTTTTCCCTTGTTCTCTATTAAGATGTATCTAATAAGGATGTAGATAATACAGCATAAGTCTCTCATCAGAAAAGGAAATTATTTTACCTGGAGCATCATCTAGATGCTTATGCTGTGTTTGATCTATGCGTAGATTCAGCAATTTTAGGAAAGAACTCCATTACATTAAAGGAATACACAAACTCTGAGACTCCTGATAGCAGCATGGAGGAGGATGCTGAAGATCCTAAAGGGGTATGTGTGATGTTGGCATGAGGTAGCATTGGTGTGGAGGCCGGTAGGTCGAGGTAAAAGGATAGAAGTCTCTGCTCTGCAGTGCTGACATAGTGCTATAGGTGATACAACAGTCCAGAATGCAACTTGTAATGTAATGGCCTCTTTGACCATTTTGAATGGTGTTATGAATCACTACTATACCTTTTTAGCCCAAGCATAAGTAGCCTAAAGCTATTTCAGCCCACTGATGTGTGCTCAGTTGCCAAGTTCTTTATTATGCCTGTGGGTACACAATACAGATTTATCTCCTGTTCGTCTGAGGGAAAAAGAAGGATCTATATTGAAAACAGACTGGCTATACTTCAGTGATGGGCAGACTTCTTTTCAGCCAAAGCAAATCACTCCTCTTGACATGCCATCAGAGTCATAGATGACTGACCTTCAGGGCACAGTGCAAGAGATGCCTATTGCGCAGCTGATTAACTGGTTATGGATTTTTTCCTTGGTTCTGTTTTTGCCAATAGCGTATCTAATCTGGATTTTAATCTTTTTATTCAATGAGTGGCTGCCTTAGCAGTCCACTTTAAGAACTAACATATGAAATATATATATATTTTCTCTGTTTGTAATTAATCATCAGTGATTATGATGCGTAATTACCTATTCCATTTAATTTAGTATCAGTAATGGATGTATTTTAAAGTTACTTCATCCATCTGTGTATTTTCCTGCCAACTGCTATTCAGAGACCAGCTTTTTAAGGGATTTTTGAGCAGAGAAAGATGGCCATCTGCTAATTTTGACCATGCACATATTTTAAGATATGTTGATTTAATTACATAGTGGAATTGTAAATAGGGAACATGATATATGCGGTTGAAGACTTTGTTATCAGTTCATTCATCAATAAATATTTAAGTAATTTCTTGCCACTTTGCCTTTTTAAATTTCTGAGATTTCCCATTTCTCATTTAAACATTTTTAAAGCTTCTGAAGCTGTTTGCTATTCAAGACAGAATATTTTAGGAAGAGAATACTATACCCTTATAAAGGACACTAAATTTTCTTTAGTTTATTGATCTAATACCTGTAACAGTTTACAATTTTCAATTTAAAAAATGCTGTATGTATTTATGATAAAAGCATATTTTCACACTATTTTCATTACCCATATAAGTAGTGGTAACCAGTCAGCATGTAAGGAGTTCAGTTTGAAGTCTATGTTAGATATCATTACTCATCTTTCGACTCCACCTTCCTCCTGAGCCTCAGAAGAGTCCACGTGAGTAAGGGTAAAATGTAATGTTAGTATTTTTAATCCAGAAGAGATGGAAAATTAGATGAAACTATCATTTCAAAGCACTTTTTGGTTTGCTTTTTTTTACACATAGGATTGGAATGTGAAATATTTTCCCTAATGTTCAAAATTATTTTCTAACTAAATCAACCTTACCAAGCAGCTAGAATTCTACCAAGTCAAGATTCTGCCCCAATCCCTCCTAATTCTCTGAGGAAAGCTGGGTCTGGTACTTAATCACAGATTTATTCAGGATTCTTTCGCTGCAATTTCATTCATTAGCTATATAAAGGGCAACAGAGAAAGATGTCGTCACCTGAAATGTCTTTACTAAAAAGCTACTTACTTCTTCCAAGTGTTATAACCTGCCGCTGCTGTGAAAGATTTACTATATCTGTTAATGTAATCACATGTCACCATGGTTTGGTCTGACTGTACACATCTCTTTCATTAGAATCAGTGATTCAAACATAGGTTTTCATGGGTGATCGTGTACATTAATTTTAACTATTTATCCTTTCCATGGAAGCATTGTGCTCTACTATATTCACAAATTTTTTTTTTATTTTTTGGCCTATAATTAAAAGCTGTAATCTTGTAAGCTATTTCCTTTCCCTGAAGACATGCTGTAGCTTTATTTACAAAGTTGGCAAAACACCAATAAAAAGATAAAAAAAAAATGTGTTTGAGGGTAAAGGCTTGGACTGTTAATGGTGCAGTTATTTTTCTATTTCCTTTCTAGTGTGTTAGAATTTCATTGTTTTCCTTTCATGGGCTTTTAATCTTTTTATAGTATAAGGTACATGGAGCCACCAATGCAATCCACAACAGCATGTGACAAGTAACAAACAGCCCATCTAATTTTAACCTTCTCTGCCTGCATACATGTTTTTTGTCCTTGTAGCATTAGAATTGCTCATCTGCCTGCAGCTGAGACCTAAACTAAGCACTGCAGTCACATAAATATATGAGAAACCACATTCAGTTTTTAAAGCTGAACTGAAACATCTTGGATTTGGGGGCAAAAATAGGCTTATTAAAGCCTTCATGAAAGACTATAGCATGGTTAGACAACAGGAATCCCCTTCATGCAGTGTGTTGTACCTCATACTGATAGCATTTAAAGGAAGATTTGATTTCTGATTATATTTCTGTACTCAGTTTTGATATCCATATTTCTGTTTGTTTCTGCTCTTCAGCACAAATACTCTATCTGTTTTGTGAGAATACCTAAAATCACAGGTGCAATGCAATATAAAGAAAAGGAAGGGATCCCCAAGTCTTGGCAGTATTGCCATGTTTTCAGGAAGATGTATTTAAAGGAAAATCAAGAAGGGGGGAAAATAATGAATCTGAAGGGTATAAAAGGGAGATGAAACAGTGAAGAAAGGACATAACTTTATGAGAAATATTTATACTGGAAACACTGTCTTCTAGTTGCCAATTGTTTCTCTGCAAGAAAATCAAGATTAAGAACATGAAAAACCCACACATTTTTAATATAAAAATAATAATAATTAAAAAAAGCATAGTCTGGACATGAAAACTATTGATGTCTGAGAAATCAGAGGCCAGAGCCACAGAAGGACTTTTCATAATGCAACTTATAATAATGTTTGATGTAAGATAAAGATATGATTCTAGCAAACATCTTCTGTACCTGTACGCTGGATGGGGACTTTGATGGAAAGAATAATAGCAGGTGGATCCAAACAGTTTTAGGTAACGAGAAGCCCAGTTTAATCCACAAAAAATAACAATTATAGATGCCTCAGGAACTGTTCTGGTAAAAATAGACGTGCCAAAAGACTTTAGAACAAATAAAAGGATTGGTGGAAATTATCTGCTCCTTGATCTCAATTCTCCAAAATCTGCATTAGCCCCACTTTCAGCCTCTAGGTGCTTATGTAGATCCTAGAAACAGGACTGAAAGAACTTAGCGAACTAAGAAAGAGGCCATCTAGACTAGGCAGCACGAGTATTAAGACTTACGAAAAAAATACTGACACTGCTTTGGGAATGACTTTCAGGTTGGTCATGCATTAAGACAGGTAGAGGACAGACTCTTTAGTGAGTCTTATTGAGTTCTGGGTGTAAAGGAACGCAGGGGGTTGTATGAAGATCTTTAGGACAGAAATCTAGACGCCTATGGATTCTAACAGAATAATTAGTCTTTTGGGCAGAAAAGAAAAACCTCCTGAAGCCAAATGGGGATTCAGAGGGTACTGTTGAATGAGCTTTCATTTAAGCTACCTAAAATCCCTTTGTGTTTCAGATCCAACCCCCTGTTCCTTTACTGCTCTGTGTTTCATGTAGTCATTTCAAGTTTTCTGAATGGCTTAATAATTTCTAGCAGTGCCTTGGAGCCAAAACAGCTGGTTCTTGTAAATCAAAATTAGTATAAAATTGAAAGAACACTGTTAGGTCAAGAAACTGCTGTACTTGTTTCCATATTACAGAGATACGTTATAACACATATGCCCTGATGAATCTGCTTGTTTTAATGTTGTAGGCTGCCTTGTAAAAACAACAAACCAAACCCCAAACCACTTCTGCACTACCACTAGAACAGCCTGGAGCTTTTAAGACAGGAGTTGGTTTTTTTTTTTATTCATGAGCCAATTAATGTTCCACTCACCCTGTTTTGTTTCATTGTATTAACTTCCCAGAATAATTTCTATAGAAATGCAGGGCAAAGAAAAAAAGCAGCCTAGCTGGTGTTTAGAGAAATCAGTACGAAAGTCAAAAAGTTTAGTAACAGTTGCAAGTAATTTCAGGTAATATTTTGCCTATTGAGTGTGGTACTACAGCAACTTAAATTAACATCAGGTTTGGGCTGTTACATTCCTACTATTCTCTCCCAAAGCCTTAGTAGCCCTCACCCCACACCATCCACAGTTCTGGCTTCTTCTGTTTCCATGGGTGGCTCACCCCAAGAAATAAATGATCAGAGAGTGGCTCTTACTAAATATAAAGCAAATAGTTTTCTACTGGTTCTTTTTGCAAACTGCCCATGTCCAGTGAGTGGTTTGCCAATGCAGTGGAGGGTGTGTGGGCTGGAAGGAAAGCCCTTAGCGGCCAATGCTGATGGTCAGTTAAACTGGCATGAAAAAAAACATGCTGTTTGCTTTAGCAGTTCTTTGATTTTATACTGTCATTTGGGACCTGCTACAAAGGTGATTCATGTTATCATCCACAAGCTGGTGTGACTTGCTTTTGTAATGCCTGGTGGTGCTGAAGCAAATGGAGTTAGTTACTTCTGTCTTAAAATTAAACAGGTATCAGTTTGATCTGGCCTCACTAGGGAAAAAAAGTCAGCTAAATGCCGTCAACTGCATTGAAGTAAATGCAAAAAAAGAGAAGACTTGTTTCACTCATCTTGATCACAGTCAGAAATCGGGCATAGTACACACAACAACCACGTGCAAAATTTTCAAGGTCACTTGTGCCCTTTTTTTATTTATCAGCTTAAAATTTTCATTCTGATTACCAAAAATGATGGGTCTAGTTTTGTTTTCTTCTTGGAAATCATGTGTTCAGTTTCTTTTAAAGGAGTTCTTGTAACATCCATCAAAAGAATATCTGCATTTGTCATGAAGACTTCCGAGTTCTTGTAACATCCATCAAAAGAATATCTGCATTTGTCATGAAGACTTCCATGGTCCGGTGGAAGAAATACATAGAATTTCTGGGGAAAAACAGAGCTCTCTAAAGTATTTTCTTCAGGCACCAAGGAGTATTTAGATAACTTTCTCAGGTTACCATATGCTGTTTATCATTATTAACCACATCTGAACAGTCAAATGAAAACCCAGTAATCTCTGAAAGTGTGGCATAGACAGGAACAACTACCACAAGCATGAGATAAGCACAAGGAGCGTTGGATTGGAGCATAAATGTATGAACACTTAACAAAAGGGACTCGTCCAGTAGGACAGGCCAAAAGCAATGATAATCCTAGAAAACGATGGCACCGTATCAGCAAGTTTGAGTTTTCTCTGTTTCTGCAAGGTAATGTTTTTATTTGCACAGGACTTACCCTTAGAACTAAGTTAGTACTGGAATTGAGAGAGATGGCAAACTGTTTTGGAAGTGTCAGGTCAGTGGAAATCTCCCATGAAAGAGAATGGAAAAATGGACCCTTAAGAACAATGTGTACAGCCAGTTAGCAGAGACAAGCTGGCACTATCGGAAATTTAAGGCATCCTAACAAAGAAAATCTTTCAGTAGACTTTGAGCAGATTTTGAGCCCATAACTTGCTTAAACAGTCTGAATTATAAAAATATTGCTATTTGCACCCAGCACTGGGTTCAAACTCTGGTTCCTTCCTCCTCTGTACCTCAACAATATTAGAAAATGGTACTCACCAAAACTACAGCAGAATTTTAAATGCTTTATGTAGCACCTTAAGACCAATACCAGGGATTACTCTTATTTTCTTATTTTGTTTAATAATTGACTTGTGTACTGAAGAGTATAATTTTATGGAATTCTTTATAAATGTATTTCTTGATAAATAATTGATGACTGTCAAGATTATATCTCTGGGGGCATTCAGCCACTCTGAAAGTCAGTCTGCAAGGTAAACTTGGCCCTTGGCCCTACTGCTTGAGGGCATAGCACCATCCCAGCCAAGATGCTTCAGACCATCCTCACTCTTTCAACTGGATGAGCCATCATTCTGGCACTTTCTGGGATCAGCAACTTCACTGTTCATGCATGTTCTTGGTCCTGCACAGACACAGCAGGATCAGCCCTCCCTGGAAGTGCCAGGCTCTCTGAGCAATGTGAAGCACCACTGAATCCAGGGTGAAAATCAGATGACAGTTTTAGGAAGCAAGGGTTGTCCCACTTCAGAGCAGCAGCAGAAGCAAATGCCCAGCATGTGCTGGTGCAAGTTGAGGCTCCAGGCATTTGAGCTCCATGTGGCATCATGGCATCTGCTTCTCATCTGCACCACCTCCTTCCCAGGTGACATAGAAAAGGTGCCAATGTCCTATTTTCAACCTGTAATGAGCTACACCAGCATAAGCTCTGTTGATCAAACCCTGGGAAGTAACAGATAAAAGGTTCAAGATTTTGGTAAGTTTCTCTTCTGTCAACAATTTTTTCTATTTCAATACCTTGAAGAAGAAATGGAGTACTAATCCTGCAGGGAGGACAAGGAGGCTAGAAATCCACTGTACTTCTACCTCACACATCTTCAGGAAATCCAGATTTCTGCTGAAGCACATATATATGGATATTCTTCCTGAGTTTCATAACATGAATACAGATCAACCCTCTGCTTGCAAAATCAATACATGCACTTTGGCACTGATCATGGATCATGATTTCTGGAAAATAATTGCAACACTGAACCTTCATGTCCTTGACTCTCCAGGAGAATCCACAGCTTGGGCTGATGACCCCCAGCTGCGTGCATAGTGAGTGATGAGATCTGGGACGCATTGCTGTGAGGAAGTAGAGAAAGATGCGGGTGAAAATAGCCTACAGTTTTGGTGGCCTCAATAATCACAAACACAATATGTATCTAACACTCCAGAAATAGTTGCTTCATACATTTCTTAAGAGTGCATGTGAATAATCTTGTCCTTAGTGGTGGATCTGCTGCAGATACCTGCTGCAGCTGACAAACACATCAATTTTCTTTTTTCATTTTTTAGATTTTCATTTCAAAGGGTCAGCCATTAATACATCTGATTAATACATCACTCACATCCAGAGTGAAAGAATGGATCTACCAATACTCATTTACTAAACAGTTTACATTAATGCCCCAAGATCTACAATGGGAATCCTTATGAGGCATCTGCAGGCTGACTGGCAGTGGCCCTCCCTTGGTATAAGTAGAGGGGATTCAGAAGGCTGACTCTACATCCATATGTCTTTTAGCTCACACTTGACTTGCAGCTACAAGCTTACCTTGTGAAAGTATCTGGATTTTGTAACATTTTGCAACCCACATACCCTAAGTACCTTCTAAAGAAGTTACATATGTCACATTAATAAATTGCTGTCAGTTTTGAGAATAGGGGGATTAGGGGGATTAGGCTAAATAGCTTTCTTATCTCCTCCAAGACTGTCAGGATTAGGAATCAATGCAACATAGCAGAACCAAAAGAAGGATGCAAGTCCGGACATGTTTACAGAGCTGCTTGCCGTAGGCACTCATATGGGAGAGACAGTTTCTGTCTCATTCTCTCCTCTCAGAGGTGCAGTAGTTCCAAACAGAAGCACTGAGTCACTACACATCGCATATGAACAATTATTCCTCCCAGTTGCTGTCCTTGCCTAGGTACTACCTGTAAAGCTTCCACAGTGACACATCCTTCTCCTGCTCAGCCTGTGAGATGCGAGGAGGTGATGGAAAGCAGAATGTATGGTTAAAGAGCTTTACAGTTCATAGGGTAGATAACCTTCATGCCATAAATGCAGACAATAACAGAGCTGAAAATGTGTTATGTCATGATTCATATCATTTGTTTCTATAGATTTTTCCAGCACTTGTAAGAAAATGCTGTGCAATTTCCTTTTTTATTTTTTTCTGTAACTTTCTTCAGGATATTTTTTCCATTTTACATGGTAGTCAAAGCAGTAAATGAGAAGAGGTAATTTGTGTATGACTTACGATGGTTGTAACAAAGCCTAAAAATGTGCATGATTCTGCCATTTGGTGATTCAATTGTTTTTATGATCACAACTCTTGTATCTGTACTAAGGTGTATCAGAATGTATTAAACATATTAAAACACATTAAGTGTATCAGAATACAAGGTGTATCAGAATAAAAGACATATTAGAATAAAATTAAATAGATGAATAAGATAAAAAAATAAGCAATTTGAATTTCTAATAGTCAACAAAATAATTAGGATTACTATTATAAAGCAGTGTTACTGGATGACTAACTATGTTCTCTTTCACAGGCTGATGGCATGTTAATTTATCTATATATCTGTACACAAGGGAATCAGGAGAGAATCTTAGAGAGTTAATTGTAAGACATAAGTATAAGAAATCTTGGAAGAAGACAAATTTTTGATAGATTTTTTTTAGAATTATTTTTATTGATGAGTCTGGAAGTCAAACGATATATTCTTTACTCATGCACATCAAATCTATTCAAAATAACTCCTGATAATACCTACACATTTTATAACCAAGAAGCTTGAAGTATATAACAAATTTATAGTTTTTTTTTTTCAAAAGTCCTGAATAGATCTAAGAAGGGAATCTAGCCAGCATGTATGTACAGAAGTGTGGGGCTAGGATACCTGGGAGGAGTGCAGAGGCAATGCCCAGGCATGCAGGGAAAAGCCAAAGCTCAGCTGGATTTGAACCTGCTGAGAAATATAAAAGGTAGAAAAGTCTTCTATAGGTACCTCGTCAGCAAAATGAAGATCAGCAAAGATGTAACTGGCTGCTGAATGGACTGGTTGATAAAGAAATCAGGAAATACAAATATGTACCTTCGCCTCATTCTTTACTGAATAGCTATTTCCTCAGGCTTCTCTAGGTCTCTGCTGGCTGAATGATTTTCAGGGGCAGACATACTGCCATACTGAAAGAGGATCAAGTTATGGACTACTTAATCACTTTGGATATAAAGATATCCATGGGTCCAGGCAGCACGCTGAGGGAACTGGCCAGCTTTATTGTGAAACCAAGCTCTATCACCCTTGAAAGGCCATGATGGTCAGGGGAGTTCCCCAGTCACCAGAAAAAGGCACTTTCAAAAGTTCAGAAAGCAAACTCTATCTAGAGGACAACTATAGGACACTTGGCCCCAAGTTAGTTTCTGGGAAAGTTATGAAGCAAATTTCCTTGGAAGCCATTTCCAAGTGCATGAAGGCCCAGAAAGGGACTGTGAATGGCCATCATGGATTTATGAAGAACAAATCATGCCTGATCCACACAACTGTCTTCTGTAATGAAATGGCTGTAATGGCTTGTGAGTAATAGGAGAGCAGCAAATGTTAATGACCTTGACTTTAGCAAGATTTTTGCAACATTCTCCTATAGCCAAACTGAGGAGGTTTGTTCCAGAGGGGTAGATGTAACATGAATGGAGAAATGAGATCATGGGGTTTGTAGTACAACTGGTGTCTAGTTATAAATGGTGTTCCCCAGGGACTGATGCTGGAGCCAAAACTGTTTAACATGTCTATTGATGACATGGATGATAGGGTAGAACACACCCTCAGCAGACTCGCACATAACTCCAAGTAGAAGGAACAACCAGTGTGCTGGAGGACAGAGTTGTCTTTGAGAGGGACTTTGATAGGCTTTGAAAACACCATAAACAGAAACCTCACGATGCTCACCAAAGAAAAATGCAGGGCCTTGCAGCTGAGATGTAAATATATCACGCAACCATGCAGCTGGGGTACTGACTGGATAGAAGGCAAGTTTGCAGAAGCGGGGCTCACTGACAAGAAGTTGAGCTGGAGTCAGAAGGTAACCCCTCACGCACTGTGTGGCACTGGCCAGGGCACAGATAGCGGCTGTGGGAGGGTATCCTTCCACTCGTGCTTCTGAGGCTGCATTTGGGGTACTGTGTGTTGTTGTATTTTGCAGTTTTAATTTGCTTCAGCAAATTCTCTCTAATCTGCATTAGAAGTCCTAGGCAAGCCTTGGGCATTGTGATTCATTTGACATACCTTCTGGAAGTTTTCTCTTGGAAGTTAAAAATTATTAAAAAAACAGGTATTGAAGGTACCTGTTATTTACTCAAAAATTAGTCCATAAAATCTGACGGCCACTGTTCCTCTGATTGAGGGGAAGGATGGGAAATCTCTGCCTTTCCAGCTTTGGCATGCATATGCTCTTTATCTCAGGAAGGCAGGCTTTCTAATGCATTTATACTTTAAACATAAATTTGTTGATTAAAAAAAACACTGTGAAGAAATCTGGCTGAGGAATGTAGGTGTATGTTTCTGCAGAACCAAAAGCAGCTCTGTGATGCAGCCATCCTATTCTGGCCCCCAGGGCAGCTCCCTGCAGCTGGGAACAGCCCGGGGTCCCCAGGGGTCTGTCCAGGAAGGGCCTGGCAGCCAGGGCCCATCCCACTGCGCCGGCCAGGAGCAGAGCAGCTGAGGGCCACTGTGGCATCCAGGGATGGGCTGTGGCCGGGCCAGAATGTGGGGCCCAGCTCAGCAAGGCCCATGGCCAGGCAGGGCAGGGCTGAGGAGGGCTGGAGACCGGCCCTGCCACAGCATCACTGGGGCAGGGACTAATGACTTCAGAGGGCTGACATGGGGTCCTGGTCCAGGTGGGAGGAGTCCCAGGGAGGTGGGCAGGGACAGTGAGGCCTGCTACTGCCCCCAGAGCCATGACTCTTTCATGGCACCAATTTTCCATTTATTCAAAAGATGCTGAAGTTTTTCTTAGTGGAAACTTTTTCTGCTGGGAACATTTTGAATGCTTTCATCTCAAAACAAACCTTGACCATTCAAAATTTTCTGTCAAGGTTGTTTGTATAATTTGTCTTCTCTTTCTTGGATGAAAACCTTCTTTATTTAAATGTTTGAGACAGTATATCTCTTTTCAGATTACAGATGCAAATGGTGTATATCAACACATGCCATGTAGTAATTTTTTGGTGCCCTTATTGTCCGAGTTCATATTATGTACAGTATAGCAAGGTGCTTTTCTTTTTACTGAGAAAAGTAGCTATTTATGTTAGAATATTGATATTAATTGGGAAGTTAATTTGGCCAACTGTCATACACAAGCCTTTGGTTTATGCAACTCAAAAAGAAATGACTCATATGACACCCACTCTTCTAACAGAAAAAAGATTATGAAAACAAGATAATGCACTCTTGAATAGCTACTTAAAAGTCAGAAACCCTTCATTAATTTAGTGAGATCAAAGATTTGCATAAGCAATGTTATTTGGATTTATTGAAACCAGATTTCCAACTTTGACGATATAAAAAGTTGCTCCCTTGAATATAGTTTAAATGGAAGAGGCTTATTGAAAAGTCGATCCTCATGATTTCTCTCAGTTAGCAATTTCATAGATAATTTAATAAGTTAATAAACAGTATAAGGGTAATAAACTGCATTAATTTTCTGTAATATAGCAAACAGGGTCTATGTTTTCACAGAAAAAATTATCAGTTCTTCTACACATTGTTTCAGGTATTTGTGATATGTTCAAATTAGACTTTTCTTTTTATTAAGGGAACAAAGAGATTAGAAGTGTCCCCTAGTGTAACCAATAATTGAATTTCTGTCCCACCCTCAGCTTTACAGCTTTTATCTCCCTGTCTCCTTGTGATACCAAGATTTGTTAGGCTCGCCAAGAACAGACTCACTTGCAAGGCTACCACCAGCAGCATAAACTTTCTACAGAGGAGTAAGAAAAAGAAGGAACTATCTGTTCCTTGCACTGCTGTTTCTCCTGAGTTATCTTTTCCTTTTCCAAAGAATAAAATAGTCATTATTAGTAATGGTGATCAGCTTGCTTGATTCCAGATATGGTAATTCCTAATGTCCAACAAGCAGACCAACATGTCCTAACCAGTCTCTCTAGCTCAAGATAACAACCTGCAAGGCAAATGCTATTCTAATTTGTCCTATTGCTTTTATTACACACTGTATATTTTTAGCTCTTTTTAGGTAATTTTTACTCTTGAAAACCATCAGTGATCATTATTCCTATATTCATATACATCCAAAAAGGCAACATGCATGAAATGATACACAGTGCAGATATTAAGTTAACAATGTTACTTTTGTGTTTATATTTATGCTAACTAAAGGGAAGCTAATCATAAGCATTTCTCAAAGAATTGTTTTATTTTTAAATCTTTTCTATTCCAGGGTCTCAAAATCTCGAATCAATACTGCCTAAGCAAAGATTGTGAAGTCAGAGTACTAATGAAATAACAATAGCATTTTATTTTAGATGGTGACTGAAAGAATTAACTTTTCTTTCAAATTAACTTCTTTCAAAATAATAATGGAAATCTATTAGCCAAAGATGCATTTAATCTCTTAGGTCCTAACAAGACAAAAATCTTACTAAACCTGTTTTATTTCCAATATGTTGCATATTTATTATGATTTTTAATTTACATTATTGTGTCAAGGTGTATGTATTTCTATACATTTCCATAAATTTAAATTAGAAAATGAGGAGCTGCCACTATAAACACATATAGGAGAAGCCTGGCTGTCTGCCAATACTAGTTTAAGTAGCCAACAGGACTGCCACACTTCTAATAGAGAAAAGAACAGGTGCTGAAGACCCATAAAAACCTGGTCTGCAGTGACAGACTCCATCCTGGCACACATGGACACGGGAGCGGCAACAGGCCAAGAAAGAAGGGCAGTACTTCCCAGTTTGGGAGTGACACTTCACTCCCTTGCAACTATGTGAGCTTTGTGCCTCTGCTGCACAGCGACTAGATACAGGGAAGTACTTGATTCATTAGGCAGTGCTGACAGAACACTTTGACACTTTGAACTCTCCTGAGGGCTACCAGCTCCCCAAAGTGCACTTAATTTCATCCTTCACTGGGTCAGTGCAAGTCTCCTAGAGACATGTGGCTGTGTTCCCAGTAGGTAGCTTAGTTAACTCTGTGCTTTATTTGTTTGCCGTGTAAAGTAGTGGAGGAATCTTCAGCCAAAGCAATGAATTAAAATAGTAGCTGGTCTAGTGTGGTACATTTCATTGAAAGAGCTTGTACTGCTCGACTGTGACTCATAGCCCTCTTGTACGTCATGCATAAATCATCTTTTCACAGTTTTGCAAAGTCACCATGCAAAGGGAAGAAAGAAAATGTGAGCAGATAGGTTTTTCCATGAGGATTATCACACCCAGGATGGACAGGGCCTCTCCAGAGGCAAACAAAGGCCAAGGTTTGCATAAAACTGCACAGTCTGACCTCACTTCTCCTCCTGCTTTTTCCCACAAAACATGTTCCTCCTTTAGCTGGCAACAGGTTTCAGAAAGAGGCACAGCATGACAGTTTACTCCTAATGAAGCTAATATTTCAGGCTGTACACTAAACAACAGGTAGCCTGTTATATTTTTAAGGTTTTCTTCATATCCAGACAGAAGGGGAAATGTTTTCTATTAAAATAAAAACTGATACTTTGATCTTTCCTATGGCCCTAGGCCTTGCCCAAGATTTTGAAGTGGCACCTCCCTTCTCCCCACCCTAGGTAATTGCTGTTGGATCACATCTTGGCAATACCTGCACCAGCTCTGATTTGTCTTCTTGTCTGCATGACTCAACAGTAATTACTCTGAATTCTGATATGAGGCTTTGTCACATAAATCAATCATGACTTAATAGATGAGTTGTCTGTTGCTTACATATGGCTTTAATGAGCCATTGTTTCCTGTTGTCCTAGGTTTATATTACACAGTCCATCTACCTTCACCCACACAAACCTGCCATTACGATCAACACAACTGTCCTACTTCACAATTGTTGCTTCCTGCACACCCACATAGGCACTCCTATTCATATGTATGCATATATGCACGATGCAGTGTGGCATGGTAGCCTGATAAGAGACAGAGGAGGTATAGATATCATGGAAGAAGTGTAAATGCTGACGGTATAAAGATGAGGAGCTATACTCACCTCCTTCATACACTTATATTTGCACACTTGCTTTTCTGTTTGGCATTTTCTTAAAGTATCTTGCACAGAATATGGTGTTTTAAAGAGATAAGAAAAATGTTGATGTAAAGAGGTTCCTGTACTTTCTTTGTACCAATGTGCAGGAACATCCACATTGAGGTGGTCCTAGAAGGAACAGCTCAGGCCAGAAAGGTCTTATAACTTGGTGAAACAAAGCTCATTTTCTGACTTTCACCTTACATTGAAACAGTTTTCTAGTGTGTTATTGCCTCAGTTTTTCATATGAAATATGTCCTTAAATATCATTCATATACTCCAAGTGAAAGGAGACTTGCGCAAGTGTTCAAAAAATAACAACTGACTGCATGCAAGTGTCAAAATGACAATAAAAATAGGTAAGGGCTATGACCATATTGTCTCTTAAGGAGAGCAATATACTTGACACATGTGATGCAGAAAGCCTTAGCTCAGGTGCATACATCGTCAGTCATCCTATGCCATGTACACTATGCAACCCTTGTGAGAAGAAAGGTCAATATGCCCACCCACGTATCTACTAGCAATGTGATACTTCTCCTTAGCTCTCAGAGATTAACAATAGAGAATTTTTCCTGGCAGAGGAAGCAGTGGCCATGCCCACATGTCAGGAAGAAGAGACCTTGGGCTTATTCCAAACTGGGTAAGCTGGAGCTTACTTCTCCCTTTCTCTGCTTCTGTTTTCTCCATGGCATCATCTCTAAGTTTTTAGTTGAAGGCTTTGCCAAACACTTCTGAGGGGTCTCATTCATTCCCTGACTAACTATAATGATGAACATTTAAAATGTTCATGGGAAATGTTTATGAGGTGGGTAATAAGGTGCTTCCAGATTTTGTGGCGTAAAAGGTGCATCATGTGTATGCATTCTAAGTTAAGAGGGACTTATGCAAGTTTTGGACTGACACAGCAGAGTTAGGCAAGTGACTGAACATTTTTTCAGCTTCTGGATTTCCACAAAGATTCTCAAGAGGAAGGAAGTAGGAGAATCCCCACAGCTTGCAATTGGCAAATATAACAGCCCTTGACAGTCTACTTGTTCATGTCCTTTGTAACTTAAATTTTCAATTCTTATTCATATGAAAGTTTTTCCTTGAGTCCAATCATTTTATTTCACTCCTGAATTATTTTCATTTCTGCTTGATTAAAATGAAGCCGGTCATTTTATGCAGAAAGATAACCTTGTGTTACTGACAATGTACAGTTGTTGCCATCAAGTTCACTAAAAAGAAAAAAACAGCGGTTCAATAGTTATTTAAATGAGAAGACAGGCTTCTCTGTGTAGCGGTTTAATTTCAATACACTGCCGAGTAAAATTGTAATTCACCACTGCAAAAGACACGCTAAATATTTCATCTACAAATTCCATAATAATTTGGTCAGCAATTTTAAGAAATTTAGCTCCCAGACCCACTGTCTCAGTGTTTATTATTCAAATTAACTTATCTCTGTTTATTATGAATGAACTTAGAAAATGCACACTTACAAAGCAAACTTGGAAAAAAGTCTCTTTTTTTGGAACATAAGTGTAGGCTGTGAATTTTTTCATCTCAGTTTGCAGAAAACAATCTCAACTTCTTGGCTTAGGTAAAAACAGTAACACTAAGTTCATTACAGCAGTAACAAGATCATCAGCTCCATAATCACTTGTTTTCCAACATCTTTATGCTGAGTATGCTTTTTGGCTCAAGCAAGTAATCCCACCCTTTCTTTGAGCAAGAAAAATGAATTAGACCTGTGGGAATCATCTATCCAAAGCATATTATGGAATATGAGCAAACATGACAACAGATCTTTCAAACCCCTTAAGAGTCTGATATGAGTGCCAGCATCAAGATTATAAATGCCAGCTTCAGAGAGAACAAGTTTGGTAATAGTGGAAAATCACTCCAAGTCTCTTCCAGTAAACCAGCCATTTTTCAGTTTTTCTCTGTTTACCATGTGATTAGCATAACCATCCCTCTCAGTACGAAAACAAATATTTCCCTTTGCACTTTGCACAGACTCCAAAGCTCAAGTCCCCAGTCAACAGTGGCTCTGTCTTTGTAATGAATTCTCAGGACATGCAATGAGCTGGCAGATAAAAGGTTAGGCTTGTCAAAAATTAGTAGGGATGGCAGCTTGATATGAGTTTTCCCTGACCAGTCACATAATTTTCTAAAAGATATGATATGGGATTTAGAGTGCCAACCAAATCTCAATTCTAAAAACGAGTAGAAATGTTCTACCGAAGATAAGGCGAGTACAGCTCTGATGGATGACTACTATGGTATATCAATATCATAATGGGATATCCCACCTTAAAGGAAAGGAGAAAAATATCAGTGCGATGAGTTGTGCATGTAAAATATCAGTATAATAAAGGAGGCTTTAGGGTGCAACTGAATTGCAAGGTTAAAGGAGGATCTGGCAAGAGTAGCTGGTTGACGATCTCTAGGACAGATCCTGTATGTATGAATATTACACTGTGCAAAAAGGAGATTTGAATCTAAAACCCCATCAGTTATGGCCTTACAAAAGTAATGTTGTACTTAATGGGACAAAAATAGTTTTTATGGCAGACCTATGGTTATTATAATGCAGAAAGAATACAACATAACAGCAATACCAATAGGCCATTCTAAGTTTTGACAGATGGTTTTCAGGAAACCATAAAAATTAGGATATCTGATATACTCTGAAGAACTTCTTTTTACATTGTGATTTTAAGAGTTTGATTCCTTTATGCCTCCAATAAAGTAGCAGAATATGAGGCTCAGTGTATGTGTGTGTGTGTGTATGTGTGTGTGTGTGTGTGTGTGTGTGAGGTTACCACACAGAGTAAGTCTGCGTTATCTCATCTCATTGATTTAACGACTTTATAAGTTGAGTGCAGTGCTACTAACAAAAAAATCCTAAATACAATTCTATACCATATAAACAAAGAGAAAGTAGCATATGTACTTTGGTCTGTCTTCATATACTTCCATGCTCTGAGTATCACACGTGTATCTTTTGTGGATCTCAGTGTTCACAAAAAAACTGTTGAACTGTTCACAACTCCTAAACTAGGATGACTTTTCCTCAAAATACTGCAGGCTGCACAAATACCTAAGACTTCAGCAGGTTTGAAAACTCAAGGTTTTTATATATGTGCAGAGACCTTAAGTATCTCTAGAAATGCCTGAAAGGCAAACTGGATTGAACAGATATCAAGCTCTACTTGAGCTAGCAAAAGCATTAAATGTCACTGTCCGATAGCCTGCAGAATAAGTGTAGCCATCATCATATCGTTTAATACCTTACAATGGATGGATGTATTGCATTTTTTTGTTAACTTTTTTAGTAATACGTTTGATCCCTGTATGGGCATTCACAGATTCACAGAATGTGCTGAGTTGGAAGGGACCCACAAGGATCATCAAGTCCAATCCTTAGCCTTGCACAGGACCATCCCCAAGAATTACATGATGTGTCTGAGAGAGTCATCCAAATGCTTCTTGAACTCTATCAGGCTTGGTGCTGTGACCACTTCCCTGGGGAGCCTGTTCCAGTGCCCAACCACCCTCTGGGTGAAAAACCTCTTTCTAATATCCTCCCCGGACACAACTTCAGCCCATTCCCTCGGGTCCTGTCACTGGTCACTACAGAGAAGGAATCAGTGCCTGTCCCTCCTCTTCCCTTCATGAGGAAGTTGTAGACTGCAATGAAGTCTCCCCTCAGTCTCCTCTTCTCCAGGCTGAAAAAGCCAAGTGACCTCAGTCGCTCCTCATACGGCTTCCCCTCAAGGCCCTTCACCATCTTCATTGCCCTCCTTTGGACACTCTCTAAGTGTCCAAATAATATCTTTCTTATATTGTGGTGCCTAAAACTGCACACAATATTCAAGGTGAGGCTGCACCAGTGCAGAGCAGAGCAGAACAATCACCTCCCTCAAGTGGCTGGCGATGCTTTGCCTGATGCCCCCAGGACACGATTGGCTCTCCTGGCTGCCAGGGCACTGCTGACTCAGATTCAACTTGCCGTCGACCAGGACCCCCATGTCCCTTTCCATGGCACTGCTTTCCAGCATCTCATTCCCCAGTCTATACATAGATCCAGGGTTGCCCCATCCCAGGTGCAGAATCCGGCCCTTCTCCTTGTTGAACTTCCTATGGTTGGTGATTGCCCACTCCTTTAATTTGTCGAAGTCTCTCTGCAGGGCCTCCCTGCCTTCAAGGGAGTCAACAGCTTCTCCCAGTTTTGTGTCATCTGCAAACTTGCTTAGTACCCCCTCCAGTCCTGCATCCAAGTCATTTATGAAGATGCTGAAGAACACAGAGAATAAAACAGAGCCCTGCACAACCCCGGTTGCCAGTCTGATGTTACCCATTCTCATAAGAGTTGGACATGACGATCCTTGTGGCTCCCTTCCATCTCAGAATATTCTATGTATGTGATTCTGGAATACATAGACATATTCTACATTCTAAATTTTATTACATACTTGCAGTTATTATCATGTTGATATTTCCTGGCATTAGAATGCTATGTACATGTGTGCATAGCAAAACAAGTACTGCAAAGACACGTTGCCTTCAGAGGAATACAGTGTATGGATTTTGAAATATTGATACACTATTTCCTTACTATGTAAATGTAGGGTTTGACTTTGAAAAAAATTCAATATTCCATAAGATTTAAAATTAATGCAAGGAAATCAGAAGTGAAAATCAAGACTATTAAAATGTGACATATTTCTTAATATATTTTTTATAATTTATGATTTAAGGTTTTAAAATTAATTCAATATTTATTTAAAAATGGAAAGAAATTACTTTCAAAAGTCTATTCATAATATATTTTTCACAATAGACTTGTGTTTATGTTTAAAAAAATAAAGTTAATGAGGACTTTTTAGGTTTTCTGAACTGATATTAGGTGTAATTTCATCTGGTTAAGCAAAGGGGCAAGAGAATAACAAACATATTTTGCTATTGACATCTGTGAGAAAAGTAGTATATTCACCTTCCCATTCAGAGTAAGTACAAAGGATATGGGGAGCGGTAAGAAAAAAGGGGTGAGAAACTCAGATGGATATTTAGTAGTCTAGTAATAGACATTTATAATTTGTCAATGTATGCCATGTTCGTGGTGAGGTCCTTCTCCAAACACAGTTATACATCTACTCATTGCAAAAGATTGCAAGCACAGTTGTCACAGCAAGTGTACTACTCATATTAGATTTTCTATTTGCTTCTGTGATGGTTCTCCTCCCCAGTTGAGACAAAATACTGACATTCAGAAATTAGTAACTGTAAATAATTCTGAATAAAAAGTTCTGATTGTCAAATATATTTTTCAAAAATTTAATACCAATTTATTCTGAAAAAAACCCACTTTGTGATTTGCCTTTAATAATCACAATATTCAGTTTAAATAGAAATGAACAATTGAGTTGAATTCTTGGTTTGAGTAGAAGGAAGCAAATCTACTAAATGTGTTCAGTGAGATGATGGATATAGAACAGCAACATCTCTGATTTCTTTCTTTTTTACATACATATATGTATTTAGGGGAAAAATAATAAAGGCTAAAACTGTAGCCCTGATGAGGACTAGAGGAGTTAACAGATTGCAGTAAATCCAGGATTTTGTCCAAAGGACTATTACAGCACTGAAAACAGGATGGTCCCAGCCCTGGGATAAACTAAAGTCCTAAGAACAGGGTTATGCCTATCCTGGGGAACTTGGGAATATTTCCAGCCTTGTAACTCCAGCCACATCACCTGATTCTTCATGGGTTATCTGCGTATCAGAATGATATTCACCACACCTTACCTTATCTCACCCATTCCTTATTTTCTCATAGAAAACCTCACTTTTCATGAGGAAACTCAGCGATAAGATCTAGAAGGGAGCAATGACATTCCCAAATAAGGTCCTTGATCTGAACAACCTAGGAACTAGCACCTTGAGGTGCACCACTTACCTCCCTTTTCCCTAAAATGACCTCATCAAAAGCTGCATGCAGAAAAGAAGGTGTGGGAGCTAAACACGCTGGTCCTGTGTGTAAGAGGAACGTCAACACAGTAGAGTATCCCAGGTCAGAGTATGCGCTATATCAGCCAACCAGTTAATATAGGCTAGTATTTCTGATCCTATACCAGATCTGAGCATAAAATTATTTCATAAAACAACCAGTGAGCACTGTATGAACCACTTATTTGCCATGTTTTCTTGACATGGTAGTGGTGACCCATTTTTCCCATGGGCTGAAGTTATCACATTACTATAGCAACAAAACTATGAAAATTTACACTAATGGTATTCTTTCACTGTATGTACTTATCTAAAACTAAACAGGAATTGGTCTGTCTCTGTACAGTCATCTGAATCCATGATTGCTTAATAGGGATGTTTTGTAACACTTCTTTAGCTACCAAAACTTACTTTCTAACCACACCACCAGAGTATGACAAAACAGACTTCATAATTCACCAAATATGAACTTTAAAAGTATGCCTTACCTTGTAAACAAATAATTATTTTTCTCCTTAGCACTAAAGATATTTATCAACTGGGCTATGCAATCAGTGATAATCCTAGAAGCTGGAGTAGGAAGCAGCTGCAGAGTATTGTGTGACAGCTGCCACAAGGGCAACCTGAACTCTGGCTTGGGCTTTGCCATCTGCATGATAGAGCAGCTGGCTTTTGCACTATGGTGTCCCTTATAATACCCATCTATATCTGTGCTGTATATTCTGCACCCCGTGGTCACAGTGCTTTTTTGCCCTGCTTTTTATCCTATAAATCTATTCCCAACAAGCAATTTGAAACCCACCAGGAGTGTGCCGCATATGAGGCAGTGTGCGGAGTGGAGATGGAAGACAAAAAGTCTTGCAAAACTGAACTCAGCCCTGGAGGGAGTGGACAGATTTGGAGTTCTCACAGTAGACACCCTTTCACTAAAGCCTCTGATGATCATCTGTTCACATAAGGAAAGCTCTTACCCATTCTTATTGTTTTGTTTAATTTATTGCTGTTGATGGATAATCCTTTCTCCCTGAGCTTCACAGAAGCTGAAATAAGAAGGAAAGCAACAAAATAGCTTGGAGAAACACTTCTAATGAAAGCTGTTGGAAACTCTACATTCACCAATTAACATAGCAATGTTTGTATATAACAATGTATAGGTATGCAGTGTCAATATCCACATTTTCATTCATCTTTTCAACATCTGCTTGCATAGTCTGAATTACTTGATCAGATATTACAAAAAGCAACAACATATATTAAACTACCACCTTATCACATACCATGTATTTATGAGAATTATGTTCTATGATCATAAGGTGGCTAAAAGTTTCTATCCTACTCTGGTAGGCAATAAGCTGTATTTTATTCACACCTCTTAGCTGGAGTAGTGTCTATGATAAGAGTTTGCATTTAGTTATATCTAATATAATGCTTATGTTCTGAGGAAAACAACAACTGTAAGAGCATATTGCAGCGAATTATAGACCACCCTGGACGACCTTTCATCACCAAATACCATCATCATGCAAACCACCTTAGGAAAACCTCATATTTTCTAATTTTTTTACAAAGTAGTCAAGAGAGAGAAACTGTTTGAGGAAAGGCTAAGTCCTACAAGCAGAGGGACTGTGTGAAAATATTCTGCTATTTCCACAATTTTCAATTTGTTCTCCATGAAGTAAATGGAAAGATGCTTCAGTTTCTGAGGCTGATTTCTTAAAAAGAGATTTAGTGACAGAAAGATAATTATAGGGGAACAAAGATGAGGAAATAGGCCAGAGGAGAGGAAGGCAACAAGGAAGTAACACATGCTGAGGGCAGCTGAACTGAGATGGTTTGAAGAAAACATGAAGGGAGCAGCTGGGAAGCTTTATAGTGAACAGACAGCATAAATTAAAATGGAAATAGTGAAAACCAAAACTATCAAATGCTATTTGCATGTCTGTCACATAGGAGGCTGCTCTTTGTATTTACTCACATGTGGTTGAATTTCTCTAGTCCATGGACATTGCCTTTTTATTCAGTTGAAGGCCATGCCCATGGGGCACATACCTTCTGCCCCAGAGCTGGATGTGCCTGCTGGGTGGGACTGTCTGCTCCTGTCTAAACCCAATTGCTCACATGGCACTTTCAGGTCAAGTTCAATTTTGAGGATGGAGGGAGGACAAAATCCATGATAGAAGGAAGGAGACAGTCATGAGGATAAGGCAGTAAGGCTGTGCAGTGACACTATGTTGAAGAGGTAGAGGAAAATATGTAAAGTTAAAACCTGGATTAAGAGATGCCACTCTTTAGGCATCTATGATCACATGAGGATGTGTCACACATCAGAGCTGCTGGCAATGTCCTTTGCTTGCAGTATACTACAGTGCTGTGTAAACAAATGCTTATGTTTAATCTAAACCCATGTAGTTTCTGAGGACAAAATTCACTGATCTTCTGTATGTCATTTACTTCTTTTTGATGTATGAGAAACCCAGTGAATGTTTGAAATAATTTCTGTAGAAGAAATAAACTGTGCTTAGCATCTCATAGTTTCTCATCTTAATAGGTACACAGGCTATAGGAATTATGAGTTTCTGCAAAGGAGCTGCCCTGGTCTTTTGGCAAACAGTGTATGCATGATAAAAATCAAGGTGTTTAATCCATCTAATCCTTTGTCTCATGTCTCAGTTTATAGAGTTTATTCACTGTGAGAAGTCACAACTGAACTTCATCAGCCTTACTATACTTGACAGGAGTGATTTTGCTCCTCAGAGACAGACTTTTGGTGTGCTGGGTTTTGCTTGAGGTAGGTTTTATTACAAGATTACTAAACTTTTTAAGGAGAAAGCATAGTATGTGTTTTAACTCAGTATCTCAGCACTGAAACCTATGCCATTATTTTTTTTAAGATTTGTTAAAGATTTGAATGACTTTTTTTTCCTTGTATGTTGCAATGTGACAGGGGATCATTCAGTAACTTTTTATAAGCTTTTAAGCTTTGCCACTCTAGCCTTGGGATATTTTTTTCAGTATTATGTTTGCAAATCACTGACAAATTTACTCAATTTTAATCTTTAGGTATCACTGTTATACTTCTAATAGCAGTTTTAGAGTAGTGCTGGTCCTCCCAGCTAGTCTGGGGGTACCCACAGGCAATTCCTGCCTCTGGGACCATAAGCCTTAAAGAGGCAGGATGGAGAGAGAATGAGAAAACCTTTTGCAACATACAAAGGGAGGTACCTGGATTTGAATAAAATATGTAGTGCTGATGCTTGGAGTTTTTTTGGGTCCTCTTTGGGGAACAGAAATTTTAACATTGTAGAGACTTGAACTATGTGTAGGAGATTTAATAACATGAAAATAAGAAAAAGTTTTATTTTTGCATGAAGGAAAAGGATAAAAGGAAGGAACCATGAAAGAAAGGACAAAGGAGGATAAGGATGTTAGAGTGATTAATAACATAACAGAGAAAAACATCTCCAGTCTAGACTGGATTTAGAGTCTGTTGAGATGGCTTGTAATCCCTGAGGTGCAAAGTACATGCAAGAGCTCTTGTGGCAGAAGTGGCAAGATGAAATTTATCATGTAGAAGAGAAAGGTTGCGTGGAAGTTGCTGCATTTCGTGTGAGTGCTCCCCTCCTCTGGCACGGTCTGACTGTGCAGCCTGACTCTCCTTCACACCTGGCCTGCTCTGGCGCAGTCACCCCAACATCCCCACCTTTGCTTGGGACGAGCTTCATAAGTGCTGCAGGCTGAAATGCTGAGGTTGTTTAGATGCCCCATGACAGGTATCCCGTGGTTGCAGTTATTAAATACTATCTGGCACATAAGTGTTTCTAAACCAGAGAATTGCTCAGATGTTTGAGGATTCAAGAGTATCTACCCATATAATGAAAAAGTACCTGAATCTAGGTAGCTGAGTGTATAGCTAAAGACATTAAGCACAAAACCATATACTAACACTGAAATTGGTACTGGGAGCAGTGTAGGTGCTTGTCAAAAGACAAAGAGATAAAGGTTATATTCTCCAAATGGATTCACTTTGGCCACAGTTCAGCAAAAACTGTCCAATACAGCAGCTACAGTCAATATAGCACTATAACATGATTTCCATTGTCATTTTCCTTCTTTCCATTCCCACCTCTAACAAAGTGATTTCAACAAAACAAAATAAACCAAACCAACCCAACAAATGAAAAATACCCAAGACCCACAGAGAAAAACTTATCAAACCATTAAGAAAAAGACTAGGAAATTAATAAAATAGCAGTCATAAAGGGAATACTGCATGCACTTTCTCATCCCATTGGATCAAAAAAACATTTATGGGAGAAGAACTTTCCTCTTCCTCACCTGTCATCTTTCTTTTGCAACATGACTCCAGATGCAGTCTGAGGCACAGACACACGAGAAAAGTCAAGAATGATGTTCCCAACCCCTTAAGTACTTTTACATCCATAAGCTATGAAAATTTCAAAATATCATTCAAACTATTCAGGAAGTTAGTGTCTTCAACATGGAAGCCAGAAGTCCTAACATCTTGTTTTAAAAGTAGTAAGTTGCATCTTTATAGCATTATTCAACAAGTAAATTTCTTCACAACCTACATGGTCATGCTATGAATTTGCAAATTACATTTCTCTTAATTGCAGTTTTTGTGACTCTGGGCTTCTGTATTGGTTTTACTGTTGATGCTTTGTCTGATCTTTGGTACATTAGTTTCCCTAAGTTTTTCCATCTGTAAAACCAAAACAAGATACACCTCTATGACATATCATTGTACTGTTGTGGTTTGTTATTGCTTGTAAAATCCCTTCAGGGTCTTGGACAGAATCTGTTGGAACCATGTTAGACATTGTTGCTTTCTAAACTCTTGGATTGTCAAAGGACTTACTGAGTCACCACCTTTCATTTGAAAGTTAATAGCAAAGAAATTAGGTGTAACCCTTGTCAAATCAGGATTAAGGCCTCTGCATATTAGTACCCCTTATTTAAAAAAACCACCAGACTTTATAAAGTTTATACATTTATTACACATTGTGCCTTTATGCATTTGCTATCTATTGTGCTTTTTCAGCTGGATGATTAAATTTGTAGCATTATATTTGTAGCACCATAGCATATGGTGAAGAGGGCACCTGACCTGAATAAGGACTCTTAATCAAGTCTAAATTCTAAAAGAACACATATTATGCTCAGCATCTCAAAATGCTCCTCTTACATCTCTGTTTGGGATACAGAATGGAATTACAATGGTTTTAATTAAAAGAAAGAGACTGATGATGATATTGGTGGTGTGGTCTGTTTTTACTGCATTTGATATCATCATCAGCCAATGGACTGGAACACAGTATAAACAGTATAAACATGTCCCGTATGCAGGATACCAAATGCTTTTAGAAATCGGGGGGGGGGGGGGGGGGGGGGGGGGGTGTGTGGGGTGTGTGTATATGAAAATTGCTAAAGACTTTGGATTAGTTTTCTGTTTTTCATGATCTTTGCCCATTAATGTAAAGGTGAGCAGAGCAGTTTCATGTTCTGCATCAGATGTTCCCCTGCACATGGTTTGGTTTGTTACATTTTATTACTGCTAGAGAAGGTGGAAGTGATGTTGTAATGCCATTAGCTAAAAGCTGGTAAGCATCCTTTCTGGAAAGACCTCGGGGAGTTCAGTAAGCAAGAAATCAATAAAAAAGTATCTTATCAGGAAGATATAATCTACTGAAATTGATAGAGGATTATCTGTTGTGTTATTTCTTAATGGACCTTAGTGAGCTCTGCACCACAGACATTTCTTTCATTATTTTTTATAAAAAAGATTATAACCATTCTGATTAAAATTCATACATTAGCTTACCAAGTAATGGAAGCTAGGATCAGAACCATAAAAACAAACAAAAAAATTCTTCATTTTTTGTCTAGCCATAATATTTATATACATAGCAATAATGCTTATTATAGGTATTGTTTTATCTCTTTGCAATGCTATATAATTAATTTAAACCTATATAATTAAAATAAATGCTATATAATTAAAATAAACCCACTGGACATAGATAATGTGACCTCCCATTGTAAAAATGTGGAAATCAAAGAGAGACGAATAAAATGAACCCTCTGAAACAGTCAGGAAGTACCAGGAACAGAAGTCAGGCATGCCTCAGTTCTAATCTAGATTTAACCCATTACAATGGTAGCCAAGTCCAGAGGGGTTGTAAAAGGCAAAACAGTTTAGTGAACATTATCTATAATCAGTGGAGTGGAAACACATAGGATAGTCCTTGTGACCTTTACATTGGTTAACTAATTTTTTCTGCTTATAATATTTTAGAATATATTTTTTATATTTTCCAATATAAAGGGAAGGTATGAAAACACAGACCTAATCATTTGAAACGATCTATACAGAAAGAATAAACATGCACTAAAATGGTGCCCCATTATAATCTACGTCTGGAAGAGCATTTCAGTTGGGTCACGTTCCTTCTCTCTCTCCTTTTTCTGTGATACATCTCTCTTGACTATTGCTAGTCTGCCCTGGCCAAAAAAATCCACCACTGACTAATGCTTTAATGTGGTTCTATTTGCATTGTTTATTTCAGCTGATGATTTTTGTTCATATCAGTGTTAAAAAGTTTATTGAAGCATTTATTATTAAGATATAATTTCAAAATTCCAGCTGCCTGTTTGCCTGGGAGAATTCACGTCTTAGAAGGACAAGTGAAAACGTCAATTTTGTTTTTAATGTTTATCCTTAGCATGATAGGGGTGGACAAGATGACAAGAAGTGGTCATCTTTTTAAAGAAAATTTTGCACAGTTTTTATTATGTTGTCCAGGCCAACAATATAAAAACATGATTTTGTTTCTATTTTGTGTGACATTTTCCCAGCACCATTTCACACATTCTGTTGTGGGTGAAACCTCATCATTTTCTGAAATGCTTAGATACTAATGATTTAGAGATCTGTAATATTTGTAATCTCTAACCTGAAAACAGGCACTATTTCCCTGTGCGGATTTCCTTGTTGAAGTTTTACATGTGCACACTGAGGTTTCCATGGCAACTAGAGGTTTGCAGAGCATTCAAGAAACTCTGCAAGTTAAAATTAGCTTAGATGGTCATGCATAGATGATAAGGGCCTTGGGCTATGTGAGTTTGTGCAAATTGTTTCTGTGAAATTTAGTGGAGGATGTTACAGTCTAAACCCTGTGTATGGTATCTGTCAATGGATAGAACCACAGGAGATCTGGAGTGATCACAGAGAGCTGGCAGACTCTGGGCATCTGAGATAAATGGATTGACATTTAAAATACATTTAAAAAGAAATCCTAACTTTTAAATGGATTAGAGAATGAGGAAAAATTAATTCTTATTAATTAGAGTTAATGTAAATTAAACAGTTCAGGAACCTTTTGGTTTTCATTAAGTTAAATTGTTCTTACAAGTTTATTTATTATTTATCCCAGTTTATTTCTGAATACCTTTTCCTTTTCCAAAAAAGTAGAGTTCTCTCAAAAAAGATTTTTTTCTTCCACTGTGATAACTTCTGTATTGCTTCGAAAATACATTCAGTGAACACTAGAAAAACACAATTGACAATAAAGCCACCTAGAATTAAGGGGACAATATGGATGCCCTCTTCTGTGGCTGGATATGAAAAAGTGTCCTGCAGTCACACACTTCCCTAGTGTTTCCTATCAACTCAACAAAAGAGCCCAACATCTCATGTGAAAAGAGCAAATTGTAGCAAGAGCTGTATGACACTCATAAGCAGCTAGGGGCTGAAAAGCAAGACCATGTAAAGATGCAAGAAGAAAAACACGCAAATAAGAAAAGGCAGCTATTAGCCAAATCATTGTTGCAGCTTCACCTGCCTATGCTGTATGATGCAGATTGATCTAACTCAGAGAGACTGTACCTTATATAAGCTCAGAAAAAAATGACAAAAATTATTAATGTGCAGCAATGTCTCTGCACAGAACAGAAACTGAAAACGCTGGCACCGCATGTTTTAGCAAGAAAACAAGGATATATGATAAAAAATATCTTAAAAGTGCATGTCACTATCTTGCAGCAAGATAGTGAAAGAACAAGAAGACAATTCACTATTTAATTTACCCCCTTCCAGTTCACCACAGGGAAAGCAGCTTTGTGGGAGTCGCTGCCTAAGTTCTTGCCTGTCAGTATCTCATGCTCTGTTGTGTGTGATAAGGGATTATAACCAGGCAAACTCTTGACAATAGTGCATTGTCAATAGGGGTAGGTAGAGTTTGCTATTCTCTTAAAGTTATAAAGGAGCCAGGGTAAACCTTTCTGTAGAAACAGAAGGAAACAGGGGATGAGTCCTGACCAAATCATTGTCTTATCTATTAGAATTGCACAGATACACGCTGACACACTGTATCTATATCTTAAATATAAATGTATAGTGTTCTCTTCTATCTTATTACATATTGGATATATTGAAACACAGAATTCGATTTATGAAAAAGAACTGGAAAGAACTGCAGCAAAAAACTGTGTGTTACAATGAATTGTCTGAGAAACAGTTGTTATTGAAAAAAATACGTGATTGTATTAGCTGTGTATTCATGTGCAGTATTTTTCAATTTTAAGTGCTCATTCTAAGTAAAAAGATTGCTTTTGCACAAAGTGTTATTTTCAGCAAGCTGTAACTTGGCCAGATATAAACTGATTTCCATCAACACATTCATATCGCTTTCCGCTTTAAGGGCTATTTTGCTAAAAACCAGTTTTCTAGCCAAGCAGTTGCAGAACTGCAGCCATTTAAAAGCATATATATGTACATACACACACATACACATATAATATATGTAGAGATGTAAAAGACCCCAAATTGGTTTATCTTAGATGATAGTGACCTGGGTCCAACAGGTAAAAATGTTTGGAAGGAATATATGGAAAAAAACCCACATAATGGAAGCATTACAGCATCTGTCTGAAAATGTTTACAGCCAGAATGTTACTAGTCAAAATGAAGAAAAGCACAAGTGGCCATTTTTTCCCCAAATACAGTTTTTTACAACACTGCACAGCAAATTGACTTGTGGATTTTGCCCAACCATTGAGCTACACAATTAATGACCCTTCACTAATTGCGTAGGGTTTCAGAACATTACAGCCATTGGAATGAGAATATCCTATGCAACCACATCAGATGCTATTTTTTTTTTAATTGAAACAGCCTGCTTGTTTTAGCTAAGCAAGCCTGTGAGGGTCTTTTCCTTGCCATATTGTATACAGGAAGGAAATGACAGTCAAAATCCTAACAATTAGGACAATTAAATCTTTATCTTAAAGAGTGATCTTAGCAGTATGTAAGCTATAGAGCAGCAAGGCAGTCATAGAGAAACCGCCATCCACATTAATAATAATAATGACTGAAGATGAAATAGGATGTGACCTGTAGCAAGAAAAACATAAGTGATATAGGCAAAGTTTCCATGGGAACACTGTAAAAAATTCTAAATTATCTCTGTGTTCAGTGAGAAAAAATTCGGGCAGACATAATTTTATCTCACAGTGGAGTGCCTTTTGCAGCTAATGGGCTCACTGAATAGGTGCTGCCCAAGCCCTGTTAACATCACTGCTTATGCTTAGCCTGGTTGTCTGCTGTCTCTGTCTTCCCTCCAGCAGCTCTTACTGCATCTGCTGTGCAAGCAGCAGGCAGGACACACACAGACCAAGTAGGCACACTGAGAGAGACCATTACTTATTCAGAGGGCTTTCATACATGGTGTCAGTCAGTTATTTTGAAGTAAATGTTCCTGGGCCAGATCCCAGCCTTGTCTACATCTTTGAAAATTGAGAATACTTCCATTGATTTCTGCAGACATCATGGGAACTAACTTGGGAAGAGAATAAAAGAGAGTACTAGTGAAATGTCTAGCTGTATTCTTTGAAATGTATAAATCTGTATAAATGTTGTAAACATGCTTGGTTTTGCCAAACTCTGGTATTTATTCGCAGAACAACTACAGTTGAAACAGTGCAAAGAGTCTGAACATCCATTTTGCTGGCAGGGCTTCGAGTGCTTTATGTTCTTTTCCTTCCATATTGGATATATTGTGTTCTGGATGGTTTTCTGTTCCTTGATGTCCTGTTTTCCAGTGTTTTCCAGGCTGTTCACCTGGGTCTCCTTCCATCCCCCAGCTATTCTTTCAATCTTTCTTGGCATCCCTCAGAGCTTCATTTTTGTCCCCATTGTTTCGTAGGCAAGTCATGGACATTAGTGTTCTACTACATTAGTGCAGATGCTCTTCTAAGACAGTGACCCCAAAATATATAGAGAGGAAATCTCCATTACAGACTGGGTAGTACACAAACTTCTTAGTCTCAAGGTTCCCCACAGAGTGAAAATGCCCTTTTTCCAGGGCTCAGTTCCCTAGCATGAATCACATCCTAGGAATCATCTAAATTTCCCCTCTGTTTTACTTCTCTCATATTTGTGCTCTGACAAGAATCTAGTTTTTTCTCTAGAAAAGAAAGAAGTGTTTCTTCTAAATCTACCATCCCCTCATCTGGCTACTCTTGTGATTCCACTGTTTCAATCTCCTAATCCTTTTGATACTAAAAATTACCCGTCTCATCACCATCCATCTCAGATCCCGAAGCTGTGTGTTTTGCTTCAAGAACACCAGCTCTTTTTTGAGTTACTTCACATGGTTACTTATTGAACTACATGTTGACTTAAATCTCCTTGTTGTCCAGGTTTTAAATAGCAAAAAGACTGTAGACTCTCAGATGAATCAATTATTAAATGAGTTGCCATATCTGCAGCCAAATTCCCTCCTGGACAAGCCATTCCCTGTGAGTATAGAAGCTTCCTTTCCATGTTACAATTGTCATTTAGGTTTCAGCACAAAGGTTTTCAGGGAAATCTGGTGACTCCGGATGTGTCACTTGAAAATCTGAGGCTTCATCATCATCTTCATCATCATCATAATTGAATGTTTTGGGTTGGATCACCTAAAAGACCACCTAGTTCCAATCCCCTGCCAACACTTTCCACTAGACCAGATTGGTCAAAGCTCCATCCAGCTTGGCCTTGAACACTTCCAGGGATGTGACACCCACAACTATGGGCAACCTACTCCAGTGCCTCATTACACTCTCTCCCCTCTTTCATTTTAAAACTGTTTCCTCTCACCCTATCACTATCTGCCTGTGCAAAAGGCTTCTTATAAGCCCCCTTTAGGAACTGAAAGGCAGGTCTAGGGTCTCCCTGGACCTTTCTCTTCTCCAGGCTCAACAACCCCAGCCCTCTCAGTGTGTCTTCGTAGGCGACACATCATTTTCAGGGTCCTGCTCTGGAATTTTCACATCCTTCACACAGGTGCACATCCTTCTTTTGTTGGAGGCCACAGAACTGGACATAGCATGGCAGGTGCCTCACCAGAGCAAAGAAGAGAGGGATAATCACCTCCTCAACCTGATGTTCAAACCTCTTTTGATACTGTTTCTGTCTGGCCTCTCCCACCCTGCCCACGCCCAGAACTCCATGTCAGACCCCTGGGGCCTTTGGTCCCTGCCCCAGTTACGCCACAGCAGTGCCAGGTCTGCCCTGGGGGACCTCCAGTGAGTCAACAGCCCTTGCTACTCCAGACAGACTCCTTCAGAGGCCATGCTCCCTATACAATGATTTCAAGTGTCTATCCTTTCCAAATCAGCCCTCTTAAGTTGCAACCCATTAAACACTTGTCACCATCAATCTTTTTCTTCCATTTTAGTCTCAGCCTTTGGGAATAGGAGTCACATTTTATTCTACAAAACACTTAGCTTAAATGATAAATTCTAGCCCTGAGAATAAAGAAGTATAAGAGAAAGAAAAAGAATAAGAGAAAGAATAGGAGAAAGAATAAGAGAAGATACAACTTTCCTCATTCCTGCTGATACAGAGATGGGCAGATTCCCTAAAGGAAGGGCACTGTTCTCTCTGGACCCTTCCATCTGCATCTGGCACTCAGTGCTCTGGACTGAGAACTGCAACTCGAGGTCATGATCTGACATTTAGCATGTAGCAGTTTCACTTCACTTCCAGAAGTGTGTCCAGAGAAATGGATATCTCAGCTGAATCATGTAATGAATGCTATGTGTGTTCTTTAGAACATCTATTTTAAAATGGCCGATAATATTGTAAGGGAGAATGTCCATTGAATTTGTACAGCTGTTCAATGTTTTTGTATGATTACACAGTAAAAGATGGAGGTGTACCAGTGCTCGGGGGATTCACATTGTATACTTACATTGTGTAGTGTGAACACAAACTCATGTCTAATCCTATGTGCCAGCTGTCCACTTTGTGCAGACCTCCATCACATTTCACAATGGTAGAAAAGTGAATTTCAGGAACTGCTGGAGAAAACTTATATCCACACTAGTCCTGAGTGTGTATTTTTTCACAGTATAATACTCCATTTACCCTGCAAGAAAAATATTATGGATCACCATTTCAGAATGCTGGATGTACTTCAGCTATCAACATACTATTTCACTAAGTAATGATGAATTCAGCATCCCTGGCAATTTTTTTTGAGAGATTATATAAATATTAGTAAATGTAGTTATAATTTAGTGAAGAAAACCTAAATCTATCTCCTTTTTACTACTTGTAAGTACATGCCAAACCATAGCATTTGAATGTGCATTTAGCGTGGTATGTACTTACTCATTTGCTTACATCCGCAGCATTTACAGTATTTTCTTGGTCTCTTTTCTCTGAGATACACGTTTCTATCCAAGTTACATTTTTCTCCATCTGAATGTCAGAGAGACTCTGAGATTATTACTGCTCTGGAACATGTGATAATTTACAGACATTTCTATCTTTGGCTTCCGTCCATTTCAATATACCTGTTTTAAGAGAACCCACACAAAGAAAAAACCTGCTAAAGCTGCAGTGTCTCAACTTTGGCTGCAAAAGGAAAACATGTGGCCAGTAATGGGTGATGCCAGTCAATTAATTATTTTCTTTAGCTTTTTTAGCAGTTTGTAATAGCTGGTTGAATAAATTTTTAGAATTAATTCAATAGACAGCATCAGGAAACTCTGGAGACTCTCTCTCACCCAGCTGATGTGTTCAGTCAAGCCCATCTCAGTGTGTTTCCTTTTTTCCATAGCAGTGTAAAGTATTAGTACAAAATGTAGCAGAAGATAACTCTCCCAGGAAATTCCCAGAGTAAATGTTAAGATTATGTAACGACTGAAATGCCCCATGAGTTTTTAAAAGAGAAATACAGACTAAACAAGAGATTTAACTGCATGCGTATCCAAAATTTTAAGTTTAGGTCTCTCCTCCTCAAAAAGAATTCAGGTTGTAGAAGTATAGTGAGCACAGAGAGAGACAGACATATCTTAAGGACTGTTGGGGAACCAACAGGAAATGGCAGGTACAGAAACATGCGTAAAATCCTTACCTAGAGCCCAAGTACCTGCCTCAAGACTCCAGAAAGTTTCCTTCCTGCCTCTGGAATCCAGAAGATGGAGTTCTCCTCAGAGGCCAGGTCTTCGTATGTGATCTTGGGACGAATAATCAGGGCCTGATCTTTTCAAATCACCAATCATCAAGGTGGTTACAAGCTGTGGTACCGCTACACCTCTTCTGTATGTAGTAACACACCAGCTTGCACAGACTTCCAGCATATGCGAGATGAAGTTTCAATTTCTTCTTCCATCTGTTGGTGCTGACTGAAGTCCAGCTGTTCCAGGGGTACTTCTGGCTACAGCATGTGCAGAGCGATGCAAGATTCATCAGGGCAGAAGGCAAGGATACAATAAAGGAGCATGACTTAAACATGAATATTTGGAACTAAACCCCAAAGGAATGGATCTTGTTTCTGGTAAGTCTGGGAATGGCCATCAATCCACAGCTCTTCATCCAGCCATCCCTGGTCAGTCCATGAACATTCTCCTGGCTGTTGCAGTTGCATTTGGTTTTTATAGTTTTTCAGTTATAATTAGTGGACTCCTGTGTTGCAAAACAAATTAAAACTCTGCAAAATCTGCAGTGGTAAGCCAATACACAAACGAGATGTCAGTTTATAGAAAATATGGGATCACAAAGGAAAAGTTAACAAAATGTCTTTATGTAATTAAAAGGTGTACGATCATCATCATGTGTTTTGCTGTTTCTTCCAAAGATGCAGAAAATGGAGAAAGTACTGGAAGGTCAGTTATATCAGATGAATAGCAAGCAACATAAGACAAGAATGTAGAGCTTATTAGTATTTGATAGAAAAAAATGTTCTGATATTTTTGCAGCAAAATTGCTTTTTAAGGAACATGTGTCTTGTAGGTAATATCAGTGTACTTGAAAGCAAAAATTTAAAAAATCCCATTTCTTGAATATCTCAGCAATATAACTAAAGTAGAAATGGTACTACTGACTTTGTGTGTCCTAACAACCTGAATACTCCATAAAGATGGAAATTTAATTAATTTATGCATATATTCATCTGGAATTATCAATATTAAGCAGTAGTAATACATGGTTAGGACTAATTTAATTTATAATGAATGAATGGTGTAGCATAGCATGAGAATCTGAGCATTGGTGATTGTAAAACTCCATCTGTTGGACAGAAAAGTCAGTTCACTAATCAGGTTGCCACAGGCAGGTTGTTTGTGCCCTCTTCACACTGGAAAAAGATTTTTCAATTTAGATAATTTTCTTGCAGTGAAGCTCTGCTTTTTTTGGACTCACTTATGCCAGTTCAGCAGGTGAAACACAGTATGCTGACAAAAGCCCATTTATCTGGTGTAATTATGTGTGTGTATAAATATATATATATATGGATACACTACAACTTTTCCAGTATAAAAATGTCACAAGAAATCCCACACTGTCATTATTGTGCCAGGAAAGGCTTCTCCAATATAAACCCAAACTCATCCTAAAAAAAGTTTTCCACAGGCAACATTAAATGGGATTATGAAGAAGGCTTAAAGACACAGATAGCTTGAAAATAGGAAATTTCCTGAAAAAACCAATTGAACCAGAGGACACTGTGTGTCAAATTTGAGCTGCATTACCTTGAAAATTGTGTTCAGTGCCCTGGAGTATTATTCTCAATTACATCAAAGCATCTGCAATACTCTGAGAAATGTCCTGGAGGTACAGGAGACAGCCTGACTGACAGCAAGTGTAGAAAAGGCTCTCTCTCATATTTATATGCTGATTGTGTCAAGAGGTTTTGCTGGCACTTCTGTGCTCCAGTTCTGCTAACTAGTTTAGCTTGAATGCTGGAAATAAGCATATTTACCAAGTATCCATGTGAACAGGAGTTGAATGGTGAAACAAGTTGTTTATCCTTGGAGATAATCCAAACTTGATGGGTCTTCAGCAACTGAGGTTAGCCCTGCTCTGGGAAGGGGATTGGACTGAAGGACCTCCAGAAACCCCTACTAAGCTGAACTAGTATATGAGTCTCTGTCACACTTTTGAAAAACTCACTACACCCCAACACAAGCAGGATGTTTGTACTCTTCTGTCCAGTACTTTAATTTTTTAAAGGTTTGGCTCAAGAGAACTCAGACCTAAAATGATCCTTCAAATTCTAAACCAAATCTAAATAGTCTTAACAATTCCAACATAACGATCTGTGTCAAATACTGAGTATAGTACCAAACACAGTGCTGCTCATATATACCTGTGTTTTTCAGACAGATTTACAACGGCTTGAGAGATACTTGGTTTAGCCTCCTGTAAAGTCATCAGGTTATCCTCAAAATTGCTAGTTCCAGGCAAGCAGCTGCTTGCTCACTCTTTCCCACCATCTGGTTTCATCCTTAGCCTGGAAAGATCTTGGTTAGAGGAGACAAGGTAGTTTGTTTTCAATGCCCAATTAGATCTTGAGTTTTCTTACAAGGCTTTCAGAAGGGAGGGTGATTTTGTGGGTGATTTTTTTATGCTAGGGGTTGACCTGTGATCATTAACTCATTTCACTTGGACTAGCAGACATGAGATAGTAACCACTTTTGTTCAGCATTGAGTAAGGCTGAGCACAGACCTAGAAGAGGCAGAAGTTCTCTCCCACTGCTAATCCTCTGTGTTGCTGCCTCCCCGTTGAACGTTTCTTTCCCTTTCAACTATTTAAAGTATTCTGTAAGTCTTTGCAGTGACTGGCTGCTTTCTAGAGTGGCTGCAGCATGCAACACAGTCTATATGACCCAGGCAAGATCACAAATTTTGGGAATAAATGGGTTTTACATTTCAGAGCACTGTAGCTAAGTTATTTTTATTCCTTTTTTTTTTTGTGCATAGTTTCTGTGGATGGAGATGAGAAATCCCATACGTAAGAGACATTTCTACTTGGTTTTCATGGGGAGGCAGTTGACTCTTGATTTTTCAGTCACAATATCAGCTAAATTTCCATATTCACCTTCCTAATATGTTTGCAGGAGATTTTTTTTTAAGCTGATACTTAGTTTTAGGGAAGCATATGAATAGAGGTACCATATCAACTGCAAGCAAAGGTGAGAAATCTTGAGGTATATTACAAGAAGTTTTATTGTTAAAAATACCTTCTTCAACCCTACATACAAAAATTTAACCAAAAGAGATCCAGAAAGTATAGCACCTTTGTACGTGAAACCCGATGGTGGCAAAAAATAGGATAAAAAAAAGGGTAGTAACAGTGGTTGTCTTGGTAAGTCCAACTATAGGACATAAAGAAATAAATGAGAAAGGAGCAAAACAGGTTCTGTGACATTTTCAGGAGTGACTCATTTACATGTGACAACAGGAAATATCTAATCATATCTAATGAGATACACTTCTGAGCATTACATCAGTAATATGGGAGACAGAGAAGCTTATACCACTACATAATCAACATGGATTTATTTATAGGCGTGCTATACTCCTTCTTAAGTGAGCACAGTAAAAGATTTACTAATCTTTTATAAAGCCAACCATTAAAAGATGATAAACAGTTTTCTGCTCAGCCTCTTTTCTTTCTTAAGGAAAGTTCTTCATGTAGTTTTCCAGAAGAAATATTCTCCAGATATCACTGTAAGCTTTTGTTGTTTTTTTTTCATGCAGTTCTTGACCAGGTGATCTGTCTGCGTCCTTTCTGGACTAAATTTTTCTATGCTTCTATGCTTTTTGGATTCTTTTCTAACACCCAGTCTGTAAGGTGATCTTTGAAAGTCCTCTCCATGTACAAGAACAAAACTTCCATCCCCATATCTTAAACTCTGAAAATATTAGGAAACATCAGGAAAAAATTCCCCTCCTTCTCAGACCATGTCTGGCTTTGTTTTTAAGAGTGCTGCTAGGTCCAAGTCCTCTAAAATTTGCTCTGGCATTACAAGGGCAGTCTTTCCTTTTTGAATTTTCAGTATTCCAAATCTTTCAAGTATTAAAAGATAAGAACAGCTGTATCAGGTCAGATCAAAGGTCCATCTGGTACAGCACACTTTCTCTGGTCAAGGTATTAATAGTGGATGCCTATTAGGCATTAAGCATGTAGATGTAGAACAAGTACACAGGAAAACTTCTCCTTGGTATTTTCCCAGTCTGCAGGGATTTGTGGCCTGGGAACTTTTTGAGCTGGAGGTGGTCCCTGGTGGATTTTTCCTCCATTAATCTATCTCTTTTTGACCCCATACAAATTTTAGCATTCGCAATGGTGAATGCTAAAAGCGGTAGAAAAGAATCCCACCGCTTGCCTATGAATTGTATGGGGAAGTGCTGTATCTGTTGCTTGTTTTGAATTTTCTGGCTTCCAGATTCAGTTGATAAACTTAGTGCTTCTTGTGCAAGAGAGTGGTAACTGTTTTTATTCACTTTTCCCATGTTGCTTAGACTTCATTAAATATAATTTTTTTTAGGGTTGAAGAAACCTCATTCATTTAATTGTTTTCCATACTGAAACCAGTTCAAACCCTTGATCCTCCCTTCTGATCACAGTTTATATAGCAATAGCTTGATGGATTCTGATTCGTTCAATATTGTTTTCCTAATTTCTTCTAGCACGCAGTTCGCTTTTTGCCTACTACTGAGTGCCAAGGTATGTTTTCATAGCTCTGCCTATTACAGCTGACACATACCTTTCTAGAACGGTAGAAGCTATCAGAAATTTAGAACTGCTTGCTCACTGCCAATTATTTCCTCTTATTTATATGGAATTTCACCTGCTATTTTATGAAATGCCTACTAGGCGTTTTGAGAATTTCCCTCAAGGTTTCCCTCAGCTTTCACAGAATCACAGAATAGTTGGAAGGGACTTCTGAAGATCATCTAGTCCAAGGCAGGGTCACCTAGAGCAGGTTACACAGGAACATGTCCCAGTGGGTTTTGAATGACTCCAGAGAGGGAGACTCCATGATCTCCCTGGGCAGCCTGTTCCAGTGCTCTACCACCTTCAATGTAAAGAAAGTCTTCCTCGTATTGAGATGGAACTTCTTGAGTTTTAGTTTATGGCCCTTGTTCCTTATCCTGTCACTGGGCACCGCTGAAAAGAGTCTGGCACCATCCTCTTGACACCTGCCTTTGAAATATATATATGCATTGATAAGATCCCCTCCAAGTCTTTTCTTCTCTAGGTTAATAGGCCCAGCTCCCCCAGTCTCTCCTCTAGGAGAGATTCTCCAGATCCCTAATCATCTCTGTGGCATTCCACTGGACTCTTTCCAGTAGCTCCTTGTCTTGCTTGAACTGCAGAGACCAGAACTGAACACAGTGTTGTGGCCACATTAGGGCAGAGTGGAGGGGGAGGTCACCCTTTTCCTGATACTCCCCAGGGTACCAGTGGCCCTCCTGGCCACAAAGGCACACTACCAGCTCATTCATTGCTCAGGTAAATTTCAAATTTTCAATTGTATTGTTCAGGTAACATTGTTATACCTGCAGAAGTTACCTCTCCATTATACACACTCCTTCCAGATCACAGTTGTGAATATTTTGAATAGCACAGGCTTTTGTACAAGTCTCTGCAGGACTTAATTAATAAGTTGCCTTCTGCTTTCAAAATTATTCTGAAATTTGCTCTTTGTTTTCGACTCCGTGGTTGTCATTTTGGCAGCACACTGCTTAGAAGCTGCCAGTTGTGGCATAATGATGGGTTCACTCAGAGAAAGGAGAAGGAATAATGTTAACAAATTTTTGTAGTTCCTAGTTTTGTCTCAATGAATTCCTGCCCAGAACATTTTTTGCAACCCAGAAGCTCTACTACGGTCAATAACAAGGTGTAAGCGTAAGTGCAAAATAAGTGCAATGAAAATATAGGCCTTATTATAAAGATTGAAATACTTACAAGCTTCTAGAATTATACTTCACAGTATTTAATTATTGTGTATTGTTCTATATTTATATCCTTTATTGTAACGGTCCAATAAAGCTATCACAATCCCATATATAGAGGCAAAAATCTGGAATCATTTATTGAACACGCAGGTGCTATTTAAGGGTCTCGGGAGCTTACATGCTAATGAGGAGGCAGGGTTATTCCAAACAGGGCTTTCCACAATCTATTAGCATTTCCAGTAAGAGGGGTGACATAAGGGAAAAAAGATTTTACATTTCTCAGATACAGTATTTACATTTTGGGGAAAAAGTTTTGGTATTTCCAGTAAGCAGGGTTACATTAGGGAAGGGGGATCAGCTTTTACCCGAAAGAAGGATTTACTCAGGGTGGGAGAAAACAATGGGATATCTGATAGCATCACGCAGAGTCTCTCTACATCCTGCTGGGGGAGACCAGGACAATGGATCTTGTCTGGTCTTTTAGATGGTGTTTTTTTCCCCAGCCTCTGTGGCCTAAGGTTTCCTGTTTAATCCTAGCAGTTCCTTTTCTGTTGGTATCCAAATTTTGGACTGCAACACTTTGTATTTCTCATAAGAGAGAAAATAACAAGTTTTAAAATTTGGAACAGTTCTTTCGATACAGAACATATCTTGCAGGTGAAAATATATATTCTAAATGTCATCAATTCTATATAGAGGTCTGTGTCTGCCAGCTTTCTGTGGTCCTGGAGTTTGTCCTAATACCATGCTTTTCTGAAGCACAGATTTCATTATAAAATTAACAGGCCACCTTACTCTCCTTATTTCAGAGCTGTTCAGACAGTCCTTGAATAAACATTAAACTTTATAGTGATGCCCCAAATCTGCCAAAAGCCTGAAATTACTTTGGAGAAAGCTGAGGACTTCGGAGACTGCCATTTTAGAAAACAATCCTGCTACAGAAACCTCATGATCATCCACAGTGGGAAATCTGGCTTCTTTTTCCCCAGCTACTACAGAAATTAGAATTTGTGCCATAGAATTTGCCCTTTTGTGTAGTAGACATATATATATATAAATATTTGTGTAGTAGACATATATGCATATTTCTTTGCTTCCCTGCCCTGTCAGGATCACTCATCCTCTGCTGTCTGGATGGGGGAAAACCTACCCTATTCTTCAGTCCAGGCAGCTGGAGCTTGACTGGGCTGAGGACAGGTGGCAGGATATCAGGTCTAGGTGGGGAAGGCAGGCAGAGAGGTGGGGAGTGATGGAGAAAGCTTGGCCTTTAAAATTGTCAATATCTAAAATAACCATACACTAATCTTATTTTCATGAGTATTTTTACCTATGAACTAGTGTTGTGGTGGTGTAAGAGAGGGAAATCCTGATCCTATTTAAATCAACAGATATTTTGTAACTGATGTCAGCAAGGATATGATCTCTCTCAAAGAGTATTTCATGCCAGTAAAAAAAAATGTGCTTGCTGCAGTATTTAGAGAAAAATGTCGATGGAACTGAGTACCATCAAATCAACAGTTACAAGTTCTGATTTCAAGAATTGAAATTTGTGTTCAGTTAACATAATTTTGGCTACAAAAAAATCTTAATGTATTTAGAGGTGTGTTATATTTTCCCAGTTATGATGAAACATGAAATAACATGGCTTTTCATCATCTAAATGATATGCTAGTAGATTGGAATAATACTTAAACAATATGCAGTGATAGAAAGAGAGAACAATATAAAAAAATATTATCAAGACTTATTAAACTCTGACTGAAAATACTTCCAAATTTGGGGGACTTTCTTGTTTTTAGATAGATGCAATTTGGATCCAGCTCTTAGTAATACAATTTGCTGTTATAAATGAGAGATTTGTCACTACATTGTATGCTCAACAAATAACTAACACATTTTATTCTCAACAAATACCTAACAAATAACATCAGAGCATGTTTCTGATCTTATTTCAGTTTCTGAAAATCAGTAAAATCAGTGTAATCAGTAGCTGGATACAGATGTGCATTAAGTGAGATCAGAGGCCTAATCTCTGCTGAAGCTCAGCAGTGTTTATTGCAATATTAGCATAGTTCTGCTTGAAGTCTGCTTAACTTCACATTTTCTCTACGATTCCACAAGAAAAAAAATTATCCTGTGTTTAAGATAATCCGAAATGCTAACTGTGACGTTTGGGGATATTTGCTCTCTGACACCCCTGGAGACAACACACGAATCTTCTGACCTAGAAAGAAATAAAATTAGGAATGATACCACCATCTAGATTTTCATCCAAATGTCATGGGAACTGCAAGCCTCATCCACAGAAGAACTATTATTGCTAGGGGACATAGAGTTAAGGTGGAAGTTTGTCTGGCTGCATGTATAGGCAGAGGGATTTGTTGAATTTTGCAGACTACATTGGGACAGCATGGCAGTTTACAAATTAACTGCAGCGCCATTACAGTGAGGTTCACCTGGAAATAGGATTGTACTGAAGAGATGAGAATCTAGTCCCATGAATTCCCAGGTTTCTTTGAGTGAACTCTCCTAGAAAGAAGTTGTTTGGTCTTTATATAAAATGGCATCTGACAACTTGAAAAGAAAAGTTGTTTTTCTTCCCATGTCGAAATTCATAAAATTTTGGACAGAAAAGTACATTTTTATGATGAAGGTAAGAATTTATTGGATAATAAATTATTTGTTAAATTCCAGTGATGTGTTGGAACCTGACAAGGGTTATAGTTTTGCTGTCAATTCAATTACCCTACACTTGAGGATGCTGGTTTAATTATTTGTTGCTGATTTTTTTCAAAAAGGCACTCAAGTCAGTTCAAGTTTGGCCGTGATGTCAACGAGATCAGTCACAGGTTCAAGTTGCCTTAACATTTAGAGTGATTAATAAAGAGCAGATCTTTCAGAAATGCCATCACTCACCACCACATAGTTAATCTGGAGTCGACAGAGCCAAACACAATGTAATAACAAACTCACACAAGTTAAGAGCATGGTATGTGCTTACTCTAAAGTCTGCTAAACTACAGGGTGAGCAGTAATCCTTGCGCTACAGGTAAGGATAAAGAAGGTTGAAATTTATAAAGCAGACTTTTGATATTGTAAACTGAACGAAGAACGTGGCCATAAGAAGCTGAAGTCACATTAAAAGACTAAAGGCACAATTATAGAAGACCACATGGGACAGAAGTTACTTTCCAGGAGACAGAAGATAAATAAGAAGTAATGTCTTCCCTGCTGCTCCTCTCCTCTCCTCTCCAGATGTGTGTGGAAGAACAGTGTAGGGCTGGGAGCACCAACCCTTACCCCTTTGTGAGATCATTCACACAGGTAGATGCCCCACTTTAACAGTGCAAATTGGACTTTTGTTCCTCCAGTCCCAAGGTATGTTCTTGAGACCTCAGTGCCTGCACATATGTCGCAAATAGTTTTCAGAGGAAGAACAAACTTGCTTAGTCCCCCCTAAAAATCGTGCTCAAAAATACAAGCCAGTGACACTGAACTCCTTCGAGCTCAGTCAGACAACAAGTATAGGGAGAGGACTTAATTTAACCATCTTAAATTGATGCCAACCCAAGCCTGAACTGAGGAACCTTCTTCTCTGCCACATTTAGCAGCTCCTTCTGAGCCACACATTGGTTTCTGTGGTTTTGCAGGATTGCACCTTCTGAAAGCTTAACTGCAGCCATCTCACTGCAACCCTTTTCATCACAGAGAGCAAGCTTTATATCCATAGGAGAAGCTGGCTCTACTTGATTTATTTGGTATTTCCCTCCAATCCAGCTGCATTCTCAGCAGATAGCTGTTCTGATACGTGCTCTCCAACTCAAGCTACACAGAAGAACAGGAATATGGAATCAGATATTTGAGGAGTGGAATGTGAAGTCAGATGGGCAAGCACACTTCCAAATACTCATGAGGTGATGACGTTCGTACGTAGCTTATTTGAGCAAAGTCACCATTGTTTTAATTTATCTACTTTTCAAAAGCTGAGCAGTTAGTGTTTAGACAATGAATCCCTGAGCAAATGGTTAAACTGCAATCACTGAAATTTTCTGAAAAAAGTCTGTAGTGGCCCAATTCATGAAAAGGGAAAATTACAAAGTGAGCTAGAGACACATTAAAATAGTCAGATCAGCTAAACATGACTGTTAGTTGGATGGGGACTGACTCTGTGCCCTTCAGCCAGATATATAAGATACCTGCTCCACCTATCTCGGTTTACATTTTTTGAAATGGCAATAATATTGACTAGGCCATGGGGCTATTAAATCCACTACCACTAGTTTGTCAGTTAATACTTTTCTGGCTCTTTCAAAGGTGATGTGATATAATTATTAGTAGAACATCTAATCAGGAATTTCATCATAGATTGTGAGTTTTCTTTCAAGATGAAGACATCAAAATGCACACAAAACAACCAGAGTCAGTCTTCTAAAGAATCTTTTCTTTGTCCACAAACAGAATAGTAAATGTGTTTTCTAAGCTTTAGTTACATAGTGTCTCGCATGTTTTATTTCAGCAACAACAGATTTTGAAGATCCTGGATTGGGAAAATACTACAGACATAAAAGAAGTTCCACCCCTGAGAATTGCTGCAATGAAATGCAAGTAAAATTAGATGATAGATTGTTCAGAAGCAGAGTATATCTTCTCTGAACTTCTCTGAACAAAGCTTCCCCTCTTTGAAGAGGATGATGTGTGTGTCAATAACCCCAGACAAAACTGATGGCAGACATCTTCATGTCATGTGCCAAAAAATGTTGCTAACTTACTGAAAGATGGTACCACTTAGTTCCATATGCAGCTACTGGAATGGCCTTTCCTTCATTGATGTTGCCTCAAATAAATTGGGAATACTAAGCAGTCTCAAAGGCAAACTTAATGCCACAGCTTATATACAACAAAAGAGATGGTTTGGCACCTGGCTCTTTTCCATTCCTTCACAAACTTACTGGTATTCTTTCTAAGCCCTGAGTGCTCTCACTTGTTCCATCTCATGTCACAATCCCACGCTGTTCCCCTTCATTATAGCTTCAGGTGACTTGTTATAGACTCCTTTTGTGCCCTACATATACCACTGCATGCCACAATGGAAATATCTGCATGGGGGATAATGGACTCAAGTGTGTGGTGACTTGGGCACACTTATTGTGAAATCAAATGAATATTTCTCCCATTCTTAATTTGTGTTTTATTGACAGTGGTTTCATGTGACAATTCTGGTGCTGATCCAACATGTTCACAATCGCGCTGGACTGTGAGGGCCCCTGGGTGTACCTTTCTCTTGAAGGGGGAAAAAATGGGATCACGTAAGATGTGCTTGCCTAGGCACCAAAGTGAGACATTACCCACAGCAAACTGTTCATGTTTGTGATCAGTCCCTCCTTTTCTAACAATAGATATGAAAGTGTGAACAACATTAACACTGAATTACCAATACTGGAAATGTGACCTACAGAAAATTGGGATGAATGGGATAGTTCATTACTCAGCTATTTCTCCAGACTCTCAGCAGACAGCAGCAGAGAGTTTATTGCAGCAGAAATTATTGCATTTGCTATATCCAACACTTAAAAAAAATTTCAGAAATTGAAACTATTAATAACTGTAATGTTAATAATCTAGAGAAGATGAAACCTAAAAATGTGATGTATAAGCACAACCTGGAAAGCATACTTTTCTGTACATATATGAATTGTGACTGTGGTAACTATCAGAACCTTCTGGCTGTTTAGTCTATTTTCCTTGGTCTTTTCATACATACAGATTTTAGTTTCTCTCTCTCTTTTTACATCCATGAACAAATATGAGTAAATGTCTTTGTGTGTCCAAACATATGTAATAGTCTATGGAAAGGGAGTGCTTTACCAAAGACAACAGAAGGAGTCTGCTTAGTAATACTTATGTGTATTCCTTGGAAAGGTTTGAGTTTAAGCCATGAAAACCTTTTTAAATAATCTGTTTTATTCACAAGAATCAACTGAGACCTCACCAGAGAGACTTCTTCTGAGACTACCTGATGAGTAAATCAGTGAGAAATGGAAATTCCTTCCTTCCCGTCCTGTAAGGAAGGAATTTCCTTGTTCTCAAAGCTCACATCAGGGCCACCAGCTTCCTCAAACCTCCTGGTACATATTCGTTCCTCTGCCTGTCTGAACAGCAGACTCCACCATTCAGAGAATGGCATTGCAGAATTCACATTTTCCTAATCTCCCTGCTCTAATGCTGGTGAAAGCAGCAGCCTTTCATTTGCTCTTTTGGCTTCTTTATATTCAACTGCCTACAGAGATCTGGCTTCAGAGCCCACCAGGACACATGTCTGTCCAGCCTCCACCTCCTTCCCTTGGCAAGATTAAAACCGCCCCGGCAACCTGGACCTCCCTCTCTGCTGGGTCCTGCGAGGGACAGGAGGAGCTGTCTGCACCCACTGCTGCACTCCTCTGTGGAACTAATGAGAGGGAAGCAGGGAGTGTGACGATATACATCGTGTATTCACATGAGAGAAGTGAACAAAGCCAGCAATGAAGATGAAAAGACACTGGTAAGAGAACAAGTGGGATTTAGAGACATCTGTAAAGAAGAGATTAGAACAGTGAAAGCTGTCCTTGCCAGCTGCCACCTCTGTTGTTTGGTTTTATGAAAGCATTATATGAAGGAACTGCCAATAGAAAGAACTTTATTGACATGTTTTATTATAAGGTAAAATAAAAAGTTCTCATGTAAAGAAATCTTCTTGTCAAAGAAATTGTCAAATCTGTTAGTAAATCCTTAACTTTTTTTTATACATTTATTGTGCATGGCTTGGAGGAGAAATGTAATAACAGAATCTGTCAGAAACTATAGATTCATACTTGAGTTTTCTTTCTGTTTACAGGAAAATTACAGCTTTCTTTTACCTGTGTAGTTTTTTGTGGTCTTTCATCTCAGCAACAATCCTGCACCAATCAAGTAAGGAGACAGAATTTATCCACATTTCATCTTTCTGTAATTTTCAATGTCAAAAGAGTTATTCTGTGTTTATTAAAAATTAAAATACTCTCTAGCTAGCCATCACACAAAGGGAGAACTGTCTATGTGTATGTATGGATGTATGTATGGAAGGATGCATATGAAAAAGAGGGGGGAAAGTGAGAGCTGTGTGTTTGGTTTTAAACTTGCTATAAGATGTATTTTTAAGGTAAGGATTAAAATCTGGATATAGGCGGTAGATACAGGACACAAACCTTCCCCTGTCTTTCAGTGCTTCTAGTTAGATATTCTTCTGCTACATGTGTCAATAAACTGGTTATACTTTGTTTGTTGGGCATAAAATGTAAATGGCTGGATGTCAGCCATATGTCTCATCAAATAATATAGAATGAGGTCTTTTCTATGGTGTAACATGTCAACCTGAATGTTCTCTTTAAGCCTATGTTGTCAGAAGGAAACCCACATTTAGGGTTGAGCCTTTGCAGCACACAAGAGGCTCTCTGTAGGTTAGAAATGCATCTCCTTCCAACTTCCACTCTTCATTCTTCCCTATCCACTTTACTAACATTTTCCAGATTGACTTGATACTGGACTTGTACATGGCTCTTAAACTGTTCAAATAAATGTTTATTTTTCCTTCCTCCTTCCTTAAATTAGGGGAATCAAGTAGGTCTTATGCTCATTACAAGGCTTTTTGACAAATAATATTCTGAAAAATTGGATGTTTAAATTTAGTTTCCTCAAACAAATTTCTTCTATGTTCTTTTTTGGGTAAATGAAAAAGGTCTATAAGTTCTTCCTGCCCCCACCTTGTATTTCATGAATGATCATTTTCTGATCAAATGTGGCACAGAGAAAGGTGGAAAGACTTGGAATACCAGAGAGGCTGGAAAAGTTGCCAACTGTTTCTCAACAACATCTGTAGTTGGCATAAACTTTATTTAAGTTTCCTTGGGACTAGGAGAGTGTTGATTTAGGTAACTGGCATTTTTTTTGCTTAAACCACCAAAAGTTCCAAACCAAAAACTCCTTACACAGCAGGACTTCTTATGTTACTACTACTATTTCTCCACAACTCTGCAAGAGAAGAATTATTATAACACTCTCATTTAAAAGTTAAAAAAAATAAATCAAATAATCAATCAAGTTACCATTATAAATATGGAGCTCTCTAAAAACAGATGCTTATTTTCTTAGACCTCTCACTTTACTGAGTAAAATTTAAATTATTATATACTTGTAATCAAAATTATTTAGATATTTATTTAATTAATAATAATCTTGCAGTTACTTCACTTAATTTTCTAAGGTGTTCTGAGGAAATGTGCAGGCACATGGTTAATAAATTAATCTTGTTTTGCAGGACTACCAGTCATTCTGGGTGCCAGTCACAGAATTGAGCTCTGCCCAACAATCAGGATTGGTCAAGATGACTTACCAGGCAAGTAGCATCCTGACTTTTTCGGGAAAAAACTGCTGTTCAGAAAACTTTATCAGGTTATATTCAGCTCTGTGACTGCACAATTCTCTAGTCAAATTAAAATGAAAATTACATTTTGGATATACATGTTTTTTCTTGTAGGCTTTGACCTGATTTCTCAGTTCCAAATAGAAAAAGCTGCTTCCCAAGGAGTTATTGAGAGAGTAGTGGGCTCCACTTCTCTACAAGTGGCCTATAAATTAGGACCCAGTGTAGACTTCAGGATACCAACCAGGTAATGCCTTTGTTGTTTGGCTTTAAAATACAGATATTTTGCAACTTATTGTTTAAGGGGTAGAACCTCCCACCAGACCTAGATCCCTCCCACTAGATCACCTAATTTGAAAAGCTTTTGAAAGGGGAAAGAGAAATTCAACTTTTTTTTTTTTCATAGCCACCACCAGACCAGACTGAATCTGTAGCAATGATTTCAAGGACTTCCTCTAACTTTCCTCTAACCAATGACAGTGCTCAGAGTGCCTCCAGATTTGCTGATAGTAAGGGATTCACCTCTAGGAAGTAACGTCAAAGTTGCTGATGACTTGAAAAGCGAAAGGGAGGCAAAGAAAAAATAACAGTAGGAGAGGGAGAAAAGTTTTCTCCAAACATTGACACAAAGGGATCAATCTGATCACGTAAGGATTGCAGAGATGAGGTAGGATAACAGCTGACTGATTCTCTGCCAAGATTTATTTGTTTGTTTGGATAACTGGTAAATAACTGATTTATGGTCACTTAATCTATAAAAGTTGAAAATTATTATTTAGCATGTCACAGTCAAGTGGTGATAGGAACCAGGATTTAGGAATCTAATTGTGTTTGTGTTTTACAGGCTAGACTTGCTGCTGGTGAAGGAGTAGAGACAGTATAACAGGGTAGAGGTGTCTTTGCCAAATTTAGGCAAGTCTGGATTCTGTTCCAGCACCTTATGTAGTTAAGAATGCCTTAACTTAGCAATTAACTGGCAAGACCGTTAATGTGACTACTGTTTCAGCTAGGAATAATTGGAGTGTGAAGTGTTTCTGTCTTACTCCAGCTATCACTGACAACTTCTGCTTGCTGCAGTCCTTCCTGGCTTCTACCTTTGTAGCCACCAGGTTAAGATAATTTAGAGCTGAAGTGATTAGTTACATTTGACTCATGACTGCTTTCAATCCCAGACACAAATCAAGGCTGCTAGTGCACAAATGTGAATTCAAACACAGACAGCAAATGGGATCGTCATTTCACTAAAAGTTGGAGATTCTCAGATTTTCAACTCATGTTTCTTAGCTCAGAAACAAACTGAGGCATCAAAACAGTAATACTTCATTTTTAAGAAAGGTTAGACTTATTGCAATAGATGGCTTTAGTGAGATGTGTGCTTAATATACACAAGTTATCCATGACCAAGCCTATACCAGTTCTGTTGATACACTATGGCATCTGAGCTGACTCCTGCCACTGGACTCGTTGGGCCAGGGAATGGATTAAGGCTTGAGTCCTGACTGTACTCTAGTACATCAGTCTGCTGCTCTTCTGTCACTGAGTCCGAGCTTGCTGCTCTGCTCCAGTTATTTACAGTGTGCCCCTCTCAGTAAGCTGACTCAGAAGAAGTGAACTTGGCAGT
>NW_020897692.1:13483876-13561950 GCF_003984885.1 Neopelma chrysocephalum
GTGTGCCCCTCTCAGTAAGCTGACTCAGAAGAAGTGAACTTGGCAGTAAGCAGCTGAGGTTAACAGCACAGGAGTGGCACACCTTAGTTGTTTCGAGTAATTTTTTTTAAGACCAGAACCCTCCACACAATCTTTATAACGTGGATAGGGTTTCTTTTCATGTGAATTTGGGATATAAGCCTGAGCAGCATTATAGGGTTTAGCAAGTTATGTAGAACATGTCAAGAAGGGTTGACCCTCTTTAACGGCATGGCCATATCTCTGGTTTTCTCAGCCCAGGCGTCGCAGCAGCCCTGAACTCCTGCATTTCCCTCCAGCCACCCCTCTCTGCCCTTTATTCTCAACTAGACTATTTAACTGTAATATAGGTATTTCCAGGGGTACCAGCGGGCAGCAGCTGCACCCCACGGCGCCGGGGAGGGAAGGGAGAGGACGAGAGGGTAAAGGAGGGAAAGGGGAGGAGAGGGGAGAGGAGGAGAAGGGGAGAGGAGGGGAGGGAACGGAAGGGTAGGACAGGGCAGGGCAGGGCAGAGCCACCCGCACCACTGAGGAGCTGTCCGTGCCCGCGGTGCTGAAGCCGCTATAGCTGTGTCCGGGCGCTCACACGAAAGAGGGTGTCATCCTTCAGTCCCTGCCTCCGGCTCTGTGCGCTCCTGCTGAGCCAAGAGGTGCGGGAGGCAAAACTAGAGTCAGTTTGGAAAAAATGGCCGGCATGGTTTTCCCGAGCTGGATGCCTGATACAGCCTAAGTGCTGTAGTAGCACTGGGGAGGGACCCTCAACGAACAGGTTGGCAATTGTAAAATAACTTTTTAGACTAACACATGATGATTATACGGAGGCAGAGGAGCCCATGTTACAGTGGCGTGGGAATGAGAGGTCAATTGAATGGGCATGGCTCTGCATATTGATTTTGCTAAAACTGCAGCTAATGCCTTGAAAAGCTCACAGAGCTCTCTTAAAATGCTACTGATCTGTAGCTTTGTCCTTTTGCTGCTTAGCATGTTTGCCAAGGTGCACAAGTATATCACACAATGAACAGAAATGATTGCACACAAGTCTTAGCTTCTCCCATCATGCAAAAAAATTCTATCGGCCAATGTTTCTTCTAGCATAAAATCTACTGAAGAATCAATACAGTATTGTTTGTGTAATAAGTGTTTGTAATAACTTTGTGTGGAACTGCCATTACTCATACCTGTTTTCTCTGGACTTGGTGAACCCATCATTTTTCAATTTGATCTATGCACATGTTGTAAGTGTCCACCAGTTAGTAAACACAATATTAATACTGGTTATTTGGATAATAATTGTGTTTATCGTTAATTGAAAACTTAAAAATGTTCATGATACATTCCTATGTGTGGGAAAAGGGCTTGTTTTCTTTATGCATTGGAAGAAATCTTAAACCTTCAACTTCACAAATGGAACTGTGACATCACAAGGTCCCTCCTTGATCATATACACTGTTAAAATAAAAGACCATGGCATGGTTTGGGTGCAGACTAGTAAGCACCTCTTAAACAATTCCTGGGCACAGCTTGGTGGCTAGTATAGGCCACAGATCATTTCCAACACACAAGTTGCATGTAGTCAATATATTTTGGAAGTAAGCAGGTTTAAACTTTTTCATGCCATCTGAACTTAATATCAGAGAACAGTCCTGGGCCTAGCAAATTTATTTACATGCAGGTAGCCTACGAATCCAGAGATTATGCCTCTTTGCCTGAATCCTCATCTCACTGGAAAGCAGAGCAACATAAAAATTGAAGCTGCTTTCTGAGCATTGTTTATATTTGAGGTAGTAGTGTACTGTAGGCAACTTTGACAGGTGAGATGACAAACACATTATGATAAGAAATTATAAAGTGAAAATTGGAATTTTATAAAACTGTATCAGTAAGTTTGGAACATCCAGTGATTTTCATAGGCTGATTTTTCAGCTTTTTTTTTTCCTTTGGGAACAATGCTTCTCTGTGAAGTAATACTCCTCAAATGCATGTGCCTGAAGGTCTGGCTTTACTTCATCCAGCCACCAAAGTTCTTCAGGTGCTTTTCACTTTACATTACAAATAAGGTATCCAACATAGATATAGATGATGACATTGAAAAGACAAAATGCAGCTAAGAAGCTAATTAACTTATAAAAGAATTAATTAGCTCAGAACTGGATGTTTCTGAAGAATAAAGTTCAGCTGAGAGTAATGAGCCCTAACAAATGACTTCTGGCAAATGACTTAGGACAGATGATTTTTAAGAGTGCTGAGTTAAGTTTTATTTTTATTGCTTGTTCAATGGCTGCTAGGGAGTGCCTGCCAGGTCAGCTGTGATACCAGGTAGAAAGAGGAGATGCAGTCACAAGTGTCTCCAGATTGAACAAAGGAACCCCCAACCCAGGATACATGATACTGCATCATCATGAGGTTGGCCAGAGCAATTCCTACAGCCACCTCCAGTGAGTTGTGCTAACATTTCTAAAATTCTAAAATTTTAGCAAGGAGTAAGTTAACTCAGTGGGCAATGGAGCTCACCCAAGGAATTAACTCTGAAAGAAACCAATTTAATAAAATAAGCAGTTACTTCGTAGAATTTATATAGGTACATAGTTAACCATTTAACGTGCTCTGCTCTTGATGAATCCTGAAGTCAGAGGGATGGCTCAGGGTTTCCATCTGTGCTGGTTTAAAAGTTAACCAGCAGGGGAAATGAACTCAACTCAAAAGAGAGATTATAAGTCAGAATAACAATTTATTAAAATAATACAATAAGTACGATTATACAGACAGACAATTGGTTTTAACCCGCAAAACCCAAATGTATAACCCAGCACCCTGGGGCATGAACAAAAGTGGTGTTCCTTGCCCCCCCCCCCGAGTCCAAAGTAAAGGGAGAGGGGAAAAAACCTGCTGGTGGGAGAGCTGCTGTAGTCTGGTCAGAAAAATGGTGATTGCAGTCCAGTTGAGGGTGGTGGTCTCAGTCTGGTTGAGAGCGGTGAGCTGCAGACTGGTTGAGAGCAGTGGTCTGCAGTCTTCCTCTGGATCCCATGAGTGGTGCCAAGGTTCCAAAACTCCCAGTTTATATATTCTCCAGTTCAGGCGGGAGTGCTCAGTCCCTCCCTCAGAGAGGGGAATTCCATAAAAGGGTATCAGAGCAGGGAATTCCATAAAAGGGTATGAGGACAGGAACATCTTCCTACCTCGCAGGCCTCTACTGACAACAGTTTCTGGGAAATGGCATGGAAGGCCATAGAATACACAGTTTTGGGCTACACCCATCCAATGATGAATTGGTCCCAGCAGTTCTAACTAGGACACCATCACCTAGCCAGATGACTTACCTTGGTTATATTGATGCCTCGGTAGACTTAGCTTTGAAATCTCAAAGAAATATTCCCCGTAAGCACTCAAACTACAGGATTAATAAAAGTCTTAGGTATTTATGAAAGTGTTTCACAAGTTCCCCTAGATGAATTACAAATGTTTCAAACTTCCCACTCCCAGGTATTTTAAAAAAAGAGCAAATGTTCAAATATCTGATAAAAAATTGATCTGACTTTGTATACATTTCAAGCAGTTAATAATAGTCTGAGTACACAAGGAAAGCAGGACAAGAATGATTTTTTACAAACTTAAGATACAAAACTAAATTAAAAAAAAAAGGCTTTGATGGTTTATATACCTGGCAATTTTAAGTGGATAGGAAATGGGTAGGGACTGAAGCAATCCTTTGTGCTTGAAATATTTTTCTATATTAATTCTTCCTTTGCTCATTTACCTGAATCTAAATTTATATTTGCTGAATTCCCCCCCATAAATTAGTGGAATTGGAAACATGTATGTTAAAAATAATTTACCAAAATAATTTGAGTGCTTATATAGCTATCAGCTGTTTGATAAGATTCAAGAGCCCATTACTCTTCACTTTGCAGTGAGATGGAGGCATAACTTGTCTACAATTGTTTATTTAGATATCATGCTAAATTTGCCATGGATTACAAATATTTAATATTTTAAAGTGCTGTCTTCAGAAGGGTTTTGCCTATATAAGGATTACAGGCTTTGGGAAGAACTGCATTCCGAAATACACTGAAACCATGAAAGGATCATTACTGTTGGAGTTACTGAGATGAGAATCTGCCTCTGCTTTGCTTGTAGAATTATAGGTATAAATCTTACACAGTAGCAGTCCCCTGCAGAGTACCTTTCTGGTAATGGGTCATGCTTCATTATGTTGAGTCATGTTACTGATATTGAGTCTTTAAAGGCAGCAGTTCTTCTGGTTGATTATTAAAAGGTTTTTAGAATGTAAATAATTATTCATGTTTGTGCCCTGACTTTTTATCTTTAGTGCTCTATATAAATTTCTTATAATTTAACTTTTTCTTACCACTGTCAGAAGCTCTTACACAACTTCTCTTCTTTGTATATCTCTTGAAAAAGTTAACATATTTCTTTTCTATTTTAATGTCCAAAAAAAGAAGGAGAGCCTGTATAATGTCTTGGAAAGTACAAAATCTATAGCTAAATATGGTGCAAAAAATTCATTTGCCAATCTGGTATAAACAATCTTCTAATCAAAAAGTATGTTTACTTACTATTTTTTTTGTTTCTTTGGTTGTTTTGGGGTTTGTTTTTTTTTTTTTTTTGATAGTATAGTTTTATCAGCTGAGGTGGGATGAAAATGTGTGTGATGGTTTAATCAGTATTTCCATGACAGCAAAACTTAGTGCAGAGGAAGAATGAAAACCTCTCCACAGTGGGTCTGGAACTAGTACTGCTTCTTTTAGCTGTGGAGCTCTGTGTATCAGATCCCCAGAAGTCCCTGAACTTAATAGAGGAAGTGGAATGTCATGCCAAGGCTATTTAAAAATTACCTAACAACATCGCCTTCAATGTGGTAGTAGTAAAATCAGCTCTTCTGCAGAACAAACAGGGGATTCAGCAACTGAAGAGATAAATGACTCAGCTGAGCTAAGGTTTTAGCAGTAGAGGAGATTGAAATACTTGTTTAAGAGATATTACAGAGGAAGGACACAAAGGGCTGTAAAAGACATGTTGAACTGGATCAGCAGCTTAGTAAGAGTGAATGTGTGTCTGGATAGGGATAGGAAGTATCTTCTTTGAGCAGAAAGAATATGTAAGCATGTTGCATAAGCTAGAAGCCTAACACAAGGAGGGATAGGGGACAGTAGTAAACAGTGCAAAGTGCTCAGAACAGGGGGAAAGGTACAATGTCCACACATTGACATTTGCATTTGAGATGGCTAGAGCCAATAAAGTAGATAAAATTGTATCAAACAAAACCAGCTGAGATCGACTACTTCATCCACAGTCAACAGAGACACAATTCAGAGCAAATCACAGATTAAAGGTATTGGCAATGAGACCCCTCTTCAACTTTGTATATCTCCACACCTTGTATAATGAGCTAATTTTCCAGCTAAACATTCCCCTTTCTTATCTACTAGCTTTCATGTGTATGTAAAGGCTCGAGGGAAAAAGGAGAAACATCAGCAGTGTGGATAGTTTATTCCTACGGTGAAGCCACTGCTGCCGCTGTCAGGCTTGCCCTGTCCTCGCTGAAATCTGCTGAGGCTGTGCCGCTGCCTGCTGGAATAAAGCTGTACTACAGCTTGGGACATTAACTACAAAGTAGGGAGACTGCTTCTGGAAGTACTTGTTCTAAATCAGTAGTCATCAAGCATACAGAAAGAGAATTAATGTATTCCATTTTCCTGCTTTTTTAACTCTTACCCTAAATTTCAGAGTTCACTAATGCTGTCTAAATATTGATCTGCCAGTCAAATATCATCTTTATTCAAAATGCCTACTTGTCTGAGAAGTTGTTCTAATGAATGCTGGGACAAAATAGCTCTACATATCTTCATACTTAAGAAACTTATTCAAATACTTCTTCTTAAATGTGGATAGATGGCAAATACTGTATTGATATCAACTGGATATGACACTACAGTTTTATAATCTAAGGAATAGGAAAAGGCACATTTCTTAAATATTCTACTATATTCAGTGATGTATGTGAGATAAAAAATGATGTTACTATTTTGCACAGTGACACAGCCAGTCCTACCTGTGTTTCCAAATCTCACAATTATAGTAATTGCAAAAAAATTGAGATGTTTTATGTGTGGCAAATCTGTCCCTTCTACTTGTAGTCTTGTGGTTGAATGTCACAGGACATAATACATTTTTAGTGTGGGTTCTCACTATGCCTATATTTGTCAATGAATGATTTGTTGAACGATTTCTTTTGAAGAGATAGCTAAGACTTTAACAAAAGGGTTATTGGCAGGCTGAACAAGAAAATACATTTGCAAAAGACATTCTTATCAAAATCGAATCAGATCTGCACTATCTACTTGGGCAATTATGAAGTCACACTGGGTTGACTGATTTAATAAATCTAGTAGTGGGAAATACGATAATTGTAAGATATACTTTCTAAATCTGAAGTAGGAGTCCATCCATTAAACTTAGAAGGGTTATCATAAACATTGTGCAACGCTGGAAGAACCTGCATTTCTGAATCAGTTCCTTCTACAATTAGCAACACTAACGACTCAAAAAGACACTCTGTTTTGAGACTCTGCATGCAGAAGAACTTTGATACAAGCATGGTTGAAATATGGCTTCATTGAGTAATGGTTTCTCATTACTCTGTGGTGATATGTGGAGCTTTTCAGAACAAATGCACAATAATTCTACTGTATTTTTATCCTACACAGTGCTATATATTCCAACGGATTGCCTGACGAATATTCCTTTCTAACTACTTTTCGGATGACTGGGGCCACACTTCAGAAATACTGGACTATTTGGCAGATTCAGGACTTTTCAGGAAAAGAACAAGTTGGAGTGAATCTTAATGGTCAAACAAAAAGTGTTGAGTTTTCTTATAAAGGAGCAGATGGAAGACTACAAACGGCATCATTTTTGCATTTGCCTTTCTTGTTTGACTCCCAATGGCACAAGCTTATGATAATTGTGGAAGCAAACAGTGTCACACTCTTTATTGACTGTGTTAAAATAGAATCCTTAAGCATAAAACCAAAAGGGAAAATCAGCATTGACGGCTTTGCTGTGCTTGGAAAACTTAAAAATAATCCTGAAATTTCAGTTCCGGTAAGTTCCAAAACCTTCTATTAATGCAAAAAAGTGTTTTACATTAAATGTTTGGGGTTTTTTGTGCGGAATGCATCTTCAAATGATTTCTGAAAGCAGAAATGGCAAAAAATAACAACTCGTTGGCAGGTAAGTACTAGCTTTGCTTTTTGAATTTTGCACACATATATTTATACTGTGTAAATTAAGAGATGACCCAGAGCATGTCTACATCTCAATAATGAAAATTCTCAGACATCTACACTTCTTTCAATGGATTATACCAGCTGGGCATTCATGTGTGGAGTGTGATCTAGAAGGAAGTTTGAGGACATGGATTTGTGGGCTGTACCTCACACCAAAGAAAGTAAAACATTTATTGAGCAAGAACTGGGACTCCTCTCATATGCATGCACCAACCATCAGCTAGAGATAATTAAATGTGTCTCTGGCAGAATGAATATTTTAGATCATTAATGCAAAGGGATTAGCTCCTGTAAGGGAGATGGTGGAGATCCTTTTTGAGCCACTCTGAAGGAAATAAGAGACCTATGTTTAAACCTCAGTCCTAAATCAGAGATTATAATGAGTACCTTATACTTCAGGAGACTGCTGTAATCATTGTCCTTCCTAATATGACTGTGTTAACTGTTGCTTCTAGTATTTAAGTATCTTGAGTTTTTTGAAAAAGACTGACCTGGTGTAGATGATGCACTCTTAAAGAAGGTTTTTGTTTATAAATCCTGTGAGGGATAAGGGTAGCATTAGAGACTAGATCCAATCCAAGCAAAGGGCCCAGAATAGCTTAGACATAATACCTACCCATTTCCACAATACCTTCTCCTGGCTAGCTCAGGGCATTCCATTCCCACATCATGGCTGCTGTGAATCCCTTTGTTAGATATTTACCTTTCCCTGTGCATTGTAGTAGACACTTAAGCTCAGTCTAATTGTGGAAATATTTGTGCTCTTCAGCAACGAAAACTCAATATGAAAACCTCAGCATTTTATTATTTGATTATCTGATTTAGTTTCTGAGATAAACAATTAATATAAAACACATAAAAAGTGACATGCCTGTAATTTCCGACAGAAAGATATTTGTAGAATCTGCATTTTGCCTTTCAGACATGCATGAAAGTGTTTTCTCAGCTAGTGTTTTTTCAGCCGATGAGTTATATTGCACTTTATGCTGAATGATGTGACAAGTTTCTCCTACTGCGCCATTAAATGACATTTAGGACTTCGGAAACGCTACTTCTGGATTCACTTTTAGTTTAGAAGAAAATAGTTTCAAAACACAGTTGAAAAAAAAGCATAAAACATTGCTAAGTTCCATATATTATCCTCTTCATTCTCCAAGATTCCTTTTATATCAGTAGAGTACTCATTTCAAAACAAGTTGAATGAAAAAAAGAACCAGATACTTAATAAATTGTAACCATTTTCCACATCCCTATACTTAAGTTTTGCAACAACTTTGAAATAACGAGAGTGAAGTGAGACATAATTTTTAACTATATTACATGCTGTTTGCAAAAAAACGTAGATACAGGTTAATCAGCATTGTGTAAACCTGAAAGGGAAAACATTGCAACAAAAGAGGCATCTCATGTCTCATCACCTCTGTGAGCACAATTACTGTACTGCATTGCACTGAAACCAGTTTTACTTGAAGAATGCTGACAGAAAGCTTTCCCCGCTGTCTGAAAGGAGCTATTTAGGATGTTGCTATAAATGTGGATAAGGAAATATCTGAATAGCTGAAAGGTTATACTAATTCTGCTGAAAACAAAAAGTTAGTCTTTGAAAATATCATTCAAAAGTAACGAGCTGGAGCTGATAATGTGCTCATTAGCTGCATATGTATCTTAGCTTTGCTAACTGCTCTGTGATACTGGTGGATGAATGGATGGGTGGGATGATGAAAACATTACACATATTCTATGCATGTTACTAGGATGAAAAAAATCTATGTCAATATTGTTTTCTTCTTTGGAAATATATTTAGATTAAATGCCCAGAAAGCAATAGGTATTAATGTAATAGTTTTACAACAGCTAGTATACAATGCTACAGCAAACCAGACCCTCAAGTTAGACAAGAGGCATTCCTTTAAAAATGAGGAGGGTTCCTTTTGCCTGATTGAAGTAGTGATTAGAAATGGCAGCTTACAAATGAAGAGAGAGATGAGGTATTAAGGTCACCTTGTCAAGAACTGGGCTTTTTGCCCTTCCCTGTTGGTGCTCTGGGTGACTTTTGGCTATGATTAAAGACTTCAGGAAAAACAGGAGAGGAATTTTAAATTTGATCCCCTTTCCTCTCCAGCCCGTGTTTTGCAGAGACTTGTCCTTTACAGCAAGGTGTACAAATGAGGAACACTGATTACCCAAAGCTCTTCAGGCATCTTGTGGGGAAATGTGTCTAGCATTAAGTTCTGCTTTGTCTGTGTTTAAGAATGTACATAATTAGGCCCTTGTGTGAAGCTATGTTAACTATAGGACATCTTCAAGAGTGAAAGAACAAAATGGAATTAAATCAATTTTACAATTCACCACTTATTGCAGAAAATATTTATTTATACTTTTAGCATGTTTCTGGGAAGATTCAGTCATATGTAGTGTATTTTATGGAAAAAGTAAAATATTTGCCAATATAGGCCTTAAAACAGGATTATGATGCACACTTTTTGACAAAAAGAATAATGAAGTACTGAAACAAATTGTCAGGGAAGAAAGTTAGAGTCACACTATATTCTTAAACTGAGTCTGGATGTCTAAAAATATACTTTATTTCAGACAGAACTGTGGGTTTGACATTAGACTCACTAGATTGAATTGCATGGCCTGTGCTGTGAAGCCAGGAATGACAATGGTAGTGGTCCAATCTAATATTATAAAAATGTAGATTTAGGAAGACCATATGCTTTGAAATTATGATAAAGAAATTACATAATCTGATGGACTAGTAATTTTAAAATGTCTGTTTATATTGCAGAAAGTTCTGCTTTAGCCTGTGCACTTTGTTTTTCTTTAAATTGACTAAATGAATCTGTGCTTGGGGATATTCTAGGCTTATCCTTTAACTTGCTTGACTACAGTCAGTTTAAACATCTCAACAGTCTTGGGTATTTAATATGCTCCAGGCACAATTTCTAAGTTACTTCCAGGCATTGTTAAACTATATTACTTCTGGTGATACTACACAGACATAAATTGTGTGTTTCCTATTCTTTTTTTTCCAGCATTCTGTGAGTACTCTATTTATCTTGCAGAAGAAGTCAACTTCTTATAGGTTCACTGTAATACATATAATTTTAAAAGAGGTTCTTTATTGCTTGTTGTTGCTATGACTGCCTGGGAGAGCAATAGATATAGTTCCATTAGAAACTGCATCTTAACTTTGAGCCTTTACAAAGATTTACTCCAGGATTTCTGGCATATTTTACAGAGGGCAAATTTTTATACAGGTTTAGAGATGCCTTTTGTCCTTTTTTTTGATAAAAAAAGAAAATAGCTCTTTTTATATAAAAGTAATTCAAATAATCCACTATAAACTCTAAGCAATGTGAGATATAACATTATTTTAAAACTGAAAGGAATTTACTTCCTAAATCACATGTTTTTTATAGGAAGGTAGGGGAATTAATTTCTTACTGCTCAAAGTATAATTGCTGTGAGATGATATAATTGCCTTAGTTTCTGCAATTTCAGAGGCATTAACATGATTATGTCGTAACAGACACTAAACACTTTGCTAGAAGTGACCCTTGATCATTATTTGATCAACATTTAATGCTGCTAGGGCATTGAAAAGTTGAGGGCAGCTACATGACTTGTAATGTCTAAGAGGATGTTGCTAATCAATACTTGATGAACAGAGATTAATTTACACCACAGAACAGATTGTGTTCATGAACTATAAAAAGTCACATCTCAGTTTGGGGTTTTTTTCACCTTGTGAAATCTCACAACCATAAGGCTGAACCCTTGGCAGTGGAAAGTCAAATAATGGCAGAATTGGCTGTACTGTTTGAAGGTTTTGAAAAAAGATGCAAGCAAAATGAAGCTCTAAAATCTATTATAGAGATGTAGAAAAATGGATAAAACTCATTTAAAATAGCTCTAGAATGAGATTCTAGTTTATTCTCAGTTGCTTAACAAATGTACAAACAGTTAAACAGTTGATAGCAGGCCTCTCTTAGAAGAAACATAGGTATCCTTGACAAAAAATTGTAGAAAACTTCCACCTGTAAATTGCTTAGCTGAGTTGTATTTCCCCTGAAGGGATGTCTTCCCCTGAATCATCACCAAGCCAACAATAGCCCAGTGGGGTACAAGGAGCCAGTTCTCCCAGAAGAGACCTAAAACTGTGCTCTGAGAGTCATGGTTTTCCTTAAAGCCTACGGTACTGCTAAATGCATCCCTGTGACTAATGCTATCCTAAAAATACTACTCTATATATTTAGGTCTCATTTACATCTTATTTAACTTTCACCTCTCTCACCTAAAGCACTAATAAGACAACTGAATTATGTAGTTGATACTGAGATGTGCAAAGCTGTGGGCATTTGCAGGCATTTCCATAGAACTTAAGAGGACAAAAGAACGAACAGACAGACACAGCTAATCTAATTATATCTGTGCTGACTAAGAAATTAAGATGAAACAGAAATCCTGTAGGAAACCTGGAAAATATGTCAGCAATATTGACCCATGAATCTTAAACATCTGTTGTGGTTTAACCTCAGATAGCAACTCAGCCCAACAGAGCCGCTTGCTCCCTCAACCCCATGGTGAGGTTGGGGAGAGAATAATAAAAGTGAGAAAACTCATGGGTTGAGATAAAGACAGTGTAATAGGTAAAGCTAAAGCCATGAATAAAGCAAAGTAAACCAAGGAATTAATTCACCATTTCCATGGGCAGGCATGTTTTTAGCCATCCCCAGGAAAGCAGGGCTCCATCGCCCATAATGGTGTCTTGGGAAGACAAACACCATCAAAGTACCTCCCCCTTCCTTTTATGAAGATTATCTTCACAAAAAAAAACCCTGCAGAATGTGCTGATGTGTATATTTGCTGCTGGTGGTATGTCTTAAATAATTTTTTACAGTGTTTACAGATTTTGTACTGTTTTATAAGTCAAAAGCACAACTCCAGACCACTGATTTCAGTAACAGTTGCTACTGATCAGCTTTTTTGCATAACTGTATCCAAATGCTTCCTTTCAGATGTCCAATTCCCTCCTCCTGCCCCATGCAGAATGTTCTCTTATAAGGCTATTTTGATTTAAATAATTTGTCAGCACGATATAAGAATCATGAAGCGAAAGCAGGCTCATTCAGCGGCATTTGTCTGTCTTTTCCAAAAGCTGTACTTTCTTTTTTTACCACTTTTCACTCCATTTACTTCCAAACTTACAGTTTCTGCAGAAAGGGAACCATTTCCACAGCCTTGCTCATTTGCTCTCATGAATGAGGGAAGCATTCTAAGAAAAGAAGTGTAGAATGACACAATTTCAGATTACATGCAGTATTTCCTAACTACTGAGTGGATGATTTATCACTTTTAATATTATTTATTATAACTTTAATTTAATATTAAACAGTCAAATAGAAAAATTAGAAGTTCTGTCATTTAAAGCCATGTATAATAAGAAACAGATTATTAGTTTAATCATAAATAGTTTATAAACTGCTTTAGAGTCAGTTATAGATCTCTTTCCCACTTCAAGTAAGCTTTGGAAGTGAAAAATGTAGAGACTCAGGACTCAGAATCCAGATGTACACATAGGTATCATTTGATCCCATTTTGATGTCTTTTTATGAGTCCTTGTTCTCAGACTCCAGATACCCTCTTATTTTTATTATTGTATGGCTGCCTTGTAGCATTAATTAGTATTAGTATATATTCAGTTCTTTTATATGTACATTGTGATACTCAATTGGCTATTATTACGAACTAAGAAACGTTTGAAAATGAGAAGTGGATAAAGGAGGGAGAGAATTGACTCAGAGATGGTCGTGTCAGATAACAGGTAAAAGAAACAACTGCTTCCATTGTGCTCTAGTCTCAGCACTCTGGAAACTGTGATGACTGCCAAGTAAACGAACACTAGAGAGGCGATAAAGAGGATTTCAGGAGTGGTAGTACTGAAGTGATGAAGGTGAAAGCCAAAAAAAAAAAAAGAAAAGCAGCAACTTTTCAATTTTTGGATATGTGGTGTCTTGCAGAGATTTTAAAGGACTTCAGACTCGGAGCATTTACAAGCTTTTTCAGTCAGTAAGCAACTAAGTAAGGATGGTGGCCAGTCTGCCTTCTGCATCATTTATGGGTTGGGACTGAAGAGTGCAATTAGATATCCCACAGGGAGCACAGAATGCAGCCAGGAAGCAACAAGACATGATATTGTGAGAGTGACAGTGGGGAGCTACTTTAGCTCGTGGAATAGGAAGAAAGACCTAGAGAGGCAAAGAAATGAGAACTGAAAGCCCCTGGACACTCACTTCTATTTTCTGCTTCTCAGAAAAAATAGAGCACTCGCATGAAAAAGACTATGATTTATGTTGTACAAAGTAAAAACAAAACCAAAACATCTCTTTCTCCCCAATTCCTCAGCCCTCCATAATAAAAAGAAAGGAATAGAAGCCTCGAACTGTTATCCTCAAACTGAAAAATCTCTGGATAAACCACTCAGTGTTCATAAGCCACGCCGATACTATGTGTGATGTGAAGGGAAAACAATACAGGACTAAAACTTAGATACAATGAATATGCACCATTTAATATGCTTCTGGTACTTAAAATTCCACCTGATGCACTATATATCAATGTATATAATTCTGAAGCTTTATGTTTGAGTGATTCTGTAACTTTTAGCACAGGGTTTGTTTTTTAATCTATATAGCACATCAAGTGAATTTCGGTTGCAGCTTCTGAGAAGAGGTTTGGCTTAATCCTGTGTCATTTTCCAGCAGCAAATACAAGTATTCAAAGAAGATATGAAATTGTACAGAAGTATATTACTCAATTGCAGTCTGTCGCCAGTGTGCCTATAAACCTGCTTTTTGAACTTCTCACACTTGGACCATATTTCCATCCTCAGACCTACCATTCTCCGTGGGCACAACTATCCACTTAGAGGAAAACTTGGACTTCCAACTCAGAATATTCTGTGATTCTGTGACCATGCAGTGTGAGGAAAAATGCAGTGTTTATAAAGAATATGCAAAAAATACACCTGATGAATCTTCCCTTCTCCTTAAATCCCTCGGCTGCTGTTTGAAAGACCTCTGCAGTTAGGGGTTGGCTAATGCACTGCTCCGGGCCCAGCTTTCCCGTACACACCTGTAGCTGTTGTCATTGAATACCCATCATTTGAAACTCGCCGTGGTGTGCCAGTATTCCTCCTCTTACACCCTCCGCCAGCGTGACCCTCTGACCCGAATTAACATGATCTTTATCTCCTTTGCCAGTTCGAAATCCAGTGGATGGTGATTCACTGCGACCCCTTGCGGCCCCAGCGCGAAGGCTGCGGAGAGCTGCCAGCCCGGGTGAGAGACCTGTCCTGCCTTGCCCTGTTCTGTCCTGTCTTGTCTTGTCCTTCCCTGTCCGCCGCTGCAGCCCACAGGAGCCTCGCTCTTAGACACTCTTCCTGACCGGAGATGCTCTTTTTTACCATACCTGCATGGAATTTGGTGCCTTTAGAAATCCAACCCCCCAGAGCAGCAGCAGCGGCCTCATTTTAACCCTTCCGTGACTTGCTTCCTCTCCCGCCCCTCACCTGCTGCTTGGCTGGGACACCGCTGGGCTCTGTGCCTCGCAGGCGGGGGAATTGTCGCGGCCGGCTCCCCGCAGCTGCCCCCGTTCCCGGGGAACCCGCGGGGGACGGCGAGGGTCGATCCCCAGGCAACAGCAGCCGGGCAAAGGGTTAAAGCGCCACTGGCACTCAGTCTTCCACTTCCCGGCCGCCAGCGTTCCTCCAATCCCCGCGACCCTCCCCAGGGCCGGGCAGCAGCCGGGAGGGGCTGCAGCTGGTTCACCTTTCGCCCGCCCCGGCAGCCAGAGGCTGCTCCCTCCATCCATGGCCCGGGCTCTGCGGGGCATCCTGCCCCTGGGGCTCTACCTGCAGGCGCTTTGCCTCTGCCTGGCTCAAGTAAGTTCATTCCGACTTTGACTCTTTTTCTTCTCCCTTGCAGATAAGCCAGACGGTAATCGAGGTAAGTGTGAGGGAAAGGACGGTGCTCAGGGTTCAGATGCAGAAGGACTGAAGGCCACTCTGCCATACCCTACTGCCGACCCGCGGGTGTGTCTGTGGGGGTGTGCGTGTGTGTGTCTGTGTGTCTGTGTGCTACCTGGTGGGCATCGGGCAGGTGCCTGGTGACATGGCGGGGCTTGAGCTCCACGTAAAACTACCGCTGGACGGATTATTTCTGGGAAGACTGGTGTGCGGAGGAAAGGTGTCCAGAGCAGTAGCGCTGGGGGGAGCAAGGGGCCACGCTCAGGGCTCGGGCCAGCCTCCTGCTCACAGAGCCTCGTTGTGGGGCCGCGGGCAGAGCTCGCTCCAAAGAAAACAGAGTCCCCCATTATAGGCACGGAGACGTGTAAAAAGCCTTTCCCTGGGTTTCCACAAGTTGGTGGCGCCTGCCGCCTCCCCTCGGGAGCCTGGAGCTTTGAGAAAGCGCCTCTGTAGATGCTAATGTAATCCTCAGGAACCAGGGGAAGCTACTGAACCTCTCAGTGAAAAAAGGGAAAAGGTTTTTCTAAATTTTTTTTGCTAGCACGAACTCTCAGGAAGACTGTCTCCTTTGTGTTGGCTGAATGAGTAATTAGAGTAGCATAGTGAATTTTGGTGTTTGATTGGCAAAGATCACTTTTATTTCTGTCACCCTGTCATTGCCGTGTGGCATTCAGATCCTGCTTGGTGGGGAGCTGAGCCCTCCTCGCCTTGCCCTGGTCCTGCTAGCATTGTGGGGCACAGGAGGTTGGCTGGGCCCAGGGAGCGGGGTTTAGCACCTTCCCCATTCCACTCCTGGGGGGAGTGTTCCTAGTTATGGCAGCCAAAATGGGATATAGGGCCCGTGATATATATCGAGTGAGGACACAGCTCCTCATCACAGCTGTGAGCCCCTGACTAATCTCTAGCCTCTCATTATGCCTGTCTCCCCAGACTGGCTCGGTGGTTTGCCAGGCTCTAATTTCTCTTTTTTTTTACTCTTTGTCAGAGAGGTGTCCCTGGTCCACCAGGCCCCCCGGGTCCACCAGGGCCACCAGGAGTTCCTGGTATTGATGGCATTGATGTAAGTGTCCTGCCTTGGAATAGGAAATGCCTTGAGTTGTACCTCTGTTGTCTGTCAGCATTTTACCCCAAGAAGCTTGAATTTGGCTGCATGTACGCATAAGAATTGATGAGTCTCATATTCTGTAGTTGGCTGGAGTGAGGGGGAAGTGGCCTTTGAGATTATGTGAAAAATTTAGGATTATTTATTTTATGTAATCAGCATCATATGCTGTGATTATCTGGCTTAGATGGGGTGTAGGAGTTTTATAAATCTAATCTCAAAAGGGATTATGTAGAATCACTCATGCTGTATCATGATAAGGATTCGTGGCGTTATTCCTGATAGGCACTGTTATGCATTTTCTCTTGAGTCCTGCCAGAAGTTTCTGTTGGACTGTAATAGAGGTCATGTGGATTTAATATTAATTTTCTACAATAAGAATCAGTTCAGGATTATTTCTGATAATCTGTAAATTGGTGTTTCTCATGAAGGACCATAAAAGTTTGCTGTAGTTCTGGCTAACACCTTCCTTTTCATATCTTGTTAGGGGGAGAGAGGTCCAAGTGGCCCTCCTGGTCCACCGGTAAGTGATTTCAGCTACTTTGCATTTGCTCCTTTGAGAGAAGAGGTTTTGAGTTTTGTTTGTGTTTCCCTCTCTGAAACATGCTTAACTGTTCATTTAAATCCTGAAGGGTCCAGATGGGGATGCAGGCAAACCAGGATCCCCTGGGTTGCCTGGAGAGCCGGGAGCTGATGTGAGTAAACTTGATTTTCTGGAATTTCGTCTTTATTTTTTTTAAGGAAAAATAGTTGAGTTTAGTCTATTTCTGGAGAAGTATGATTTCCTTTTGAGTTCTCTGTCTTCCTCATAGCTGCCACTGACTGCAAGAGGTGCTTGTGGTGGGAGAGGAGCTTTCCTGCGAGCTAAAGATGCCCTTTCGGTGGAGCACAGCTGGGCTGAGCACTGCCAGGGCAGCAGCTGAGACGTAGCACAAGGGCTGTCGGTGCTGCCACTCTGCTCTGGAGAGGGCACTGGGCAGCAGTGCTGTGGTGGGGAAACATCCTACCACCTCTGGAAGCTGCCTCTGGTAGCAGGGCAGGGCAGCAAGGGCATGAGGAGGATCTGCTGATGCATCTTCCTGTCCCTGTGGAAAATAATATAGATCAAAGTTTCAACATCATCTAGTGTTGATGGCCTGTTAGGTTGTATCTCTTGAATAAATTTGTGGCAATAAAAACACTTTCAAACAGATTTCGGAAACTCTTCATATTTTTCTCTCTTGAGAGCAGTGTTGGAAAGCATTTCTTGCTATGAAGCAAGATTGTTGCATTAGTACTTAGGTCTTATGCCAGGAGGTAGGCAAGCTTATGTTTAATTTACATATGTAGAAGTATGCTTTTAACATTTAAAACATCAAAAATATAGATTATATACAATAAACTAACATATTAGAGAGTATTACAAATTATGAATATGAAAAAGCCTAGTATCTATTTAAGGTTGCAATGCTGTTAGAGGTGAAATTTTGATTTGCTTTTGAGAAGAGATTTAGTGGACATGGAGCTGGAACAGGCTTTCATTAAACTGTTCAGATTTCAAATCTGTAAGAGCAGTTGGGCTTTGTAAGTGGGATCTCATACCACTTCATTTTTTCCTGAAAACAATACAGGCCCATAAGCCATTTGTCATCATCATCATGGCTAGGCTTCGCGAACGAAGATTTGGAAAGGGCTCTACCCACGTTTGTTACAAGCGCACTGGTGGCTAAAAAGGCCCATACGAGACAGGCACGTCCGGTTGCAAAAGGCACAGCAGAAAGACTCCTTAGGTGGTAAAATTTGCAAGGCACGATTCTTTCTGCGTTGTCTTTTCTCCTCAAGAGTGATCCTGCATGCTTTCTCAAAGGCATCAGCAGCATTCTAGATAGTGTGTCTCCAGACCTCCCTATTTGAGGCCAGAGTAGACCAGTTATGTTGATCAATATGGCCGAGGCTGAGGTGTTGTTTCAGGGAGTCCTTGTAAGGCCATTTGTACCTGGTTACAAAAACCCATAAGCAGATCTTTAAAAATCATTGCCTCTTGTAATATTCACTTAAGGGATAGTTTTATTTTCCTTGCCAAAATTCATGGGAACACAATCAAATGAAACAGAACACACTAAACTTAGCTCAGCTTTTGATATTTGTTCACACTTGCATATTCCCTTGTATTAGTAGATGAATGAAAATGTAGTACTAGAATACAGTCTTCTGAAATGTTGAACCTTTTTTATTTTCACTTGAAGACAAAACATGGGACCTTACTGTACTCCCACTATGCATTTAACTTTTAATTCGAGTTTTAGATTTATAGTACCTTTTGTATTTAATTGGTGAGGCAGTTCTGACTTTTTAAATCTCATTTTATTTCATGAATTATTTCAGTGTCAGATTTAATAGACTGTGAAAAGATACTGTACAGTAATTGCCTCTAATGATCATGTAAGCTTTCAAAAGCAAATTGTCAGAACAATTGTGTGAACACTGAACTGCTGGAAGTGTACCAAAAAAAGGGGAAGTGTAGCAAAATGGAAAAGTATCGGACAAACATAGAAGAAAAACTCTTATGGATATCTGGAAGTTTCTAAGCCATATAAACTGGCTATAAAATTGGAAACAAAAAGAAACAAAAGAACTCTAAACGAATTTGGAGTTATAATACCACGGTTGCTTTTTAATTTTATCCAGATTGACAAGTGGGTTCAAGGACTAGCTTTAAATCTGGCCTGGCAGCTTTGTTGACTTTTTTTTTGTGTATGTGGGTGTTGTTACTGAATGGTTTACTTGAAATGGAAAACACAGTTTTTGGTTTTTAAGCTGAGCCATGAACTAAATTCACCAACCTCCCATTGAGAGGAAATAAGACTGTGAGATCATGTTTTATTTAATAATGATTTAACTGCATCATTTTTGAAGACACATATCACTGGCACTAATGTTTGTCACCAGAAGCTAGTATTTTGAACTTGTGCAATTCTATCTGTACATGTAGATATTTGAATTGTAAGTCTCCTGCAGTTACTTATTTCATTTAATAGCTTCATAATTCTATGTTTTAGAATGTTTTCTGTTGTAATTAAGAAAACCACATAACCCTTGCATTAACACTATATGCACTACTTCCAAAGGGATTCACAGGACCTGATGGTTCACGTGGAGCCCCAGGACCAAAAGGACAGAAGGTAAGAACAAAATTATGCATGAAATAATGGATTTTTTTTAAAGCAGGATTTCTGTTTGTCTCTATGCAACTAATAATATGCTGCAGTCTTTCTGACAATATTAAAATATCTATAGTGTACAGGCCCTTTTCACACAGTACAAAGCAGCTTCCATTCCCCCAGTCAGCAGCAAGGAATGGTGACATTACAATGGTGACATCAAGGCTGAGCATTTTTGGTAGTAGTGAGGCTCTTTTAGTCTTGTTTGTAATTGTGACACTGTAATATGCAGTGAAACCTGACTTCATCAGCAATCGTACAAATGAAATATAGATCAGAAGTCAGAGTGATCAGAAACCAGCATGTTTGAATTTTTTTGGGATAGGGGAAACAAAAGCCCCGAGGCTGTATCTTTTTAATACTGAGGAAGTATTTCCTTTGTATCAAATCTTACTGAAACCAACATAGCATTAATGAAGTGAATAATACTTACAGACTATGTCCACTAAATATAGAAAAGATCCCCAAAAGATAACAACATTTTCCTGTATGTTTTTTACAAAACTTTATGGCTAATGGCTCTTGAAAAACTGATTTTTTTGTCTTTTAAAGGGTGAGCCAGGACTGCCAGGTGCTCGTGGACTTCCAGTAAGTAATATGTTTAGTATATGAAGAAGATTTTTACACCTTAGGTATTAATATGAAGGATTCTTACCACTAAATGTAGTGAAGAAAAGTCAAAAACTGTTTCTGAGGTTTCAAAAAACTCATAAGTTATTAAAGTAGTACTTCAAGGAACCTTTTTGTCTTTATATCAAAGTGTGCAAATATTATGTTTGGTTTGTATGCTATAGAGAGGAGTGTGTGTGATGTGGTCCAAAGTTTTGGACTTACACCATTATTTTCCATTTCTTTGTGAAAATGCTATAGAGACAAGAGAGCCCATGTTTCATTTGCATAGTCTACAGTTATTCCTATTTTCAGCTCCTTGCCATGTGTGTAAATGGGATCACTGAAGTCTAAATGCTGTAATAGATGCCCTTGGCTGTTCTGAAAACAAGACAAAATATGAGAAAGGACACACAAAGGGTACTGTTCCAGTTGGCGTGCAGATGGGTTTAACATCTACTTTTAGGGGCTGAAAATAATTGTGAACTTTAGGAATTTTACAGGTTGAAGAAGTGAGTGATGAATGGCATGTAGAAATTTAGATTAGGAAAAAACCTCAAGGAATATGAATAATGGAACAAGACGGCTAGATTAAATTGTAATAGGGCTGCACATAATGTAATTAAAAATTAGATTCATATTGGAAAAATGATTTAAATTAAATAGAAGAGGCATTGTATTCCAGTATACCACTCCTTGTATGTTTGAATTTTTGACCCTGTCCTGTTAACTCTCATTAAATTTATGATAAACAATCATTTTGATACTTGGCCAGAGAGAAAATGATAAAGTTATTCTTGTAGTTGTTACATTATAGACATGTTAAAATTTAGGATTAATCACTTTGTGGGCATTTTACTTTAATTTTCATGGATGGTGTTTCTTACCTGAAAATCTGGAATGTAGGTAATACTTTTATAATGTCTTGTCAATATATAGACTCAATATATGAGCAAAATTTAGTCACAGAAAACAGCAGAACTGAGGTAGCTTCTAGGTAGACTGAAACCTTTACATTTTTCTGTTAGGGGCTTGAGGTTTTTAGTTTGTTTATTCTAATTTTTTTGCTGTCACATATTAGCGGAAATAATTTCTGGGTTGTATGCAATGCATTATAAAATGTGAAGCTACAATGAAGAGGTAGTTTAACTCTGTCAGGTATGTTATGGGAAAAAATGAATAGAGAGATGGAGCACATTGGGATTGTTTAGCCTGGAAAAGAGAAGGCTTTGGATTGACCTAATTGCAGCCTTCCAGTACCTAAAGAGAGCCTTCAAGAAAGATGGAGAGGGACTTTTTACAAGGGCATGTAGTGATAGGACAAAGGGGAAATGGCTTTAAACTGAAAGAGAGTAGATTAGGATTAGATATCAGAAGAAATTATTTACTGTGAGAGTGGTGAGGCACTGGAACTGGTTGCCCAGACAAGTTGTGGATGCCCCATCCCTGGAAGTGTTCAAGGCCAAGTTGGATGGGGCACTGAGCAGCCTCGTCTAGTGAAAGGTGTCCCTGCCCATGGCATTGTAACTAGATGGTCTTTAAGGTCCCTTCCAAACCAAGCCATTCTATGATTATATGACTGGAAAAAATAGGAAAATAAAACTCAATTCCAGAAATACTTGGTTAAAATACTGTAGTATTTTAGCCTGTCAACTGAAATAAAAACTGACTTTAGCTCCCCATTAACAGACTAACATGAGAACAAATAATTTAAGAGCCTCCAGAAAAAGTGTGTATATAAAATATGTATGAAGAGGGTTAATTTCAATTTTGACGAAGAGATGCTACTTTGCGAAAGCAGAAAACTGGACCAACTTGTCAAGATTGAATGCGGATTCTGTTCAGAGCAGCAGTTCTTTTGTCACATGATATTTTGAGACTGTAAAAGCAATAAATATGCTAAGGTTTTGGACCATTGTTCAAAGCTGAGTGATTTTTGTTTGCCCTGAGACTCTCAACCTTAAGGCGATAATGCTTCAATGAACCTCAGTAGGGATTGCTTTTGGAGTTGTCCTACTTCTGCTTAATAAGCAGCTGAAGCTTGTATTTTAAGGTGAATGTACAGGAATATTTATAGTGAGGAAATGAGAATTCTTATTTATTTAAAGAAAAAAGAAGTTGGATATACTTAGTCACCTTGTGACTAAGTACCGTTAATAAATATTAATAAGTATTATTTATTACCCTTGTACTTACTAAAGTTAGGATTAATCCTTGGACCTCACATGTTAGGAAGAAGCCTAGTGTTTGATTTTGTAGCTCCATGGTTGTTAACCTGTGCATGCTGAATCCATGTGGAAAGATTAATGCTCAAAATAAATCTCTCAGGAAAGCTTATATAAATGCAATTTTCCCTTTGATGAATGGCTGTAAGCTACTGAAGAAATCACACAGTTACGGAAGATTCTCAAAATGGCCAGCACTTGTCATCTCACCTTCAGTGAGATTAAACCTAATAACAACAACAACAACAACAAAACCAAACCAAAACAAAAAACCCCAAACCCCCAAAAAGGTAGAAGTGGTAGTGCTGGAGTGTGATCGTTCTAATTTTCAGATACAGAGACTTTGGAGAAACTTTTACTACAAACGTGAAGCAATGGGGTTGTTTAACCTTTGCAGGTCTTTTGTTTGATCCGTGAGACCTCGTTTACTAGAAACATATTGAGCACACTTATGAATCTGTGTATTAACTGTGTGATTAGCTGAGTGTTTAGGTGTAATTATGCACTGCTTTGAATTCAGTCAGTGACCTTTTGCAAATGGAGTAGTCCCTGGATGGTTATCCAAAGAGTTCATTTCTCACAAAATCTCCTTGCTTAAGTTGTTAAAATGCTCAGTGCAAAAAGAAAACCAGAAGCCTTGGCTACAACATTAATTAGTTTTAAATTATTATCAGTGTTTTTCAAGCTCATCCACTGGAATTTATCAGCCAAGTTAGGACTTCAGGTTAACTTCTAGAAAGAATATTAAGGATGTAATGTTTTATACACAGCATTTGCTTTTCTGCTTTTGTCACTTTTTCTTCCCCAGAATGTATCCTGGCAATCTTCAGTTACCATCTTTTACTTTCCCTTTCCTCTGGTTTTTTTCCTGCTTCATTTCTCAGATAACTGTGTTAAATATTTCACAGAATATTCTGGGTTGGAAGGGACCCACAAGGATCATTGAGTCCAACTCTTAAGTGAATGTCCCATATAGGGATCGAACCACAACCTTGATCATTTAGTTTTAATTTATTCTTTGTCTCATCTGTTGGGCAGATAATGTTTTAAATGACAGGTTTACAAAATTTGTAGAATACTTCTGATTAATTCAAGCAATTTTTTTTCAGAAGAAATTTAAATATGCTGATATCTCTGATCTGATCCTGGTAAATGGACCTGCTACATTCAGTGCATGTATTACACTCTTCAGTCCATTCTCTCTGTTAAGTTTCCTCAAACTTTACTATGAGCTGATATATTTCTAGTGGTTTACGCATCTGGCATATGGGTAGGATTGTGTGTATTTAGTGACAGAGAAGTTGAAAATATTTTAAGGTCTACTAAAACACAGTATCCAGCACAGGGTACACATACAAATACTGGTATTTGACTCTTTGTGGTGGATGGCATTGGTACTTAGCAGACCTGCAGGGTAAGTGTCTCTGAACCAGGTGATAGCAGACTTTGGATTACCACCCATGTCCCTGCACTCCATGTGCTCCGTGGGTCAGATGAGCACCTCCAAAGTAGGCAGCAAGGATCTGGGGATGTAAGGCTGCAGTCCCAGGTTCTGTGGAGAGGCTTTCGCTTTAGGACACAGACAAAGGCAGGAACATGGGCAGCTTGCTGCCCATGGCAGCAATGGTTGGGATCATTAACTGCTTTGTGTATGCCCTTACTGACTGATTGCACTGCAGCTCTCAACTTTGCAACTGGGTCTACTTCATGGCCAGAAGGGTGGAGTAGCTGTGTGAAGGGGAGGCATGGGTTGCTGAGGGAGAGCCCCTGCTTCTTGAAGTCCGAATTAGTAAGCTGAAGAGATGCAGTGGAGTGGGCAGAGGAGAGGACAGGCTTCTCCTGGGCCACTATGTGGGCTGGACACAATAGCTCTCGCTGCTTCTTTTGGTATTGTTGACCTTCTCTGCCACTGTTTAGGGGCATGTTGGGACAGGGTACTCCAGTGAGAACCTCCTTCTTTCAGAGGCAGGTGATATTATAATATTGGATATGTGATGCAGTGAAAGTCTGATTTGTATAGTCAAATATAGATGTGTATACTATAATGAATTGCAGCAAGGAAGTGTGAAGTAATAGCAAAGGGATTATGTAGGTTATGCAAACTTACTTTCTGCTGTGTATTAAATGGTTAAAATGGAATGACCCTGTTAAATGCTTGAAATTTTCCCTGCATTGTACCAAGTTTTGTAAAGGCGGCTTTACAAATACAATCCTGGCTTGATATTCAGTGGTTTTTAAAGTTGCATTTAGCCCAGGTGCTTTATTACATCAAATCTCCTCAAGATTTAAGTGTGGTTAGGATTTTTTATGTTAGTGTTTCACATGTATCGTTGACACTGTTCTCCATAAAATTTTACATTGGCTTTAATAATGCAAGACTCAGGGATCAGTTTTCTTAGAGGGAGTGTATTGTCCAAATAGGCAGAAGTATTTTGGACACTACTCACTAAGGTGATTCAGATCAATACTGATGGAAAATGTAAACAGGAGCAGTTTGGTGTTTTTTCTGATTTCCAAAAAGCACTAGTTTAATGGATTTAGATCTCAGGGAAGCACTGGGGCAAAAAAGTTCTCTGTTATTATCAATTTAAATACATTGTTAGAAGGAAATGATTGTAGCATAGATATGTTCATCATTGTACTTGATAATTAGCTAAACCCAAAGGCTTTAATGTCTTCATTCCCTTGTGGGAATATATGTGTAATTAAATGCTACTGTAAGGCAACTTAATCAGTAATTTAATTTTTCACCTGATATTGGTTACTTAATTAAAAAAATTGTATTTAGCATTAGTTGAATAAGTTTTGAAAATGATTTTGCAGAATCAAGCAACAGGGAGGTTTTATATCTTTCAATCCCAAATATTCTGTTCTTGTCAAAAGCTTGAATGGGTTTGGAATCCTCTCCACATTTCTGACCTTTTTTCATATTTCACAGGGCAAGGGGCTTCTTGGACCACCTGTAAGTTCATTCTTTCAATTAATAAATATTCTGTTCAACTACTTAATATTCAATAAAGCTATTATACTGTAATAAAAAGTAATTCAGTGAAAATAGAGACTTTTTTAAATCTAGGTGTTCTGTGTTTGTTACATATGTTTTCTTCAGCTACCACTAAGGTTGCACTGGTCTGTCATATATGGGGCAAGAATACTGGGGTGTGAAGGCATAGTTTGTTGAGAGAATTACACGTTCTCACTCCTTGGATGCTTGTTACATAGGTATTGTATGATTTAAAAATACGATTTACTTTGGCTGTTTTAGGGTCCAGCGGGTGCAGCGGGACTTCCTGGGGAAGTAGGTCGTGCTGGTCCACCTGTAAGTACTCCTATGTTTGCTGAAAATATAGATTTATTCAACTGCTAGAAGTTATTTAAAGAAAAAAGGAATAATTACTGGGCCATGTAAACACTCTGTGGGCTATTAACAGCACTTTCAAACGTATTTTTTTTTCATGATCAGGCCAGGGCCACTGACCTACTGACTGGTAGAAGAAAGATTGTGTTTGGAGATCGTCAGAAATAAGGAACAATGAATAGACCAAAGTCAGGGCCACCTGTTAGATTAGGATGAAATAATTCATGGAGTGTCCTATACTCTACTCCGCCTCTTATTCAAGGAAAGCTAAAATCAAAAAGCAAACCTGCCAGAAATACAGGAAATGTAAAACTTAACATTACATGTAGACCTTTAACTTTACTCCTATCATTTCACATATACATTATGGTACATGATCACATACACATTATGGTACATGATCACATACAATTTCTGATTTTCATTTGCATATCAGTGAGCATGGTAATTCAGCATTTCTTCTTAGTCTCATTTATGTGTAACTCCATCTACTGACCTTACTGCTAAGCTGTGCACTCAGTTTCATCACACTGTCCCATTTTGACTCCATACTTTACCGTCAAAGTGCAAGTTGAAACCAGTTGTTATTTTCTTACTTGAAATCTGAAGCAGCATAAAAATTTTGTTTAATAAAGCCTACTTTTTAATACGTGTTGTGCTCAATCATATAAATGAATTTTAAAAAGAATATTAAAAACTGCCAGTCTGTTTCAGAAGATGATCCATCTTAGCTGTCTGTGTTGTCTGTAGCAAGGGCAAGAACGGATACTTATGGAAGAGTACAGGCTATTTGTAGAATGGCATTTTTCTGTCATATCGTTGCACATTCTGGCACTTGGCGGTTCAGAGGCTTTTTCCAAAGCTGCATGTGAGCCTATCCTCTGTTAGAGTAGTTGGTCTCTGAATCCATTTATATGCTACACCTCCATAACACACTGTAATAATGAGTCGCACAGTATAATTATACATTGTATGGAAAAGAATGGCTCTATAGCTCATGCATTGTGTGAATTAGTGAATAATTCTTCTATATTTGTCTTTTTAATTGCACTTATTATTTAATAAGATGTAAAAAACATTATTAAAATGACATAAGTTAAAAGTTGGTCATGACCCAAATATTATATCTATTTTAATTCAAAGCATTCAGAAAAAATGATTTGCAGAGGTTCTACATTTTCTTTACTTATGCGAGCACTAGACATCAAAACTTCACAAACAGCAGAAGATTCAAACTTGTTAAATTCATCTTAGACTCTGAAAAAGGGGATTTTCCCCTCTCTCTGCTTTGGGCACTTCTGCCAATTACTAGGATTCTTTTCCTTCAGAACTGAAGCAGCAGTTATAAGACAGAAGAGTGCATAGATGATCCTGTGGTCAGGTGTTTTAGCATTCTAAAGCAGCTGAAAATTTTTTGTGGCTCCTATTTCACAACACGACTGCCATTCTACTCAGAAAACCATTTTCCCATTCTACCATGGGAGTCATGTTGTAGGTTGATGTTTTAATTGGCTACCTAGTCTATCCTTCCATAGCCACTTAATTTTTCACTGTTGTTGTATGGTCTGAATATGACTGGTTGTCATTATTACTATAAATATATAAAAATGTTTTACCCTTTTTAAGGGAGATCCAGGAAAAAGAGGGCCACCAGGGCCACCAGGACCGCCAGGTCCTCCGGTAAGTGATTATGTTTAATATGGGCTAACATCTGAATTTTGTGTTGTTGCTACTTGAACAAAACTTCTCCTCAAGTCCTACAGCTGAATACTGAGTTTAGGATTTCAGCAGGCTTTTGATCTTACGTTTAGAAAGTAAGTTTCTAATCTCTGTTGTTATAAAAAGGTAGTTTGAAATGCAAGCTGTAACTTCTGTCATGATGCCTTCCCATTTTACAGACTTTAAATACACAGGTTTTAAACTTCCCTGTGAATAATAATATTGCTGTAAATATAGTCTTTGTCAGGTCTCACTGGTATTACTTCAGCAGAGGTAGACTTTTCTATGTTAGGAGAAGAAAAATTTAATGTTTGTCTCATGAGACAAATATATGCTTCTAGGTGGATTGAGTTTTTATGCCTTTCTTGCAATCAGTCTTGCTACTTAACAAGGAACAGAAGAATGCTTTGGAGCAATGCTTTGCTGCTCAAGGAGAATAGTTATCTTTTTTGAACCTCTAGGGAGGAGGGATGTGTGATATGCCTTTTTGTTGTGGCAATTTACCCGCCTAGAGAGATAAAACAGTTTGGGAGACACACTGGATTCTGGGTGCTGTGAAAGGCAAATTGCTGGGAAACATGGTGTACTAATGTCTTTTTAAAAGCTGTACTGTTCCTCTGCTGGGAACCTCCTCCTCTCCACTCTTCAGGGACAGACCCTAAGTTCATATGCTTTACCTATGTCATGTTTCTTGTTTTCATGGAAGTCGCCAGAGAATTGACAGATGCATTGTAAAAAAACACAAGTGTAGAACAGTAATTAGGAAACAAGCAGAAACAAATTCTCAGTATGGCTGCTTGTATTCCTTGATGTTTTGTCCTTTTTGTGTTTCTGAAGTGCCATAGTCCCACTTCAGCTAAAGACATTATGAACCCAAATACTCTCGTTTTTTTTGAAATCATTCTGTTATAAATTGAGAGCAGCTCATTCCTTAAAATTCCCTATGCTTCTCTCTGAAATGGTGTGCTCCCTCCCACTGGGCTTTAGAGAACACAGTTGCTACTGTGAAATCATATTTCTCTCTGTTGTGCCTCATAAGCCTCCCGTTAGCTTCCATCAAGTATTTGATTTAATATGAGGAATGGCCTTCCCTTCACTGAGTCCGTCTCATTGTACACTGATGTCTGGTTTATTGCAACTGTCATCTAACAGTACTTATGTTGTGGGAAGATTATTTTCTCTGAAAAGGTCTGAATCTTTTGCTGAATGGTAGTAAGGTACTGCTATTATAGAAATTGTCTTGGATTCTGTTGGAAATTTATGGGGCTTGGTTCTATTTGATCTATATTTAATGGAAAATATGATTGAGGTAGCTTAAAAAGCAAAAGAAATATTTCAGGGGTTTTTGTTTGTTTGTTTGTTGGTTTTTTTTGTAAAAGTTGATAAAAGTTAGAGGACAGGATTTTGCAGGTACCTGCTATCCTGCAATAAAATCCTACAGTTTAGATGCTTTTTGTGTCAGAGATCCTTTGGTTGATTATACTTCTAATTCTGTCTTTAGATAGTAGTATTTTCTCTTATGTCTAATGCCTGTATTGCCTAATGAGTCAGGACCGGTTATTTCTCTTTTACTGACTTTGATTAATATAATTTAATTTAGGGAACAATTGGCCTGCGAGATGGTGACCTGTTGGTAAGATTGTTTTCCATGTGTTTTTATAAGTAATTTCAGACAGCATTATTTAACCTACGTGGTAGTAACTATGTGATTGTGTTTCCAGTGTCCCAATGCTTGTCCACCTGGCCGCCCAGGGCACGCTGGCTTAATGGGAATGAAGGTAAGAGAACTTGTTTGTTCAAGCATTCCTTATAGAGACGCTGTCTCAATGGACGAGGGGGGGTAACTACTGGCTTGACAGAAGGGCACTTCACTGGTAATTTCAAAAAAGGTTACATCAATGTAGTTGCTTAGGGTTATTCAACTCTTGACTGCTAAAATAACCTCTTCTGTTGAAATCTCTTGCTGCTGCTTTAATCTTCAGGGTAAAATTTATGTGTGGTCTTAAAAGGATTAGAGTGTGGGGAGGATTGCTTCATTCACTTTCTGGACCATTTGTAGTCTGACTCCAGAAACTCTAAATATTCCCCCAAATCCTTAGTATTTTTTCCTTCTTTCTCTCTTCCTGGTAGACCTATAACATACTAAATTGAAATGAACAAGTTTTGAGTCTCATTTTAAGATTTTTTTTTTTAATGCATTCTTTACTGGCTTTTAGGAATACTGTTGGCCTGAGGAAATTTCTATGGGGTGACATAAGAAGTACTAACTTGCCTAGAAATGCAGCCTTGTTAGATCCAGCAGCAGATATTTTTGAGCAGGGTACTTAATATGTGCTGTTTCCTAGATAGGTGAGGAAGCTGGTGAATGGGGTCTGAGAGGGAACAGCAGGATAGTTCTCAGCAGTCTGCATCTGTTTTATAAACCTGTATTTTAATTTTGAATAACATTTATTTATTTATTTATTTGGGGTTTTTTACATTTATTTTAGGGACAAAAAGGTTCAAAAGGAGAGTCTGGTGAACCAGGAAAACAAGGTTACAAGGTAAAAATAAAAAGATGAAAACCTGCTGTTGTTTTTAGCAAGTTAATGGTAGTTCAGCCTCTTCTTCAAAAAAAATATTACACTTTGTTAGAACTATTAATTTTTTTAATAGAATGCATGAAGTGATCCTACACATCATAATGCTCCAGAGTAACTGAAGGCACATCTCTATTCTTTATTCACTTGTACTCTGTATTTATTATGATGCAGAAGTCATACTCATCTTGATTTTTACTTTGATAATTTAATTTAATTATTATGGAAATCATGGCAATAACTGAAGTTAAATTTGTTAATTGAAAAACTTTCAAACATTTAAATGCACAAAAATTCTGTGGACTTACCAAGTTAATAGTTCTGTGGCACAGAGGAGTAGTTCTGTGAAGAATAAGAGAGAAAAATATATTTGAGAGGGGAAGGAAACAGTGTAAGTTCATAAGCAAAGAATGATGGTAACTAGAGAGGCCAAGTCCAATTCAGCTTGAAAACTGAAAAGTGAACTTTCAAGGTGTTTCATTTGAATTAACCTTGTTATATAACCTTCATAGAATCATAGAATGGTTTGGAAGGGGACCTTGAAGGTCATCTAGTTTCAACCTCCCTGCTTTGGGCAGGGACACCTTCCACTAGACCAGGTTCCTCAGAGCCTCATCCAACATGCCCTTGAACACCTCCAGGGATGGGACATCCACAACTTCCCTGGGAAATATTTGTATGAAGAATTCAGAAGATTTGCACTGCCTTGGTCCATGCTTCAATACTGGAGGAAAAAGCATCAGAGAAAAGTTTTTAAAAAACCCCCTGCACTCTATTCCTAAACCTATTAAAAAGATTACTGATTTATTATAAACAGCTTGCCTTTTTTTTGGGGGGGGGATGTTGAGCAGTTGTCTTATCCCTTTTTACAAATTAAACTGGCAATAGGTACTGTTGTTCCATTACTGTGCACTATCATTGTGTGAAAGAGATTACTATCTAATCAAAGAGGGGGTTTGCCAGATAAGGCATTTTTCCATTTTAATTTTCAAAAAAATCTGAAGTGCAATGTGGTATTGTGATGCAGATCTACTAGCATATTCTGTACTTTCACATGCATGAAAATACCTTCACTGCACTTTTAATCTAGAAGAACAAGAAAACCTAAAGAGATTAATGTCAAGAAAATATGGAATGACAAATTAAGAGTAAAATATAATTATTCTTTATATTGAGGTTTCTTTGAAATTACCTTGTTGACTAATAGTTGAATGGCATGTGAACCTGAACAAGTATCTGTCTGAGGAAGTAGTGTGACTTTGTTTGGATTTCTTTCAAGCAGGACATGGTGACAGAAAACTCTAAGGAGCAAATGCACCTTGTATGGTAAGAGAGCAATATGCATAGTATGGATTGCCTACAGATGTATTCCTTTGGCTTTCCCAGGGTGAAGAAGGGGATCAAGGACCCATCGGTGAAGTAGGAGCTCAAGGCCCTCCAGTAAAGTATTTCCTCTTAAATAGTGTTACCTATTTGTCATATCCTTATTCCTTATTATTGTAAGAAAACAGACATTATAAAATCTCCATACATCTTTCACTTTATTGTGCCATATTGTCTACGAATAAAAGTACAATTATTTAAGTCTCTCCAAAAAGCTACATTATCGCTCGGCACAAAGCTCCATATAGTTCTATGGAAAGGCTAATTTTAAAAACTATTCTATGTCCTGAATTTTGTGCTGTGCTTAGATGGTGAAAATAATTGGATTTTTTTTTTCTTGGCCTTTCTTTCCACAATTTTGATGACTCTGATTTTATCCTTGCAAAGCTCATGTTTATTTGAAACACGATCAACTGTAAAATTCAGACTTAGCTAAGAGAATGAAGTAGCCTTGAGGATGAGGATGAGTAGCCAACTTGAGGATGAAGTAGCAATCACAGTATACCTCTGATTTTGGACTTATTTTCTTGTCCTGTTTTACTGTGCTTAGTTCTGGCACATGCCTCCTCAGCTTGTTCCTTGTGAGAAGCTGTTATGATTTCCGCAGCTGAAAAGGGCTAGTGAAAATAATAAAGGGGTCATTCTAAGTAAGAGAAACAGGCATAACCACCTTTAATTTCTATGGTCTATTTTCTGATTGCGTCTTATGATTTTTTCTTAGATGTGAAACTATTTAATGCTATTGATGGCCACATGTGATGTTATACAGCAGCTTACCTTGAGGCATGTGACATCCAAATCCTAAATTACAAAATTCTCTATGAACATAAGTGTAAAACAACATAAACCTTTGGATTATGACTAGAGAAAGATAAAGAAAGAACAGGCTAAGTAAAGGAAAGTGTGCGTTCCTTCTTATGTTTGATCCTGAAAAACTATCCCTGGGACTGTGGTGCAGACAAAGTACTTACATAAGAGCCAGCTTCTGCTGTCGTAAAGGCTAGTAGGGACCAATTCATTTAACTCAGTTTGGTAAAGTCCTTCAATCACCAGGAAGTGTCACAGTGGAATTAAAAACCAATTAAAGATTGACTTTTGTTTTTTTTCTTTTAAAGCATTACTCACAACATTTCACTGTATCACCAGTTGTTGACCTTACAAACAAGCTTTAAAATAATTGGTTTTTATTAAAACATAGGATTTATAATATGCAGAAAACGGTGTCAGACAGACAACCTATGGAAAAGAGGATGCTTTAGAGACACAGATGGAGAGGTTGTATATTCCATCGTGTTTTCTTTCATGTTCTTTACCTGAATGAATGGAATCCTTGTTGGGCTGCTGTTTTCATTGATGCGTTATGATTTTTCTCATGTTTTGGGTTGAGAAGGCATTAACTGTTCTGTGCAAGACTCCATGTAACTTTGTTAGTAGCAAGTAAAGGCTGCCAGTGTAGAGTCTGGTTCAAGAAGTAGGTTTGCCTACGCTGCGCTGAAGTGCCTGTAGCTGTTTCATTAACACAGTTGTAGTGGGTTCTTCTTGTTGCAGAACAAACACATTGTGGCTGAGGGTTTGGTCTCTGCAGGGAGGAGACGTCTCGTGTAGTTTCAGTCTCTCAGGAAAAGGAAGAAATTGAAGCCAAATATCCCATGAGATTGTATTTTGAAGGGAAGTGATGATAGTTATGGTACATCCTGCTGCACCAGGATGTCTACTGAGTTCAGTCTCTCAGCTATGGTGGGCATATAAACTTAGCACTTGTAGTCTCAAAAACCTTACCCTGTTTTGTTTGCCTCTGGAGTTCTGTAGAGTCTGAAGGTACCTTTCTCCTGAATCTGTCCTATACCCCATTAAGACAACTTAGCAGTTTTGCAAATCTGGCCTTCATGTGTTCCTGTCACACAAGTTGCATGGCAAGAGTGCTTCAACTCTGTGGTAACCAAGAAAAGAAATTAGTGGGTTTTTTCAGCCATTATGGTTTTATATTTATCTTTTATATTTATTTTATATCTATATTTTTTATTTGTGGTTTTATAATTCAGCCAGATAGCTTTTTATTATTTTTTAAATCTTAAATTAGTAAAATATCACATTACCTGTAAATTAAGTATTCTAATAACAGCAACAGCTGGATTTCTCCTTTTATACTAGAGAAATAGTAAAATAAGCATAAAGCAAGCATGTAGAACTCTTGAGTCTTCTGTCTGAAAACTAGAGCAGTTCTGATGAAAACATTTAAGCATAACTTGAATATACTTTTCTTTCTCAGGGTATCCTAGGTATCAGAGGTATAACTGGTATAATGGGACCTAAAGGTACCAAAGTGAGTATTAACCTTTCTTTGCATAAAGTGGTCTATATTAAACAAATGTACACCCCTGAATGTTTTTAAAGCTTATTTAAACTTCTCCTTTTTTTCCTTCATTTTCTCACTCCTGCCATCTGTATTTCCATAGCTACTGTACTTCTCGTTAAGAAGAAAGGCAGCTTGGTTGTTCTGATTAGTACGAGGGCATGTACTTTTCCCACCTTCCCCTCTGACCCTTGGATTTATAGTACTTATGCATGTGTGCAAGTATGTAGTAAGCAAGATAGCAAGTTACAGCAGTTATAAACTACAGCATGTTTGATTTAAAGCTAAAGTAGTCCCTCCTTGATTTGCATCTTCTTAAAGCCTTTTGCTTCTATCGTCCCATTTTTTGTCAAGATTTTTAATTGAGAGTTCGTTCTTTTTCCATTCTTTCTGTCTTTAACATATCTGTGTCTTAAATTGCTGCCAGAGAATTAATGTTTTTGTAATGTCATGACTTTGCTGGGTAATTTTTCCCCTGTTCATCAAAGTATTTCTAACCGCTATTTCAAAATTGACTGTTACCTTTCTAGTTTTGTGATCTTGCTAAATCTCTGTGGTAAAAATTTCTGGAAGGAATAGAATGTAGCAATTCTGCCATTGTCCCCATTTCCAGAACTGAAATCATAGAAACCTTATCTTGTGATTGTCTGTCCTCAGATAAATCAAATTTCTCCTGATTATGAATCTCTTCATGAGTGATCCTTCCTAACCTCTTGGACAGATTCGCTAAACTATTACTATCTTACTTTGCTTTTTTGTCTTTTAGTTCTTCATAGTTATTTGCCTACATTTTTGTGCTGCTTTGTCTATTCAAAATATTTACTACATCTGTTTGACAAAGGAGTTCCACTTTTCTCTAAATCTTCTTTAAAATATTTTTTCTCTCCGTTTAAATTTACTCACAGAGTAGTGATTGCATTGTTTCCTTGAAACATATGAGATAAAAATAGCTGCACTGCACTTGATGCTTTCTTTTCACATTTTGATGATATTCTGTTATGTGGTGAAAGATGTAGTATTATTAGGGAAAACACAGACATTTTCTGAAGTAGTGTGTGAAGGTCTACTCCTTGATTCCAATATGATTTTTTAGAGAATGATCTGAATGTAATTTTTTGACTGATATTTTTCTTTATTTAAAAATATTTGCTTGCATAACTCCATAAAAAACAAGATAGATTAAGAAAAAATTTACCTTCTCTTTTTTTTTTTAATTGGACCTATAAAACCCCTCAGCTGTAGAGAATTTGCAGCTCCCAGCAAACCAGATGGGTGCTTAAGTTGTTTGTGTTTCAGCAGTTCATTTTAATGTCTTGTGTTATCTGCTTGTTTTGTAGGGAGCTCGTGGGCTTGATGGTGATCCTGGTCCCCAAGGTCTTCCTGGTGCACCTGTAAGTAGAGTGTATGTTAGCCAAACACTCCTCAGCTAGACACTAAGTCCTGAAACTTTGTGGCTGTGAATCAAAAAAGCCTCTGATTAATCCAATTCTATTAATTTCCCACAGGTGAATAAATGATATTACAGTGATATCAAGTCTATTATTAATATCCCCAAAGAATTGTGAGGTAGATGAACCCATTTTAACTTCTTAGTATGTTATGGTTACCTCTTCCTTCTGAGTCTAACTGTCTATTAGGGTGACTTTGAATTTTCCAGGTATAAAGCTGGAACAAAACCTGTAAAGGGCAATTTGTGCCCTTTGGTGTTTTGTTGGAAGGTTTTTTTTGTGTGTGTGTTTTGTTTGGGCTTGGGGTTTATTTTGAACGGGGTGTTTTTGTTTGTTTGTTGTTTCTAAATTCTTCCCTGCTTCCATAGCTGGAATTTAAGCTTGGAATAGCCAGTAACTCTATGGGTTAAATAAGCAAGTGCAGCATCCTTTGCTTAGACACTCCTGAAATCCCAAGGGATGGCTTGAGCTGTGTTTTTTTAAAATTTAGCTGTCAACAGCAGTTTTAAGAAACTGCATTTTTAAATGTAATATGAATTTGAGATGTCTGCTTTAACTGAGCCTGAATTGTACTTGTTGATTTTCTGAGAGTCTTAGCTAATAATCACATGGAAGTGTATTATGGTTTTATTTCTAAAACAAGTTTTTTTCTGTAGGGCGATCAAGGACAGAGAGGTCCCCTAGGAGAGATGGGTCCGAAGGGAGAAAGGGTGAGCACAGACAAATTTTGACTCATGTTGACTTGCAAACATTGATTAGTTAATAGCATATAAACTTAGAGTATATCTGGTAGTCTCAAAGTAATATGTATCTGAATGTTGACATTCTTTTCATCTGTAATTTCAATGTGTTTAATTTTAAAAAATTTTTATTATTATTATTAGGGCCCTCAAGGTACAAGAGGAATAAATGGTCTCCCTGGGCCGAAAGGAGAGTCTGTATGTATATTTAATTTCTTTGTTTGCTTCATGTGATGTTAATTTGAATATTGGTGCTTGGGCAAAATCTCTCCAAAAATACATTAATTTTTTTTCTTTTTTTCTTCTTTCAAGGGCTTACCAGGAGTTGATGGCCGAGAAGGGATCCCTGGAATGCCTGGAGCAAAAGTAAGGCACAGCTGGCATATGTTGGAGCTTTGGTAGTGCCCTAGATTTGTTCACTCCCTAGTGGCTGCTGACCATGGCTTTATGCATGTTATTAGGGTAATTGAATGAAGTTCAATGAAGTATTCCAACTCTGTGTTCCAGAAATCAAATTTTCCCTTATGTTTGATTTGCATAAATTACAACTTAAAATGTTTTACAGGGTGAACCAGGAAAACCTGGAGCTCCAGGTGAAACAGGGCTTCAGGGACTGCCAGTAAGTATCAGGTATTTTACCTTTGCAAGGTAAAGGGAGGTTCAGTTTAAACCACAGAAAGGCCATGTATAGGTTAATTTGATGCTGATATTGGAGTGATTTAAGTGAAAATCTAAGCAAAAGACCCAGGGAGAGTATGTGTAATGCAATGGGAAATTCTGCTATATGTGTTCAAAACTTTTGCATGAAAGCCTAGACCTCCTTATGGTGCCACTTTGAGGGACTTCATCTCCCAAAACATTTGTGGCCACTACGCAACTCTTCTCATGTTTCTCATATCTGAGACGCTGTGGATATTATGGTGTGACCCCACAATTAGAGCTGGTCTCATTGTATTGCCTGGGGCCAAACCCATTCCCAGGCCAAGCAGGAAAAGCTGACCTGCTAGTCTAACACACCTGAGGTGAACAATCATCTTTTGATATTCTGCTGGCTCAGAACATCTGGAACGCATCACACACATACTTTCAGGGAAGGGAGGGGGGACATGAGGGACAGGCACTGGAGTTTTCCCTGTGGTAAACTTATAGGGAATCAGTAGTGCTTTATGTACTCTTTTAGAAGGTAATCCTCATGCATAGTTTGAAAACTGTGCCAACTGTCAAAAGCTATATAGAAATCTGTTTAGAACACTATGCTCTCGGAGTAATTGCTGTGAAGATGTAGTGAAGGAGCTGTATTAAAACAGAACTGGAAGTAAATTTTTAATACTAAGTGAATTCTTCAGCTTGGAAGAAAATTTGTTAAAAGCATACCTGCTATGAACTGTTGCACAGAAATGGGGAGGGAATGAAATGTGTACTAAGAGTGTCTGTTAAACTGTACCTCCAACCTCAGCATACAGGGACCAATGTATTTCCAGTCTAAGCCAGCAAAAGTCACAACTCTTCACTTTTCCATGCTCCTTTTGAAATTTTTGAAGACAGAGTAATACTCTTTATCTGTTACTTTATAAACAGAAAGAATTCAAGCTTGGTCTGTTATTGGATAAAAAAAACTTCAAAAATATGAAGTGAAAGGATTAGAAATACTTAGGCATGAGAAAGATGTTTTTTAACACCATTTCCAATCCCCTTAAAAACAAATAAATATAAATGCTATTTCTTTCAGGGTTTACCAGGATCTCCAGGTGTGAAAGGTATTGCTGGTCCAAAGGTAAAACATCTTGAGTATTGACTTTCTTATAATACTGTATTTGTGCTTATCAAGTTCTAAAGTATTCAGTGAGATTGTACTAACTTCCTCTTGTGGTAAGAGACAAGCTTTTGCTGAGGGAATTAAATATATTTTTTAATCAACTCTAATCCTGTACATTTTCATGATTCTTGTGATACTTGGTGTGGTTTTCATGATTCCAGACAAGAAATAATACCTAAACAAGGCCATTTCCTTTTGAATTTGTGGAAGTCATTGCTAGAGGAGGCGTTTTACATGGCTACCTCACTACAGTTGAAATGACAGATCTTGTTATAAAAATAATATTTATAGCTGCCCTAAGTTGATTAAATCACAGAGGTTGTTATCTCTATTTAGGTACCACCAAACTGCAGCATCAATTCCAATTAAGCTTAAAAAGGTGTTGTATGAATGAGACAATGGAATGTTTCAGACAGTAGTGTTTGAGTTTAGTTGTAAGTAATAGAAAAAGAAAACTAGATTGAGACATGAATTTTGTCTGAAATTACATGGAATAATACTGCCTTCTGTGATTTGAGAGCAGCAATCAAATCTATTTGGGATTTGTCAACATGTAAACAACAAAGGAACTGAAATGTGACTTTTGAAAAATTAGGTAGAAGGAATTAGGTAAAAGTTGAAAGAAAACCAAAATAGAAGTGGAAGTTAAAAAATTAATACAGGCTGATTTTTTTTTAGACATTATTGCTTTGCTTATTTTAATTTTTTATTTTAAAATGGAACAGCAAAACATTGGCTTTCTAATATTTTTCATCTTCTGTTCAACAGGGTAATAGAGGTCTTCCTGGGGTGCCAGGGTTGATGGGAAATTCAGGTAAACAGGTAAAATTGTTAATCTTATTCGAAAGATCTAGAAAAATGAATTTTTTTTATATTGTGCAAAAAAATTACTTTTCAAATTTGTTGCATTTCAAATTTGTTCCCCAAAACAGGGTCAACGGGGCCCAGAGGGAGAAGCAGGTCCAACAGGACCCCGGGGACCACCAGTAAGTATGGAATAAATTTCTAATTGAGTGTATGCAATATTGCAGTGTCTCAAGTTAGGGTTGCTGAAGCTATCCATGAGGTAAAATTATTATTCAGCACAAGTGATAATTTTTGAGGTAAATACTAGTTGTTCTTTATCCCCCTTCTGTACCAGGAGGATGTGCATCATCACATAGAGAAATACAGAAGCACATATCCTATGATTGCTTCTGGCTTTGATGAAAAGTTAGATTTTAAACCTTTGTTTATATCCTTCTTGTCTTTTTTTTATATATGCCAAGTAAAAGCCCAAGCAGAGGGAATGAGGGTGGTTTGCGACTAAAAGCTGTAACCAAACTTCCCTTCTTTCATTGCAACACTCTGCTATCATCACTGGCATTGAAAAGCTTAAATTCACTGTCAGTAGATCATGTGCTCTTTTCTTTAACTGTTCTAGCCTCTTAAAGAAGCTTGTGCTTTATATTACAATGCACAGCCATGTATTATGGGATTTTGAACTTTGGACTAAGTATTCAGAACATGACTGGTTTTTTTGCTAGAACCTATTTCTAATGCACGCAATGTGAACAGCGAGGCAAGATATGAGGGAAAGGTAACTGTTTGTCCTGCCTTGTAAAGGAAATGACCAGAGACTGTCCTCAGCACACTTGGTCAACTGGCCTGTTGTGGTTTGTGTTGATGCTGCTAAACTCCCTTAACACCCCTCATGCCTAAGAGCAGACTGGGTGCAGTCTGGTTGCTCATGAGAAACAGTCTCTTACTTGTGTTCCCAAAACTGTTCTTGGGCATTATCTAGGAAAGTCCAGTTTGCCTGTGACAAAAGCATGCCACGGATGATGGTGGGATGATGCTCAGGCTTGTGCCTTGACCCTTTCTGGTTGGCATTACGAATGTAGCTGTAGTGGTGTGAAGTATAGCATCTGTCTCTCATTGGAAACACTGATGTTATAATTCTTTCCCTGGGGATTTTCCTCAACACTAGAAAGATTTGAAAGACTGGAGGAACTGCTGCTGGGCAGGTAGCCTGCTGCAGGACATAAATCTGCTAAGGAAATGAACTGATGGCATTTGCTAAAGGCTCAGTTTTGAAGACAGAGGATGGCTGGTTGCTGGAGAGTCTGTTGGGTACTGCTTTCTGGTTCCCTCTAGAGTGGACCTAATATGATTTGAAGCTGCATAAGGCTGATATTATTTCCCTTTGCTGTTAATCCTTCTGTGAGGTCAGTGATTTGAAGAAAATTTTCATGTACCAGAATTCACTCTGACGACTTTAACAAGGCTCTATAAGCAATTGCTTTTTCGAGCTTCTCTCTTGCCACTGATGCTTTAGGGATAGTTTCCTGGAATTTTCTGAGCTTCTGCTATCATACCATGACATAAGTTTTACTCATGCAGTTGCAGGGTAATTCTCTTACAGGGCTTAGTGAGCTACTGTCTGTGATATATTTGTAAGGTCAGAAAATCTTCTCTGAATTACCTCCTAAACATACACCAGCAGTCAGCCAAGTAATAGATTTCATTTTCTTCTGCTTTCTTCGTGTGCTAGATGCATGAGATCACATTTATTTTGGACCAAGTCTTTGTATGAGTGCTGTGTTCAGAGCTTCTTAAGGATAATATAAAAATGGGACTGTATGAGCATATACATAGTAGGATGGACTACAGCTATCTTCAGCCTCCCAAATACCCAACTTGCAAACATTTATTTTTGTTCTTTGTGGTTAAAAGTGTTGGATAAACTAGAAAAAGTTTTCAGCCCTGTTCTTCTTAGGCTCATACTGTATGGTTGTGACAGGAACAAGAATTATAATTGAATCAGACCAAAGTAATTGCCCACTCTTGATAATGCACTGTAATCTGCTAAACTATGCTTTTAATCCTTTCAATTTGAACATGAATTTACAAAATCAGCAGTCCGTAGAACAGGGGTTGACACACAAGGTTAATTATTAGTAACCCTGTAGATGGAAAGAAATACTTAATGCAGATTAAATACAATGATTTTTCCATTTATCACTCTAGAGACCTGCAAGACATCTGAGTATCTTGCCTTTATTTTTTCTGTATTTACAAAGTGCACTTATTATGGAAAACACATAAACATTAGAACAAAAGCATAGAAAGAAAAAAAGTTTTGGTCAACACAAAATGGAGAAAGGAAGTAAGTTATTGATTATAAAGTAAAGTAAGTGGAACATCAAACAGTAGTCTACTTCTCATCCATAGTTCCTTTAAAGCTATAAAGGACCTTGAATATGTAAGCTTCCATTTGCTTAAGACTACAGGCAGCATGTGACTGGAAAAACTTTCTGTTTTTTGGGAACACTTTACATCTACACAAGAAATGGGAATCAGGGTGGTTTTTTTGTTTAGGAAGGACACAGGGTTGAACTATTGAAATTCAGAGAGCTTTGGTCTAAGCTGAGTCGATGTTTATTTTCAGGACAGAATAAAGAGTGTTTTCTGCAACATGAACATGTGGCAGATACATTTGAGCCTTAGCTTTTAGAATTCTGTCCTTACATTTCTAGGAAATAAATAGTCCACTGGGTAAATAATTCTACATGCCATGATTTTCAAACTTCTAAAACTAGAAAATTTGAAAAAAAGCTCTTATAAGTAATCTAAGGAGAATTTTTCTTGAATTTTTTTTTCAGATTTTTGAATTTTCTCACAAATTTAACACTCAATAGTTTTTGACCAAAGTTGTATAACCACTTCCAAAACCTGAGGATTTTATTATTACTATTTAGGTATTTTTCTTGCCCTTTTCCTGCTTATTTTGAATTATCCACTTTAGCACTCACTTCAGTTCTTTTTTTTTTTTTTTTTTTCTCCTTTACCCCTTTGTTCCGGGGACCCCTGGTGGCCTAGTGGTTAGCATGCAGGACTCTCACCTCTGCGACCCAGGTTCGAATCCCAGCCAGTCCCCCGGGCAGATGGAGCCCGTTAGCCCTGTAAGGCCATCCATCTATGAGAAGGTCACTCTAAACAAACCTACGTCCTGAGGACTTCACTGCCATTGTCCAAGCTTGCTTGGCCCCGGCAGATGAACCTTAGGATTAAAGGGTGGGCTCAGTTCAGCGCAGGCTGTGTCTCACCTAAAAAATCCATTGCGCAGGCTGGAAAGGTAAAAAGACCTTTCCCCAAATCTTCGTTCACGAAGACTGGCCATTATTATTACCCCTTTGTTCCATTTCACTCTGGGTATAAAAGACTCAGGTAGAGGTCAAGAGGAGCTGGGCTTTTTCCTTGGAGTAGGACAAAACCTTGATGTTTTGCAGGATATGGGGAATTTCAGTCCCTTAATGTATTTGCTGCACAGCAACAGCAGCATGAGATCCTCTTCACTTTCCCATTTCACTTTCCCGTGTTCTTCACATTGCAACTGGGGCAAGACAGCATGGCTGGTATCTCCAGGAGGGCCGGAACTGTAGAGGAAAGGACCTCTGGTGAAGGTTTGTAGAGGAATAACAAGGCTGACTCTGCTAATAGGGACAGCAGGCTGGTATCTACACTAGGGAAAACCAATATACCTACATTTCTGTTATATTTAAAAATCACCTGGCTTTTCAGCTTTATATACTTGCAAAAGACGCCTTCTTGAGACACCTTCAACTAGTGTGTAGTTTTTTGAAAAGTTACAAAACAAAGTACTATCAACAGTGACTCTGTGGGACAAATTAATGCTGCTGTACTGTTTTTCAAATAATCTCTAGAGTCCTCTGGCATAAATAATGTTATTTCAATCTTATTTCCATTGTTAAACTATGTTGGAATGTAGCTGGGAACTAAACAGCAGATTCAAATTTTGACCTTTTGTGAGTCTGTAAACTTTTACAGATATTAAATGTTTGAAAACAAAAGTACTAGTTCTTCTTAAAACTAAGCAAAATCATGTGTTGGGACACTTCCCTCGCTTTCTATCTCTAGGAGAAAATTATTTTAAAATGTATCATTTTAGTCTATTATTGCTTTTACTTAAAAAACTTCAGCTAGCAGCTGAGGAGGGGGGAAAAAATTACTATTCATCTGTTCAGTAAATGAAAAAAACAACTGGAACAGCATGGAAATTTTGCCTTTTCTTTCTAAACGAAACATATTCTCCATTCCACTCTAATTGTTTTCGTGGTTAACCTTATGTTTGCTTCACATTAGTCTAACCAATCCAAGTAATTACCAAACTCTCTTCTGATTTCAATCTTTCTAAATCAATCATAATGGCAGGTGGCCCAAAGGAAGGAATTCTCAAATGTGGGAGTGTCATTCCTAATCAGTGAAATTTAGCCACGCTCCCTAAGCTGCTTAACCATTTTCTTTCATATTTGCTGAGATTTAGTAAGACTTAATTGTTCATAATATGTCTGCCAAAAATACTGACCCCTCTCTCTGCTTTTTCATCCTTTGCTTTTCTTCAGCTATTCCATGTTTAAATTGTAAACACTGGAGAATTTGTATCCCCCCCAGTGGTTTTCCAGGGAGCTTGTAACGTTTAAGTGGCCACTTTAAAGTTCATACTTGTCTAGCAAATTGAGCAAAATTGATGTATATGCAGGCCAGCACACATATGTTGTTTCGTAAATAGGATGTAGTACATGTTTTCCCAACATTAGCAACAGAGGTTAAATATTCAGCTGCCTAAGATTTGATACCATAACCCCTCTGAGAAACTTCTGAGGGACCCTGGTCAGCTGGACTGACTTGCTCTCTTACTCTTTGGAAGTGCCTTTGTGTCATGCCTGGAGAGTACCTTGGGTTTAGTATTAAAATGTTGGATAACCTAAAGTTAGAAGAGAATGCTGTTTCCGGCATCTTAAGTTACTTTCAGCTAAATTAATTTTCTGGTCTTTAATTATATTTTTGTCTTACCTATGCTGAAATGTAACTTTGGTTACTGTAACAGTATAACTCAAATGTAGCTTTTCTATCATATATTTTTACATTACTGCAACTGAAATAATGGGTCACTTTCTGTAGTTGGTATCGGTAGTATGGTAGGATGAAATGTCCTTGTCTGAGTTTATAGGATAGGTTTAGGTATTAGAGGACATGTTTAGTATCTATAATTTCAGAGGTGCTCCACAAGTGGTGTCATAGTTTACATTTAAGGTACGACTGGAGGGTTAGCTAGCATTACACAGTTTATGGCAGACTCAAAAGGAAAAATGGCATTTCCGTCTTACCAGGTACACTTTTTGTCCAGTAAACCTAAGCCTCTAGCTCAATGTGACTAAACTTTCTGACCTTGCCCAGTTCCACAGCGTGGTTTGTACAGGGTAGCACTTTTCCTTCCTCACTTGCAGACTACATATCCCAGCCAAACCTGATAAGATCCAAGTCTCTCCAGTTATCACATTATCCACCCTGTCCTGCCAAACAACATGGCCATATTCTTGTCTGCTACGTCTGTTTACCCCTCCACCTCCAACAACAACTTTCTTTGACTTCTGGGCGTGCTAGACCTCTGGAGATCAGCAGATATCACAATGTTGGCTTCTTCTAAGCAGTGTGAACAGTAATCTGGGTAAAAATTGGATTTGTTATGGAGTTAGTGTACTGAAACCAACCTAGACTTCAGTTAACACTGTAGACACAGAACGAAAGGTCTCTGTCCTCTATACTTGGCCACAGTACCACCTTTGAAGAGAATGGCAGTTAGTAGTTTGTTGCTTTTTGTTGCTTGTGCCCAAAGCATGGCAAACATGACATGCTTTTACCAGAATCCAGGGCAGTACAATTTAGTTATTACTCTGAGAAAGTTGAAATGATACATTTAAAATCTCAGAGAAAGTTAGTTGTCTATTTACTCTTCTGTTGAATAGTGGTTTATATTCTTGGATGCTTTTCAATACTGTACTGAGGGTCAAAGAAGAGTCCTATTGATACTTTCATGGATAAATCCTTGAAGTGAAATGAATAATCCCTCTGAGATTTTTGTATGAAAAAATTTGATAAGTTAAAGTCTCACAAGCATATAATTGATAAATGGGTTACATTTTGTGAAAGACTTTGAATGTGAGTTTTAAAAAGTCCAAAATGTACTTTGTTTATTATTTTTTTACTCTGCACAAATGTGATTCTCTATGGCTCTGCTATTGAATATGCTAAAATTGCTATGACATATACTATTAAACAATTTTTTAAGTAGAGAAGAGTTTATCTCAATATACACTGTGGATTACCTGTCAAGCGGTTCTGATCAGTATTTCATTTATCTGCGCAGCTAAGTGAGATGCAAATCACCTCAGGTATATTCTTGTTCTTGTTCCACTCAACTGATGAACAGGAAATCAATAAACAAGTGGCATTGTTTTATTATGAGAAGGCATTCTGTAACTGCTTGTGAGAATTCTACAAAAGCATTATCTTCAAAGTGTCTGGATGAAAACCATTCCAGACAAACTAAAGGATAGTCTACTGTAAATCCTGTAATGTCCTTTTACGTATGTTACATTCAAAGGCCAAATATAGATCTAATAGAACTGTGAGAGACATTAAATCTTTCATTGATCCAGGAATCCTGCCTTAGGACAAAGGGAAGATAGATTTTGTTTCTTACCACTCTGCATGTGCCTTACCAGGAGAATGACCCTATCCTCAGCAGTACTCACATGCTAAGTGATAGTATACTTAACAGAAATCAATTGTCTACTCTGTTAAAGTACCGGAGCAGTCCTGGAACATGCTTGGTGTCTACTCAGTCTAACATCATGGACTGAAACAACCTCCAGGCAGTGACCAAGCTTTGCAGTGTTTCAGGGGCTATTTGTAGTGATAGTCTGCATGCTATTAAAGGCATGGAACATTTACCAACATGTTTGAAAGTCAGTCTGTCCCAGTTCACTCTAAGCTAATGTCAAAATTGCATAAAATTATACAGATTCTGGTTGTCTTATTGTTAAAGCAAGTGCAAGACGCCCATTGATTTGTGGGTGGCCTGAAACTATGCACTGTTATACAGAGGGCTGCTGTGTAAGAAAGGTGGGCTGAGGACATGGCAAAACTGCCTTTGAGTGACAGCACAGAGGAACATTTCCTCTGACCTAGTATAGATGTCAACAGCTGAACCAGTTATTGCAGAAACCCTCCTATAGTCTATGAAGAAAACTTAGATGCTTCTAGGAACAGGACTTGTGAAGTATTTTAAATGTTTACATGAGGACATCTTAAGATGCCTTTTTTTTCTTCATCCACTATGAAGGGAATCACAAATAACTAGCTCAGGTGAATCCTATCCTAGGACCGTTTCAGTCAGGTAAAACTTGGAGGAAGCTTTGCAGTCTTTTGAGTTGTGCCATGGGCCACCAGGATTCCTGGTTGTTCTTTGGATTACAGTTTCTCTATTACATGCTAAAACAAAACTGCACATGTTGCAGTAGTGGCCCTTAGTTTGAGGTAATCTGTACTGACAGACATAATGCCAATGTTTACGGGAAATTCTATGCATTTTTATTCCAGTCTTCTGCATGCTAACCTTTGAAACCACGTAGAAAAGCAATGTGTTTGACAAATGCCTGTGTTATATACTTGACAATAGATTTTTTTTTTTTGCATTTAAAATACAATGGAAGATTTTTCTTGATTTTTGTATTACCAGCAGAACCTTTGATGTACTTAAGAGGTTTATTATATTATTTTAACTCTGTGGAAGGTGATATTGCTTTTGTTTTATTGCTGTATAGCAATGACTGTTATGACATATATGAAAAAACAAGTTTCTAAGGCTGATCATAATTTTAATCCTCTTTCCTGCATTAGAAATGTGTTAGTATTTCAGGTCAGATGTGTAGTACAGAATTATTTGACTAAATAAAAGTTTAATGCATTTTCTGGTTTGTAAGATAAAGGTGATTTTTGGTGCTTTTTTCCTGTCTTTTTTAACATAAAAAAGCTCCTAGAAATTATTCAAAGTGCTTTAAAAATAGTTATTTTAACTCCATAGAATATTTTGAAGGAAATTAATTGAAAAGTCTATTTATATTTTCTTCTGTGATCTCTCCAGGACTCCTAATTATTTCTTGAATTGTAGAGTAAGTTTTCCTAAGCTTGTGTGAGAATCTGTCATTGCATTTATGACCTGGTATAAAAGGCCATGTCTGCCATCTCCTTTTATTGTTCAGTACATCACGATAGTTATTATGAAAAAAAATCTATATTTTAAATTTTCTGTTGTATACAGCATTAGAATGCTTAGGTCTGAGTTTATTCACATTTTTCTAAGTTATATATAGATATATAACTTAGAAACAGTTATATATATAACTGTTGATCTACTTACATATGTAATAACTTTAATTCTTGATATTTTATGATCTTACATGCTATATCATGCTTTTATAGCAAGTACCCCTTATTTATTCACACAGTGGAAGTAAGAAAACTATCTCAAGTGACACTTAGGCTTGTGTTGGGACAGGAATATGTGTGTACAGGTGAGAGTAAAGGTATAAAACTTACTGAGGTGTTCTGAAAGATTTAATCATAAGAGATAAAACCATTTGAAAAAGGTACCTTGGTTCAAAAAACATTTAAAATCTTTGAAAATTTTACTCAATATCAAGTTTAACCAGAGTATATATTCAAATGCATGCACGAAGAGGTGGATTTGTTACACTAATGTGAATATGATGATCTGAATGGATAAACATGTCTCAAGGGAAGATATAAAGATCCAGTGAAATGCGTATTTATGCTTATCACTAATATGAAGGGGGATTTTTAAAGGTAAACCTTCCCTGTAGCAGTCTAGACTTTTTTTTTGAACCTAAATGAGTTTGTTAACAATGACTTTTGCATACACTTTTCACATTTGTCCATCCTTCATGTAGGATCACAAGCTTTTAAGTATGTGGTCATGTAGGAGTTCAGTTGATGAAACTGAGCAAAAGCCTGAAGCTAAATGTGTGCATCAGTTGTCTTAGTGAGGTAAATATGTTTGCAACAGGTAACTCTCAGCTGCAATTCCATGAAGGGAACTTCATTGTGCATAATGACTCAGCAGAATGAATTAGTTGAATCATTTAATGTCAACTAAATATTACATGCCACTGTAAACTAAAATGTTTTCACTGTTTGTATTGCATGTGATATTTTTGCACTAGTAAATAGAAGTTTAAAGCCAACTCCTAGGTAGTGTAATTCACTAAACAAGAAGAAAAAAATGATACTTTATTCCTTGTTCACAGAAAATATTTCAGAAGGTAATGTTCTCTTATTTCCTATCAGGGTAGCAGAGGGGAGCCAGGTCCTGTGGGTCCTCCAGGTTTACCAGGGAAATTGGTAAGCAGTTTTTTTCCATATTCACTGCTCGTGTTTACTTTCAAGGAACTATGGTATCATCTGGAACTACGCTTACCCATTTATCCATGCAGGGAACTGGAAACAGCATTGAAACCATCAATGGTTGAGTTTCTTTTTCAGTCCTCTGTGACTGTGCTAATATTAGAAAAAAGGTGTTTTAAAGTATATGGAGATATGTGTGACATCTTCTTAAAAAAACTCATAAATCATATGATATGAAAAGCTGAGTTGCACAGTCCTGTGTGGGCTGCATATACTTGGGAACCAGAGCAGTGAAAGACCGGCTTTCTGCTAACAGCTACGTGAAAATAATGAATGGAGCAGATTATGAATACCACCTTTTACCAGAGCTCCAGCGGTGTTTACATAGTATCGGTCAGAAGCATAGCTGAGGAGATCTTGGCTGAAAGAACCTACTGTTACAGAGGAATGCACAAATTGCAGACTGCAAGATCTTGGGAAATGTTTTTAAGAGAACCAGACTGTCATTGAGGGACTGGAGGGTGGAAAACCCTGTAAGCCATTTGTATTCTGATTATCAGCGATGAAGTCATAATAAGATGCTGTTTTGAGTGCTGTACTTTGCATCAGATAATCCTCTTTCATCAAACTAAGTCTGTTCTGGGAATGAGCTTTTGCCCCATCTGCTTGTCAGGGTATGACCTTTAGTTGTTCATTCCAAACCACATTGGCTAAGTTTACATCCTTGACTTATTTTCACAGGGTCCCCAGGGTAATATTGGACTTCCTGGACTGCCTGGTCCTCCAGGCCTACCTGGTAGTAAGGGTGACCGGGTAAGAAATGCACACATACATACAGATTGCAGTTTGATGCCAGTAGTAAACACAATAGTTTGAGCACTGTTTTCATTTTTTATATGAATTAATGTCTGTTTTCTTCCTTTGTATGTACATGTATTAACTGCTTGAAAGTGATGCTCTAGGTACCCATCAACTACTTGTAGCTTATAAAGTGTTTGAATCATTTAAAGACCTAAATCTTATTGCAAAGCATTGACAGCCATATCCAAAATTGTAAGTCAGGGTTTGTGGTCACTATAGAACTTTGGAACTTCAGACCTGGTCTGCAGTAGAAATAATACCTGTGTGAGTACTTCGTCCAATATTTTGTTAGGAGGAAAGAACTTGGCCCTGGGGGTCTCACATAACTGCAGAAGATATCTTGCTTTGCTCAGTAAATGTCACTGAAGACAGTACATAAACCCAAAAATGTTTTTATCTTGGTTTAGGAGACTGTGGAGAATGGAATTCACTCACCAAAATTCAGATGTATTGGTTATAGAAATCGTCAGTTCTATACTGTTTCATCCTTCTTACTTGAGGGATCTACTGTGGTGTTAAATGAATTACATTTGTGGAGTGCCTCTTACTTTCCACTGAAAATCAAGAAAGTATAGCACTCCTGGTCCTATAGGTATCACTGCTATGGATGTCTTAGTTGAACAGAGTAATCCTGCCCCTGGTGTGCTCCCAGTGTACATCACAGGGCTGCTAGATAGGGCTCACACTGGTTTTTGGCAGTTTTTAAAAGCTGCTCAGGTACTTAAAAATAAGTTTCTAAGTCTTTGATGTTGTTGAGGTATTTGTGTCCTTGATTCATATTTTTTTTTCTTCAATTGCATGGAGGCTGGAATGAATTTTCTGGGTCAGGCTTAGCATGGCTGCAGCTTTGCAAGCAACACTGATCTGCAGTATGTATTCCAAGTCACAAGCCTGGAGAGCATTGCGCCACTTTATCCTTTCTCTTCCCTTCAACTTTTGCAACTGCATCAGTCTCATACAGAGGCAAAAAAACTTGTCAGGGTTTGGAAAGGTTTTGGTATCTCTGTAGCTTGTTAATCCTAGTCTTTGGGTCAACCCCCGCTAGGAGTAAGTTCCTGACTGAAGTAACCTTTTATTCCCTTTCTGATTTAAAAACTGCATGATTTTCTACACTAGGATCAATCCTATAAAGTTCTGTTGTGAGTTATATGTGCATGATAAGAATTCATGTAAATAGCAGTCAGAAGCCAGTAGAATTCACAAATTGGATATTTCAGTAGTTGTTTTTGATCCCAGATCTGTTAAATATTGGGTACCATCCACTGGCACCTTGTCAATATGCAGCCGATGACTACTTAAAGAATGAAACACCACCAAAGAAATCATCATCAAAAGTGTTTTTACTGAAGTAAAACGTAAAAGTAAGACTTGGCAAAATTTGAATGCAGGGTTCACTCTATTTCTGATTCACATATTTTGAATTGGTTTCAGACACTCTGGTTCTGTCTATTTTAGTAAAGCTAAACTTTGGCTTGGCACCAAGCCAAGTGCCAGACCATAGCACTGGAACACAATCCTTTATACTGCTAAATAGTTAAAGTAGCCCCTGGTAGAGTTTTGGATGATGCTGACAGTTTGCAAACAATTCTTGGATATGATTTGAGAGGGATTTTTGCAATTAGATAAGCAGTATGTCAAGAAAAGTGAGTGTTTTCATAGTTTGACATCTTGCCTTATTGTCTCCTTAGAAATTTTGGGAGTCAATATAGAATATATTCAGATAGTTTCAGCTGTGATCTTTATGTTTGCTAATACAAATATTACAGGCCAAGGTTTCCAAAAGCAATAGATTCTCCTATGTCAGCCTTATCTTTTGGCAGTTTTATTGCTCTGAAGAAGAGTAAGTGGAGAAAACGAATCTTCCAAATGATGTTAGGTTGGAAATCAATGTCTTTTTGTGTGAGTAATTGGAAAACCTTATGAGGCACTATGTTTAGAACACTTCAGGCAAAATAGTTTCAATGTTGTTTGACAAAGTCGGAATGTTAAACAGTTCTGTGATTTGTGCTGTTTAGCTTTGTGAATAATTTAGTGTTGGCTCTTCATTCTCAAGAACATGAGAAAAAGTCTGAATTCATTAAATTGTAAATGCTAGACTGGTCTGTGTGCCTATATGTTATGTGAATTAAATGGCTCTCTCAAATGGGAGAGAAAATGCTGTATCTCTGTTTTAGAAAAAAACCTCCACCTTCATGCACAGTTATAGTTCTTTTGGAATGCATATGTTTGAACATGCACAGAATTCAAAGACCATTAAGGGTGGTGTTAATGGCTTTCTAACAGAACACAAATACTAAGATTTTCTTAAACAATACAACGTTCTACAAAAGAAATAATTTTATCATAGAAACAAATTATGTATGTTTGATATGAATCAGGTCATTAATTTATTCCTCTTTGGTTCCTGTCTGTCCACATAGGTACATTTTGTTGCAGAATTATAAGATGAAACATAATAATGTTATTATTTAAAAAAAAATGGAACATCAACTTTAAGATACAAGCCCTTCAGCTTTGATTGCAATGATCAAACTTCTAGACAGTTTTGCTAAAAAACATTGAGAATTAAACAGCAAGCAAGATAAGATTGTGACTGCATTTGTGGATGTCTCTCTGCTTATCCCCGTTAGAGGGGCTAGTATAGCCTACAGCAATATGGAACACATAACAGTGTTAGAAAAAATGATACACTTGCAGGATTTTTTTGTAGCAGCTACCAAGAGCATCTGTCACGTAAAGGGGAGATTCACAGTCAGAAAGGAGTTTGACAGTCAGAATCTGTACTGTCCAGTGTGGCAGTGTTCCATACTAGTACTTGACTTTAGTCTGTCACCTAAATTACACAGTAAGATTTAAGTGCTTTCATTGTTGTTCTCAAAAATTCGCAGCTTTAAAGGTCTCTTGCATTAATGCTAGATCGCAGGGGGAATTGAAGAACATTTAGTACGCTTTTGAACCTGCAGTTTGAAATTCTGAATGCTTTTTTTTTTTTTCAATCTTTAACCTTTTAGGGTTCAGTGGGTGAGCCAGGACCTAAGGGTGAACAAGTAAGTCATGTTAGAAATCATGGAACTTAAAAGTCACTGTACTAAATGCCACAGTACATTATGTTGACAAATCTGAAGGCTGACAGTGTGTCTTTCTTTGATATAGGGTGCACCTGGAGCAGAAGGAGATGGAGGAGAAAAGGGTGACTTAGTAAGGCGTTACTTTTTTCTTTACCTGATATAATATTTTGTTGTTGTAAATTAAGACTTTGTTGGAGTGCTTCAAGTATATGGTTTCATCATTGAAAGTCACATCTCAGTTTTATACCAACTGGGCGTTGCAGAGCACAGCAGTTCTGTTGTGTCTAGTCTCTCTATTCTTGCTATTTGAAAAGCACTCTAAAATATACATATCCTATTAGGTGTATAATATAGTACAGACTGCCTTGCAGGAACGGTATATGTGTGTGTGTATATATAAATATACATACGTTTGTAGAGACAGATTAAGTGTTTATATATGAATATATATGCATACACAGACAGATAAATTCTTGATGTTTGAAGCAGTGAGGATGAGGAGGTAGTTTAATTCTGGTGAAACAGGAGCAGAGTTAATAAATATCCTTAATAACTCAGACTTGAGGGAAATATTTGTAGTGACTTTGGAAATAAGATTTGCAACTGGCTGTTAGGGAAAGGGAGAATGGTCTGGGAAGAGGCTGTGGCACTGTTATATTGCTGGAGTGATATATATATGTGTGTGTGTGTATATACCATATTAAAATGGCATGTTGTGAATTCACATGTGTAGTGCCCTTGGTTAAAGAGGGTTTGTTTTCCTCCACAAAGAGAAACGCACTAGTCCAGTGGCTCCTGTGGGGCCGCATCCAGCAAAGCCAGAACTTGATCTTTCTAAAGGAAGTAAACTGTTCCCTATATAAAAAATGGTAGCCAGGTTATGTGCTGGAAATGAGCGTTTTTTTTCCTCAAACTTTGCAATTCTGCAATTTAATTAACAGCCCTAGTTAGCTAGATGTCCTAGGTGAGCTAGTAATTGAGCTTTACAGTCACTGTACAGATTCACAGGAAGCAATGCTATGGGTTGTCTAAGTGTGCTGCTAGCTAGTCTGGTTTTAAACTGATAACAGTTGTTACTTCTATTTCATTTTTGTCATATTCATTAAAAGACAAAGTGGCCTTTGTAACCTCTAGAAACCAATTATTTCACCAACGGCATTTAGGAACAGGGAAAATACAGTTTTTAGGAATCTCTCCCAGAGTAACTCCTTATCTTTGGTGTTTTCATACTAATCAATTTCATAAATGATTACAATATTTTGAAACTTTTTCTTTTCTAATTCAAGGGGAAAACTAAAAACTCCAGAACAGTGGGACTGCTATTCTCAGTCAGTGATAGAGGGATCTCGGTGTTGTTCAAATGAGGAGAAAAGTTACTGGGAATAGCAGCTTCTAGGGATTTGATTTCTTCACAGCACATTAGGTAGACACTTGCCAGGTTTCTGTTGCAGTTTTATCAGGGCTAACACAACACCAATATCCATAGTTCTATCAAACTAGAAAATTCTGATTAAATAATGCTTCCTCTAAAGGTTTACAAGCAATATTCTATTTAAGATTGTCCTGTGCTGTAGCTGTGGTTTGGGAGGTTAGAGCCATGTATCTAAGTCCAAGATAAGCAATACAAAAGCAATTATAACAACATGCTTTCTCATTTGCACCCTAATGAAATGTTTGTGAGAAAGACATTTTGCAAAAAATCCCTGAAATTCAAGTTTTATTTTTAAAGGAATTGTAATTAATTTGTGGTGCAATTTTGCATAAATAAACTAAATATGTGAACATATTTTATAGTGAAAAAAATCACATCGAATTTACTACATTTGTAATGTCTATGGTAATGGAGACTCTCTTCTAACATAGTTTGTCTTATTTTTACCTAGGGTGACGTGGGATTACCGGGAGCAAAGGGAGCTGTAAGTATAATGGATAGCATTGTTACAGAAATACAGAGAACTAGTAGATCAGATAGATGGTTTTCTGATTTAAGAAAAAATAATGCAAATAACAAGCTGAGCTCTTTATCACAATTAAATTGAATGAGTTTCAACAGCTTTTCTTCTATTTAAATTTTGAATACAGTCAGTATTAAAATAAACTCGCTTTGGAAAGGAATTAATTTCCTGAATTCCAAATCCAAAAAAGAGAAGCGTCATTCATCAGCAGTTTTCTGGCCAACAAATATATTTTTTTAAGAAAACGAATGCACTCTTTCTACAGTAGATGTTGTATAGAAAGGAGGCTCAGTACAGTGACCACATGCAACCTGTAATATTTACACTGTAAAAAAGCTGGCAGCAGGATTGTGAGGTCTGTGAAATCAGAAGTATTTGTGGCCCAGATTCCTCTTTTTTTATTTAATTTTTTTTAATAGCAGAATGATAACTTTGATGTGGAAGGTGAGCAGAAGCTTGTATTTCACATAAGAAAAATAATTTGGGAGCTGAACTCATTCTTTTATTTCAGAATCACTAAAGAATGGGATTGTTAGAGCATCTGATAGTATGGGCTGTGATACTAAAACACCAACAGTTCTGCCCACAGGGAACTGAGGCTGATCATAACAAAAAAACTCTGCCTGTGTACTTAGTGGTCTGGGTAACTTTGGGGTTAAGCAAGTGAAAGCTAAAGAGTGTTTACTGCCCATCAAGATCCTACAAGAAGGACATGAGGAAGAGATAGAGAAGAAATCCGTAATTTTATCCACCTAGATTTTAAAATCTTGTCTTGACGATACCCTAGAGTGCTTATCCTAGTGAGTACCTACACAGGAATGAGTAATCCATCACGCAACCTGATAATTCACCAGGCTGGGGAAGAAAGGAATGATGGTTTCCTGGTTGTACAGTCCATAAAGGCAATTTTCCTGCCTTCTTGATACATCTTTTGAAACATGTTTGTCGGGTTTCCTTCTAACTGAGACAGCAATCAGTTGTCTGAGATGCAGCACGGATGGAACCGAAATGGCTCCATCTTGTGGATTTAGCTGATACCACAGTTGAGTGATTTAATTTGCTCTTCAGCATCTCTTTCAGAGGTTGTTGCTCTTTTTTTTCCCCGGAGATTTTAGAAGTCATGAGTGCATAGGATTTTTTTCCTGCTTGTTTTGCGTGTTTGGAGGTTTTCTGTTTGTTTGGTTGGTTGGTTTTTTGGTTCGGTTTTTTGGGGGGAGGGGGTCAGGTTTTTTTCCCCTTAGTACTACTAAGTAAGTACTACTAACTTTTCCCAGTTAATACTACTATTGATTAATAGTAGTAAATTAACTTATATTGAAAGTAAGTGTGGTGGCTTGACCCTGGCTGGACACCGACTGCCCACCAAGGCCACTATATCACCCCCTCCCTCAATTTGTCAGGGGAGAGAAAATATAGCAAAAGGCTCGTAGGTTGAGGTAATGGCAAGGAGAGGTCACTCACCAGTTATTGTCATGGGCAAAGAAGACTTGACCTGGGGAAATTAAAAGAATTTATTACAAATCAAAATCAGATTAGGATAATGGGAAGTAAACCAAATCTTAAAACCACATTCTGCCCACCCCTTCCTCCTTCCCAGGCTTAAATTTATTCCTGAAGTAAAAGGTCGTTGCATTCATTCAGGTAGTTTCTCAACATCAGTTTGTGTGAGGATGTTCCTTCCCCCCTGCCAGCAAACTCAAGCATAGGCACTGAACTAACTCTGTCTCTGACAGATTAAACAAAGCAAAAATGTGTGTTCCCAAACAGCCTGGAGCTAGATGGTAGAGGTTCATACTGTGGTACTCTATACAAAAGGCCATGAAAGGCATTTGGAGCAAGCAGGGAGCTGGAGTTTTTGTAACTTAAGCAGCACTTAATGTGTAGAAATGTTGCATGTTGACATGCATGAGGACAGAAGTAGAAACCAAGTACTAGAGTTCTGTTCTTTGACAAAAAATGCATCTTGACCATGTCATTGTTAATGCTGATTTGATAGAATATATTGTTTTTCCACTTCACCCCTTTAACTGATGAATACAGACCTCTTACAAATCACCCAACCTCTGACTCCAGTAACTTACCTAAAAAGAAGTTGTTCAACAACTGTACATTCCAGCATTCATTGCTTTGCATTTGTGAATAGCTCCTGTCACAATTTTGATATGTCAGAATGATTCTAACACTAGTATAGCAGTCCACTGAAATTCCACTCTTTCATTATCAGATTGGTAATCCTGGAGACCCTGGTTCCCGTGGGCCTGAGGGAAGTCGTGGACTGCCTGGCATGGAAGGGCCCCGAGGCTCCCCTGGACCACGAGGCTTGCAGGGTGAACAGGGTGCCCCAGGTCTGCCTGGCAGTGAAGGTCCAGCTGTAAGTACTGTTTTCATGTAATTGGTATCTTTTGAACACTTATCTGTCACTCACATCACTCCCTGTTTTGCATCAGGAGATGTGTACACATGCGTACACATGCAAAACTGAAGTGCCACAGTACAGTTGGAAGTACAATGTACCTCTCATCAAACAGATCTGTACACCAGAGAAATCTTAGGGTTGTAGACAGATGGGTCCTTGGGTCCTCAGTTTTCAGTTCAGCTCTGTTTTCTTACGCCTGCCCTATCCCTGTAGCATGCATGAAACAATGTTTGACACAAGGGTGCCTCACTCACAGTATTTACCTTGCTGGTCAAATTGACATCAACTGGAATAGTTGCACTTGCAGGAACTGGAACACCTTTTAGTGACAGGTGGATTGATTTTAGTTGGCACAGAGTTAAATTTCTTCATAGTGGCTTATATGGCTTATGCTTTGGAATTGTACTGAAAATAGTCTTTACAGCACACTCAAGGGAATAGGACAAGGGGTCATGGCTTCAAAGTTAAAGCATAGATTTAGATTAGATATTAGGAAGAAATTTTTCATTGTAAGAATGGTGAGGTACTAACAGGTTGCCCAGAGAAGTTGTGGATGCCCCATCCCTGCAAGTGTTCAAGGCCAGGTTGAATGGGGCCCTGAGCAGAGGGGGTTGGAGGGGTTGGAACGAGATGATTTCGAAGGTTCCTTGCAACCCAAGCCATTCTACAATGTTTTAGTTACTCCCAAGCAATGTTTACATGGCATCAAAGCCTTTTCTGTTTCTTACACTGTCCCACCAGTGAGAAGGTTGGAAGTGCACAAAAAATTGGGAGGGTGCAGAGCCAGGACAGCTGACCCCAACTGACCAAAGGGATATCCCATATCTTATGGCATCATGCTCAGCAATAAAATCAGGGGAAAGTTTGTGGGGGGTGATGAGCAATTGCTTTAATTTGTAACACTTGTCTTTCTTAGGTTTTATTTTCTTTTTCTTCTTTATTCCCTTCTTCTTCCAATGCCTTCTCCTTCATCTTATTTTCTATTTATTATACCTTTTTTTCTCAACACATGAGTTTTCTCACTTTTACCTTACCAATTCTCTCCCCCATCCCACTGGTATGGGAGGAGTGTGTGAATGAATGTGTGATTCTTAGTTGCTGGCTGGGCTTAAACCGTGACAACTGGGCAGAATTTTTTTGCATCAGGTGCACTTATAAATTGTACTGTGACATCAACTGTTTCTTTTAAATCTATTACTTTTTTAATTCTAGGGAAAAGAGCCCACCGATCAGCACATTAAGCAGGTTTGCATGAGAGTCATGCAAGGTAAGTATGCTAAAAAGTATTTTATGTTTCTGGTTCATTTAATTGGGACAATCTGTTGCTGTGGAGGCAACCAAGATTTTCCCACTCTTATCCAGAACAAATTGCATGGCCTCAGCAGGGGACTTAGCTGAAAATCTTTCCAGGTGTAATGTAAGCACAGTATGAGAAAGTCCTTTATTTATATATACCTTGTAGCCTCATTGAACCACCTGTTGATTCCATACTATTGGTGTAGTAAGCAGGCCATAGACCAGAGTATTTTTATGAAATACATGCATTTTGTATTCAAATCACTTGCTGCATTTATATACATAAAAGTACACAGCTTCACTGAAAGCTTTTTAGCATTTTGTACTCATACACTACTAGATTGCAGCAAACGAACTATGTGAAAAATAGGTAAGAAAAAGTGGAGTGCAGAGAGAGGCTTTCTGGAGATAACATAACATAAAATTAAAGCAATAAGCAGATGCTCAAAACCCTAATTATATTTCCTGAGTTCGTGACACATACAGAAATTTGAAGCTTTTCTAATATAGTTGGTGCATGGGATTGACTGTGTTTAAAAATTTATGCTGCCCTGTAAGCACAAAAGAAACTTTTCAGTACTTGCTATTGAAGGTGCCCTTTGGGATATTACGCTATTGTAATGTTAAGAGTTTACAGAATGAAATTGCTGCTTGTGATTTAAAAATTCTCAGTAGTCATCACTGTTCTTGATATTGCCCAACAGGGTATTTTTAAAAAAATTTTCTATAAATAGGATAAAAAGGCCTTTTAAAGTGGTCTCTCGAAAGACACAGTAATATTGAAGAGGATTATAGTGAAATCACATTTGATGCTTGAATTTATTCATAGCCATCAGAATTAGCAGCGAAGACACTGGTACAGGCAAAGTCTAGACTGTTTTCACTGTATCCCTCTTGAGAGCCCCTATAATTGTCAATGCTGTCATGTTAAAAAAAGAGAAAAATAAAGGACTAGAATTCAATCCAAGAGGGTCCTTGGAACCTTGTCAGCTTAAAGATAACTGTAAGTGAAGTTCAGCTCCCGAGGCTTTGCCCACAGACAGCTATGCCAAGGCTTCCTTGTATATCTGCTGGTTATAATTCCTATTTAATTTGGATCCTATCCCACCTGAGCCCCATCCCACACCATCTTAATATTTCTTGGTTGTGGACACAAAATAACTTGTGGACACGAAAAGTCTTTCCAAGTCATGCAGACTTTAAAGCAAATGTCATATGGAGTTGTGTGCGGCTGTATCCAGAGTAAGTTATTTCTAAGGCATGCTTGGAGGATAAATTTGAAGTCTAGAACAGAAACATTAAGGAGAGGACTGCTTTTATGCTGTTAGAGCAGTGGCCCGAAGGGGGGGAGGGGCAAAAGGGAATAGCCAGCATAGACCATTCCAAGGAATGGCAAGCTGATTTTGTGCCTAATTAAGAGCAAAGGTCCTGCTGATTTACCTTAAGAAAAGTTCAACATAAAGTGTTCAATTATTTATCAAACCTGAGCTCATGAGCACCAGTTTGAGGGTTTCTTTCCTCTGAAAAAGAAGGCCTGCACTTACCAGGTGTCATGGTTTGAGATCTCAAAATCCAATTCTTGATTCCTAGCCCCCCTCCCACATCTCAGCCCCATGTGAGATGGGTTTTCCAGACAAAAACACAAGACTCAATATGGGGGGAAAGGAATATATTACAGGACTGTACAAATAAATAAATACTTATACTATAATACATTACATATAATCTTAACTCTATTTCTATCTCTACCATGACAATAATATTTACAATGGGCCAAATCTCTTCTCCCTCCAAATAAAAGTCCAGGAGAGAAGAAGAAGAAAAGACCCCTTCCAGTCTCTCAGCAGCAGGTCTCTCTAGGCAGCAGGCTCTCTGTGTCTTCCATGAAGCAGTTGCAGCTGGATCTTTGCCAATGCACACGAGGGGGGTCTCCAAGCCCCTCTCGGCCCCTCGATGCCAAACAAGGGGTCTTTCCGTGGGCTGCTTCACCCCAGACAAGGTTGCATCACCACAGTCATATCACGAAGCACAGAGGTCTTCGTGACGGTCTGGTATCCTCAGGGGAAATCAAGCCCCTGTGCAGAGCTCCCATGCTCTGACTCAAAGATGGCTGCCAGCTTCTCTGAAGCCTGGCAGCAGTGTGGGGGGGGGGGGCAACGTCACCCCACACACACACACACATTCCTTTGGCCGTCCTGGCTTATCTCTCAGGAGGCCGGAGCTTCTTAGCTCCTCTCAGCAGTGCATACTGCACTCCAAGACTCTTCAAGTGAGTCCAATCATCCTCCTCTCTCTCAGAGGAGTCTCCAAGGGAGTTTGGGGGTTTTGGTTGTCCAGTTCTTACCCCGAAACTCTGTCTCCGTTGCTGGCTCTTTTCTCTTTTCTTCAGACAGCTCTCTGTCTGCCCCGGCTGCATACCGGCTTCTGCTGCTCCTTCGGTCCTTATCAGTTGGCTCTTTGCCACTGCTCTTCGGACGCTGCTGTTCTACTGCTGCTCCCAGCATCTCCCACTGCTGCCTACCGGGGAGAAACTCCCCCAGCTCCTAGCCACAGGCACTCAGTCCAGTCTAACACTGTTCCGAGTCCCTGCAGCCCCCCAACTGGGGGCTGGGGGGGGGCAAAGCCCCCAAGGGGCTCCTCGTGGCCTCACCACAACATGGCCACCTCTTCTTCTGACAAGTACCACTGCTTCTTTTCCGGTCCAGAGAGATATGTTTATATTTTGCAGGAGCACTGATTGGGTCAAACCCCAAGGGTCACCACCCCCTCGGGGGTTACCACTTTTAGCTCCAGGGGGAAAACCTGGTTCAAACCACTACACCAGGCAACATACAGGACTGCCCTCGTACTTTTCCCTTCTTGCAAAAATCGATATTGACATGATTAACACATAGTAATGAAGAGAGATATTTACTCTTTTAAGAGACAGCAATTTAATGAGTAATTTTCTTACTAGATGATTGAAATGTAAATGATGTAGAAAATTATAAGGACATTTCTAAATAAACTATAAATATCTAAGTAATTTGAATCTGCAAACACTAAATTTATTTTCAGAAAAAATCGCAGTTTTTTCTGCACAGTGTGCCTATGCAGTTTGCATAGTCCTAAGATAATACCTTATATGTAATAAAATTTTTAAATAGCATAGTACAAAAGGAAGGTGATGGAGTGTAGTCTGTCAGTTTGCATAGCAGAGAACCTACGGTCTTCTTCAGTGATCATGGGAATCTCTTCATTCAAATCCACTTACTCTTTAACTCTGTCTCCCTGTTCATTGCAGAACAACTAGCTCAGCTGGCAGCCAGTCTTAGGAGGCCAGAATTTGGTGCTCCAGGTCTTCCTGGCAGACCGGGGCCACCAGGTGCTCCAGGGCCTGCTGGTGAAAACGGCTTCCCAGGACAGCTTGGCCCCCGTGGCTTGCCTGGCCTTAAAGGTCCCCCTGGTGAGATTGGTCGTAAAGGTCCTAAAGGTAAGAAATACTGTAACTGGCTTTTGCTTGTTGACTGCTTCACTTTTTTGTGTCGATTTCTTTCCCCCCTTTCCTTGGATTACAGGTTGTGGATGTAGATTATACACATGTGAAGTCCAAAAAGTCCCTGAATTAGGAACGTAAACTGTTTGCTGTAATTGTTGCGTCAGTTACTGCAGAGATTAAATCCATTGTCTTGGATTTAGCAAGACTTGTTTAGAAGTCTGTTTTTTAGCAGATGAAAAACACAAACCTCAAAAGTCCACGAGAGAGAGAATTGATATTAGGACTCTGACTCAGCATCTTACTTCTAGTTCAGGCCAGATGCTTGTCCTTTCTCACATTGTATAAGTGTTTTGATGACAAAAACTAGGTGTGACTCCAGCAGTGATTCTCTCCTCTACTTGGCCTGGTGGTTGACCTCACTTCTGCAGGACTTGTGGTCCCAAAAGCCCATGTAAGTGGTCAGACTCAATCACTAAATGAATTATTCTACTTTTCTAAGTGCATCCAGTTTATCACGTTAAAAGTGACTGATAATTATCTGCTTTTTATTTGGGTTTAAGCTTTGAGCCATTTAGCATCATTGCACCAGGTACCAGAATCTATTGATTCTTTGGAAAGGACAAATCCATAATAAAATTGACTTGCCTTACATTTTATAAAAAATCTTTGATCAAAGTTAATCTCTTCTGTTCATGACTGAGAGGTTCTGTTCTCCTCTGAAGGATTATACAGTAGAATTTTCTGCATTCTTATGGCCACTATAAATGTATTAGTTTCTATTCAGCAGTGATTTCAATCTGTTTCTTGAAGGAGGTTTTATTTAAAAGTTATATTTCTGCACAAAGCTAGTCTGTTGCTGGATTAGAGTGTTTACTTTTGATTCAAGATTTATTTGAAAGTAAAATTGGGAAAACCTTTGAGAGAAAGAATAGTCTGGGTGCATTCCTCCCATTGTGGGGTTCCATTTCCGAAGGCTTGAGGTGGATGGGGAAGGGGCTCCAGGGGTTTCTTCAGGGTCCTGGACGCATGGAGGGGTTAAGTGCTCACCCCTCCCCCCACCCACGTGTTCCCATGGCAGCCGGAGAGACAGCACACAGCTCGTGGAGAGGAGGCGAGAGAGAGAGTTTATTGTGGTTAGGGGTTTATAAAGCTCTTGGGAGGGTCAAAAGGGACCATGTAAAGTAAGGGGTCTTACAAAACACCAATCAGGCAGGGAACAGCCAAATAAGGAAGGGGTTAACAAGAGACCAATGAGAAGACTTCTTGATATCTTCTCAGGACATTCCTGAGACAGAGATAAGAACTGGCCGTGGGGGATTTTGGGAAGAAGAAACATGAGTTAGCAGAGACCACAAAAAAGCCATTTTAAAACATGCTTAAACCACAGTTTTCCCATATAATGCAGGTTTACTGCTACAGAATAGAATACAAAAGAAGCAAATCTTAATGACATCATTACTGGAGCTTTGTTACTGTTTTCATTTAATGTAATGTCATCTGCAGAAGAAACAAAATAGAGATACAAAGGTGATGGGGTATACTGTATTTTATTCAACACACAGCAGGCTGTGCTGTATTAATATTGAAAAAATAAATCTACAGAACATAAAAAAAACTCCAAACAAGCAAGATGCTTTGTTTTCTATCATAATTGTCATAAAATTCCCAAGTCCCCTTTCAGTAAACATTGAAATACAATTACAGATACATGAGAAGTGAAAGCCTTCATGTGCAAAAGCTATTATAATGGTACATGGCAGCCAACACAAAAAATCTCAGTGCTTCACTCCAAGTTCCTGGTAGTTACCAGAGTTCCACAGAGGTCACAGAGATGAACTGACTTTCCCCATCCGTTTGGGAAGTTGTCTGAGATTGGAGTGAGGGGAAAAGGGTACGTTGGACATGTGATAAAAGGGAAAAGAAGAATGTTGAGAATGATTTAGAAGGTCACAATAAAAAGGAGATAGAAACACAGCAAAGTGTAACCATTAGACACAGCAGAAGATACAAAGGTACAGTGATTTAAACAACGAGTCAAGAGTCTAGGCAAGCCATGAACTCAGCAGTCTATTCTGTCTTTCCTCCCTGCAGTACTAGATGGTATGGAAGCATAAAATAAAGCTCACGCAAATATTATTAGGCGTAAACTTGGGACTTTTGACTTGCAACCAAAAAAAAATCAATGTGGGGTATTCACAATTGGGAATATATACATAATTTTATGGAATAGATATATTGAACAGAATTTTGAGTTTACGACACAACAAAAAAACTTCCTCTTACTGTTAGTTGTGGTTTGGAGCAAGATATGGGTTTGAAGAAAAGCTGAGTGCCCACCAAAGAAAAGTCTCCATGATATTATTATATGAAAACAGATACTATTAGACAAGAACAAATTCTTTCATAAAGGTAAAACAATGTCTTATGTGGATGTCAACAGAATACTGTAATCTGTGCAGCCAGCTTCCCTTTTCTTCTCTTCATTGGCCATCTCAAGGACCAGTGCTTGAGAATTCACTTCTTAGCTGAGTTCACATGGCCTTGCAGAAGCCAATAACCTCACTCTCTGTATTCCAAAGAACTTGTGTAGTCCTGTGAGTTTGGTTTATTCCTGTTATATAGGCTGTGACATATCTCATGTGGTACTTACTGTCCAGCTCCATGTGGTTTTTTCCCCCTCCAAGATGTCTGCTTCTGAGTATGACTCAAATAGAAGAAAGAACCCAATCAAATCCCAAACATTCTACAAGGATCTGTGTCAGGACATAATTCAAATCTGCTAAGAATATATATATCCAACTGAATTCTCTGCTTATTAACTGTTCACCTCTGAAAGGGAATTCACTGAAAATTATACTCCAGGCAGGCTATAACTAATATTTCATGAATTTGCTTTAGGTGAACCAGGAGAAAGAGGAGAAAGAGGATTTCCAGGCAGAGGACTGAAAGGTTATCCTGGACCAAGAGGTCTGCCAGGTAAATATAAGAGGGTTAGGGTAAAGAGGAAGAGATGTAGTAATAATTTAGTCAGAACTGATACTTCAAGATGCTTTGAAAAGATAAAAGGTGTCTAATAAACAATAAGCCTTCAAATTACAGTGCTTCATAATTTTTACTTTATAGGTAAGGATTCAGTCAAAAATCAGAATTAAAAACTTTTTTACTAAAATGCTACCACCTCATTTATCCCAGTGTAGAAAGGTTAGGAAAGATGTAAACAAATACTTTAAAAAAAGGGGCAATTACACACAAATAAATGAAAATTGCCTCTTCTAATGTAAACATATATTTCATATAGATTACATACACATATAATTATAGATAAAAAATAAATGAAAAAAGCTACAACCCTCAGATTATCTCACTGGCAGGCACAGCAGTCTTCAAAATCTCCACTCATAATCTAGTATATTCTTTTATTTCTGTGGTAATTAATTGCAATGTTATATAATAGGGCTCCATGGGAGATTCTTGCTGATGGATGCAGCACAGCTGGCCTCTAGTGGCCTGGGAATGAACATAAACATGTTATTTCCATCAGTATCTCTATAGCACATTTCTGTCTTTATATATAGACAGAAACAACCTGAATTTCTTCTCTTCCTGAAAAAAGGAAAAAAAATAGAAAGTTACTATATACTGATCCCAAAGATATCTGTGTAAGTCAGAGTTGTCTTCTGTAGAAACCTATCATTGAAAGAGGCTTACTGAAATTACTGTATTTCATTTCTCCATTGAAGATTTAGAAGTAAAAAGCAACTAGTTCTTAGCAGTTCCAAATTATACATCCATTTCCCCAACCATCTCAGCGGAGAAAAAAAATAAATTCTTGGTATGTCTTTTTCCAGAGCACTAACAAAACTCTGTAGTAGGAAGTAGCATCTACTCTGTCATAGGCATCAGCAGCAGGGTTGGCTGCAGTGCTGCAATCAGTTATACTGCAGAGCTTCTTATAGCAGGACAACTGCACCACTATAATTGGAGAGCACTGGGACTGAAATTTCATTGCTGTAGCAGGGTAATTGCAGCCTGAGTGTCAGAGAAAAACTGTCCCTCCAAGTTGGCACCCCTCCCTGAGAGCAGTGAAAAGCTGTCTTCATACAGCTTTTGAGAACAGGATTTTCAGTAAAGCTACATGTACACTAAGCATGTTGTTTGCTGCCAATGTTTAGATCTGCATCTGCTTTTCCAGGTGAACCAGGCAAAGCAAGCTACGGCAGGGAAGGCCGTGATGGTGAGAGAGGTCCCCCTGGGGTGGCCGGTCAGCCTGGTGTCCCTGGTCCCCCTGGCCCTCCTGGCCCTCCTGGGTACTGTGAGCCAGCATCCTGCAGAGTGCAGGCTGGACAGAGAGTGGATAAGAACATGAAAGGGCCGTGAGTGGGCAACGCAAGTGCCACCGCGTCAGCATCAATTTACTTCTTGCACAGACAGCTGAGAAAAAAATAAGGAATGAAGGAGAAATGCAAACATGGACAAATCTTTCAACCAAGGTTTCAGGAAGGTATTTTTAACACAGTGGTTGTGCATTCTTTCAAAAGGTTTACTTAGCAACACAAGCTGCAACAATGGTGCTTACAGAAATACACAGGTGATGCCTTCTGGTTCTTTCTCCTTTTGGGGAGGATAAAAGGCAGTTGTCTATTTTTATTTTTATTTTTATTTTTGATTTTGTTTAATAAAGGGGTTCTGTGATTTTTCCTTATCCCATACTTAATTCCTATGTATGACGTACAGTGAAATAACACGACTTCAGCCATCAAATAAAAAAAGGACAGTTTATTTACTGCAGTTGTAGCTATTCTTTTATACTTATAAAATAAATTCTAGCACCTACCCTTCATGCACAGTCATTTCATTGTATGTATGTGTTGTCCAGGATATGCTAAACCTCCTTCAGCTCTTCAATTCAATTGCAGAAGCACAGTTGGGAGACTTTTCTTATGCAAACCTGCCACCTCTGGCACCTTTTATGCTGTCAATCTCTGTAAAGGTATGATCACTGGGTTCTCATGAATAACCCATGTGGAATAATCTCTTCATTTTCGACTCCAATTTGTGTTGCATTTGTAATTTCATAGGAAGCCTATTTCAGTTTGCCTTCTTCTATGTGAAATTAAATAAAAGGCTAGTAGCCACTGTCAAGGGAATTTTAAGTCCTAGAAAGATATGTTTTATAGCAAAGATTACAGATTTTGAAGTAACATCTGTGATTGTACAAAACCCCAAATAAATAATATTTTAATCTCCTATATCTTTTTTTTATGTATGGTTACATTCAGTACTGATTAACAGAACAACCAGAAGGCAGCAATTAGATGTCCCAAGTTGCCTTTTTTAAAGATACTCAGTTTTTAGAGGAAAATGTGCATTGTCGATATTCTGTTGCTCTCCGTATAAATTAAACTATTTGTGGTTTTGACTTTACCTCTCTGAAGTTTATTCTCTCTCCAGGACAATAATGAAACCATCCTATGATGTTTCCTTTAATTTCATTATTAGCCATCCAAATTTTCAATCATAAACTTTGACACACTTGCTTTAAGCACTGATTTTTTTCCTAGCCCTTAGCTATCTGGTTATGTTCCAAACAGTTGACTTGTTTGCCATGTGACAACAGAGAGAAAGTACACAATGCATGGAGCTCTGCATTTTGCATGTAACATAAGGGGAATGGCACTGGTATAATATATACAGCAAAAGGAATTATTGAAAAAAAGAGTAGATAAACCTTCCTCAAACCAAACCTGATGCTCTGGCTGCATCTAGGGCCACTTTTCTGGCACCTCATGTGTTGACAGAAAGTGCCTAAACAAAGATCACTTAAAACAAAAATGTCCGATTCAGCTGCCTACTAAAATAAAGTATACTTGAGACTTTTTAGAATTAGTTAAATGGGATTAATTCTGATAATGTTGTTGCCTAAAGATTGGGAACAAAAAAAACTCCAGGCAAGTTTAGTAGAGATAAGCTATAGAGCAGGTCTTTAATAAATGCCTTCTGCTGCAAGGAGTACGAAATGGTGCACGCCCCGTGTCCAGGGGTTCCACAATTTATTGTCTGATCTGAGAACTACCCACCCCCAGATCTGCCCCCTGGCATGCCTCTCTGGAATTGAGTTGGGGGTTCCAAGACACCTTTCTTCCTCATCTTCCTCTTTGTCACGGCACGTACTGTCTTTGGAGCTTCTCCAAGGTTCCTGGCTTGAACGTTGCTTTGACTGTGATGGTATCTTGTTGTTCAGGCCTGGGGTGTGACTGTTCTTAAACAGAGTGTGTTTACTATAGTCCTACCTTGAAAGGAGCTTTAACAAGCCTAAAGAATTTAGGAAATCCAATATGAAATAGGGGAATAGGGTTTGGTGAGTGTTTACTATTCTAAAGAGTGACAGACTATGCAGCTACATTAAAATCTACAAAAAGCTAAAAATCCTAAAAACCCTAATCAATGTCTTTCTGTCCCTGGCATAGCCCAGTATTTTAGACGATAAATATAAAAGAGGTCAAATCTTTACAAGTCTTATCTACACGTGGCTACTGTGCTCTATTTAGTTCCACAAAAGCAGCACTGGGTGAGATTTCAGGGAAAAGATGGGGCAAGAAAATAGGCATAAACAAACATGCCATCCTGCCCCGAGACTCAGGGCAAAGCTTGGGACAGAATGGTTTTTATGCACCTCCAGTCTGGCCAAATTCATAGCCAATATCCCCTGCATTAATACTACAAGAAGTTGCCAAAATAGTCAAGTGCAAAGAATTTAATTCTGCAGGAACATATCCAGAAGATTCCACATGAAGTGAGTGGCTTGGGCACACATAAAGGTGTTTTAGAATTAGGTCAGTTTTTACTGATTTAGGGCATAATCCTCAAAAGTACTACTTACATAGTGCAACAAATAAAAAACTAGTGGTAATGACAAACTGTAGTTTCACCAGCAAACTTTTATTTTTACTATAAAGTGTGTAAAACTGTTGAAAAGAAAGAAACCCATCTGATAACAGAATGAAAATATTGTTTTCCATATGTAATACATACACATATGAATCAAAAGAAGCAAAACCCCCAACATTTAAATACAAATGTGAAGTGCTTTAAAAAATATAATCTGAAAAATGCATAAAATTCCACTATGGAAGGAAACTCGTAGAAGCAAAAACAATAATATGTAAAAACCAAATAAGAATTATTACAATCAAACAAATTCAACACTGAGGGTCAATTCAATGCAGAATCTATATAAGTGGATAGCTTAAGATTGTGGCAGATTTTCTGCCTTCAAGCTGACTCACAAATTTTAACTTAAAATACAGAACTGAAGAATAAATCCTCAGGCCCATTGTAAGTCATTATGGGATGTATTGGTTAATCTAAGTACTTACCAATTTCAAATCTCGCACAAGAGTGGAAAATAGGTACCTGACGAATGGTACACCATATACCATAACATACCAGGGACTGGATTTTTCGTAACAGCACATTCAAGTAAATAACCATTTGGAAAATAAAGACAGGATTATGAATTTAAAACAAAGGTGTATTGACTATGGTGAATCAGAGAAAAATAGTGCCAGTTCAAACAAATAAATTTAGAAGGCACAACGCAAAGAGACTGAGAGGTTTCACAAGCCACTGACAGCATGCCGCCAATTCTAACCAGGTGCTCCTGGAATCTCAGTGAAGTCCCAAGTAAATCATGTTCTCATCTCCAGGTTTAGCATTAAAAAATGCTATGAGATTAATTGAACAAAAAAAATCAGTTTTACCCATTGTGATTTCTGTCACCACTTCTAATTCTGGAGGCTTAATTGCACTGTAATAAATACATATTTTAGCTCCTCAGTTACTTCAGTGTAGGCAGGAACCCAGAAAAAATGTCCTCAGAATTATAACCAGTTCATAGACTTGTTTAGGTTGGAAAAGACTTTTAACATCATTGAGTCTGACTGTTAACCTGGCACTGCCAACAAATTTGGTGGCCTTCTATGACGGGGTTACAGTGGTGGTGGATGAGGGAAGAGGGCATGACATCATCTACCTTGTCTCTTAACTGGAGAGACATGGATTTGACAGATCTGGGTAGTCGCACTCACAGAGTTGTGGTCAATGGCTCAGTGTCCATGTGGAGACCAGTGACAAGTGATGTTCCTCAGGGACCTGGACGGGTACTGACAGTTCAACATCTTTGTCTGTGACATGGACAGTGCGACCAAGTGCACCCCCAGCAAGTTTGCCAATGACACCAAGCTGTGCAGTGCAGTCAACACACCAGAGAGAAGGGATGCCATCCAGCACAACACGGACAAGCTCAAGAAGTGGGCCCACAGGAACTCATGAAAGATTAAGCCTCAACACAGCCAAGGTCCTGCACATGGGTCGGGGCAATCTCCAGCATCTGTCAAGCTAGCCTGTCCATATCCCTCTGCAGAACCTTCTTAACCTCCAGCAGATCAACCTGCCCAACTTGGTATAGTCTGAAAACTGAGGGTGCCCTCAATCCTCTCATCCAGATCACAGATAAAGATATTAAACAGATCTGACCCTTGGGAAACGCCACTAGTGACCAGCCACCAAATGGATTTAATTCTGTTCACCACCACTCTCCAGGCCCATCCGTGCTATATGTTACTCCTGTATAATTTGTTACAGCTTCAGTTTTATTCCCCTCTCTTCAATCTTTTGTTATTTCTGTTCTGTTTCGCTTGCTGCATGTGCATCCAAAGGGACAAGTAAACCTGGCAGTTTCAGACAATGAATGAAATGAACTTGCTGAAGCCACTGTGAAATCGGAAGAAAGAAAATCAACCTAGTGGTCAGATTATTACCTAGCATCCTTTAAAATGCCATTGGCATAGGAGTTCTCTTTTTCCTCCTGGGAGAGTTAGGCAGCAAGAGAACAATGAAAATGCCTGAAGTTCTCTAAAGTTAAGCAGTTCAGTGAATCAGTTTCTTGAATAAAAGTGATTATCTCATATTTAGACAAGAAAGTTATCTGCACCTGATTCAGAGAATGTATTAACTTCCATAAATTATATACATATTAAGGCCAAGGTTTTTCACTTTTTTTTCCCTCCAGATTGTAGAGCCCAAAGTTTCACCAGCTCATAGGAAGCACAACTTCAGCATGGTCAAAAGCCAACCCCCTAAATTCAGCCAACCTGCTCTGACCACTCCCCAGAGCTCGCTGCAGTGGCTTTGTGTGTCTCCTTTCTCCCATTTGCAGTTGCATCCTCTCTCTCATGATTTGACACAGAAGGAAAAATTAACATTTCTGACAGAGGCACAAACAGAAAGTATGTGAAACATTTCCATTTCCATCCGGAATACTGTTTCAGATGTAAATGGCCAGATCATAATGTAAAAAGTAATTTTCCATCCACTTAATACATTTCCACTGAACAGAACCCTAAATGTTGCAAACCAAAAATAGAAGGAAGGAAGGAAGCAACCAGCCGGCATGTACTGTGATTAATTCAGTGACAGCTGCATATCATTCAGAAATGAAAGAATACAAAAAAATAAGGTATGTCATTGAGAATCCTTCAAACATACTGACTGGAGACAATATATTTACATTAAAACTGCAGTAAATAATTAAATGCATTTGTGTTTATAGAACAGAAGACTCAGAAAGAAAACTGCTAAAAGACATGTAGACTCCAATCTTTTTAGCTACAAATTTATTTTGGTCTAGAATTGATAATGTGTTTTAGCAATTAATATTAGAAAACAACATTTCATTAAGGTATTGTGAAGCTGAAATTTTCCACTTAAACACAAACAAGGTCAGGGTTAAACTTGTTCTTCATGGCCTACACCCACCTGTGTGTTTAGAGATGGATTTCAACATCCTTCCAATACAATCTAGTTATAGTGGACATATCAGATTTCAGAGAAAATTTGTATGATTTGGTACATCCAGAAACTAACAAAAACTCGATAAAAACCCACACTAAACCAACGTTTTGATTTCTGAGATACTCTTCTTATTCTAACATGTCACATTAGAGCAGCAATTCTACTGCATTCGTAAAATGCAAGGTTAGGGACTGGTTTTAAGTAGTATATTTGGAGAAACAAATTTATAAAATGGTAGTTTAGCCAGTGGGATTTTTACAAAGAATTTTATGTAAACATTTCAGAAAAAGAAGAAAAAAACTGAGTGTACACTGACATGAAAAATAGTATTTCATCCTTGTGAAAAAGAAGAAGGTCCAAGATATTTTGTGTGATTATCCATTAATTTTAAAAATACATTTAACAAAGCTGTGCATATCTAACATCTGTCATAACCCAAAATCATAAAACAAAGGATGGACGATACAATCAATCCTGTTCCTATATCATAGTGCTCTTTTAGTATTGAAACCAAGTCCAGTTTAAGACAAGAATATTGGTTTTCAAAATATTACCAGGCTGCACTGCTGTTCATAAGGCTTGTATGAAGGATGCTGTTGTAATTTTTATTAACCATAGGTAAGTCCCTTCTCCCTTGGAGACAAATGGGGACATAAATGATGCCAGAAAGTGGGATGTCCCACTAATACACATTCTTTTTAACATACACAAAACACAATATAATAATAAACACAAATAAAGTCTAACCAATGTTACATAACAAAAATTATCCAAGAAAGGCAGTATTTCTGCAAATACTACCATGCAAAACTAAATAGATTTAAAAAAAAAAAAAGTCAGGCTCAAGAACAAAATGAGAAACACTGACTCTTGTGCTGTGAGAATATGCATCACTGGGTCAGCTCTTGCACTGCTGGGCAAGTTAGGCCTGGGCTGTACCCTTTGTACTGAAAGGATGTTTTGGACTCCACCATGTGGACAACAGGAGGTCTACTGCAGCTTTGGTAAAGTTTCTCTCTTACCAAGTTTTTTCTTTCTTTAGGCAAACTGAGTAGTTCTGTACATAGCAATTTCAAGAAAATCTCAACGTGTTCTTAATAGGTGACAGAGCAACTTGCCATAAAACATAATAGTCTGACCCTGAACTAGGATAAAGCTTAGAGAGCTTTTAAGAAAGGTTTAAAACATTTTGTCAAAGTTATTTACTTCTGAGTCTTGTTGCACATAAACATGCCCAAATCAAAGACCTCATGTTACTGGAAAAAATAATCCCCCGTGTTTAGTTCCTTGTAGTGCTTACTGCAGCATGAACTGCTCAAAACAGATAAAAAACTGATAAAGCAAATTGCAAAATAGATTAGCAACCCCTCCCCAAAAACTATGACAACATCAATCTGAAACTGCAAAGAAATTTCAGGGGCCAAACCTGAAAACCATGCAGAAACATGTTTCCAGCTACATTCCATTTTTGATTCTAAAAATACAGAGTAGGAGCAAGCCAGTGTGAAGTAAAGTAAAGCTGGGATTAACACTGTTCTACCTCAGTGAAGAATGTGGCATCTTAAAAAAGGTATTGAGATAGCCCATATAAAAAAATACCCGTTTTCTCACATGAGAAAATTAAAGTGGGCTTTTAGCAAAATAAAAATAATGCAACAAAATAGTTACCAAAGTTAACTGTAAATCAACTGAAAGCATTCAAATGCATTTTAAAAAGACCTTTATGTTTGAGCCTATACAAAGAAAAAGGCATCTGTAGGAAACATAGATGAAAAAATAAAACTTTTTCAAATATAAAAAGTGTTCTGCTTTCCAATAAGTTCAAGTAAATTAACATACAGCAATTGCATCTGACAGATGACAGATGCTGGGTTTCAGCTACCTAAAAGCCCCAAAATATACAGATACCATTAATGTGGCATGATAGTCCATGTACAGCCTTCCAGATGGGGCTGCTTGTGAACCTCTAAGTTGCATGAATATTATTCACAAGACAGCACCCTTTTCAATATTATCACAGAAAATGAAGTCAAAAATTAACTTATGAAGTAAAAAATGTTTAGACTATTACACATATTGGAATTACTAGAGAAGTAACAAAAGAAAAAAATAGAGGGAAAATGCTTATGCAAGATACCTGACCAGCAGTTCTTCCTTTCAGAGAATGGAAACCAGTATGTAGGACTGTTCCTCCACTGGCGTACATGTACAGACACCGAGACAGGTCTTGGTGCAAGGCTGTACTTGCTGGGCTGGCAGACCTAAGGCCCACACTGCAGGAGGTGCCTCAGGACAGACAATTGCTTGGTTTCAAGCTGCCTCACCAGTTCCCAGTGCTCTCACAGCCTTGGCACTCTAAGGACCAGATCTGGAAAGGCGATCAGTTCCACAGAGCAAACCAAAACACACTCCATGGGCACAGGAGGTCTGGAAGAGGAGCAGGTGAGTTAAGCACAGGCAGGACCACTTGTCCTGCACCTTCACCCTAGTGGGACAGGCACCCACCACCCGCAGAGCAGAGGATGTGCTGGTCTAAAGAAGGGGCAGCTATTGCCTCCCAAGGGATGGGAGGGATGAGCAGAAAAGGAGGTGTGAGAATTGGAGTTTGCTGGTGGGCTTTGACCTATCTGTTCCCAACCTCATGAGGGACATACAAACCACCCTGACCCCCCAGGGAGTCCCCAGCTCTAGGGTGTATTACATTTCCTTTAGGTAGCATCCTCCTCTTTCCTGCTGCCCTCGTCTGTCCTGGTTGTTTACACTCGGCTTTTCATCCTTATGTTTCCTTTAACATCCCTTTGTCTCAAGCACCTTCTTTCCTCCAAACATCTAATTGATGAATATGTCAGGGATGCGTGCTTTCCCCCTCAGAATATGTGCCTGAGCTCCCCAGCTGCCTGGGTTAACTCTTTTACCTCTTGCTTTCATCTCACTCTGGGTGCAAGTGCTAGGAACTCTGTTCAGAAGAAATGCCAGTGTATTTCTGTTTTTAAAGACTCACACTGGTCATTCCTTAACTGTTTTTCAGCAAAACCAAGAAGTCAGCCAGATTCATGTTTCACAACAGCTTCTCTGGAAGCCAGCACTTCCAGTGTGAGAATGCTTCCCTGGCACCTCCGTACTGCTCAAGCACGAAGTCATCAAAACCACTTTTCTGCCTGATATGGGAGAGTGCCCAGCTTCCTAACAACAGAGTGAGATCCCCTCAGTATGGCTTTGCACTACAGATGTATTTTGAGGTTTTGGGTTATAGCTACCTGTGTTCATTCTTCCCATAGCACCTTCACTTTCTATTGCACTGCAGAAAATTCCACAGGACTAATCTAGGATGATCTGTTTCCTAATAATCAGAAGTGAAACTTTGGCCATGTCTCCTCCCTCCTTTTCACAACTAGCCTCTGTGTGATCAATTTTCTCTAGATTTTCTTTTGCTCAACTCTTTGAGCTCTACAGGATGTACATTTCATTCTATTTGGCTGACATTGTCTGGTCCTGTAGGATTTACTCATTGCCTGAAAACTGTCTGCAGTTGTGCTCCTGGTATTAAACCTTTCAAGGAGGGTTTTGTACTTTTTTCCAAATTTTTCTTGCACTCAAGTGACTTTTTTGCGATTTACTAGGACCTGTGAATTTTACACTCTGCAGTTTTCATGTTCTTCTCAAGCTTATTTCAGCAGTTGATTATTGCAGGAGGAAGAGGAAAACTGTACCACTACCAAGATCAGAGGCTTGTGAAGTTCCCATCTTGGACTGCAGACCCACCACTCTCTGCTCTAAAGCAAGGGGTCACCTTTGCTGTAGTCAGACCTAATAGCAGAGTAGCTTGATTACAGGCAACGATGGTACACTTAGTCCACGTGATGGTCAGAATATATGCCAGTTCTCAGTCGGGAACATCAACGCCAGCCCTTTGCAGCTAAATATCTGGACTGCATGTAGCCATGACTAAATGAACATACAAGCCCCCTAGTTGGGAAAATATCCAGTCAGGAGAGACACTTCTTGGGGCTACACCCGGTGATTTTTCAGTCAGTGTGAAGCTCAGCGTTGGAGGAGATTAGGGAGATCATAAACACATCTTCGTCTCCTTCTTCAACATCTTGGACATGACTGAAATGGTGGGCAGCATTTGTGATGCACAACAAAGACCCTTTTCAGAAGGTGTGCCAGAGCCTCCTCGAGGGACATGAACGTTTAGTCTGAACAGAGTTCCCAGTGCTCCAGCTCAGGTCCGGCGTTCGCCATGAACAAGTATGCTTTGAAACTTCAGAAATGTATATTTTTGATTTAAAATTCACCACCAGCAAGAAAAATAAAGCCAGCTTACATACTGGGGCATACACAATGTCTTAAGTAATAACAAAATATTTTTTGTTTGAAGAAAGAAGGTGATGAAAATTTTTTGTGCCTATTTTCTGTTCTAAGCAAAATAAATATGAGAAACAACACATGGAATGCACTCCGGAAAATATACATCATCATTTCATTATTACGACACTGCTAATAACATAGAAAAAAGCTCAATTTTGTGCCTTACAAATTATCTATATACCATGCAGTGTCGAGAAAAAAAAACCGCACCAAATATTTAAAAAATGAAATTAACTTATTGGGAGGAGTGAAAAGTGATCATGAACCCAAGTGTCTCAGGGAGAGGATTTTTATTTTCTGCTGGTGTGTGACCGAGTCTGTGATATGTGGTAATAGCAATCTGCCGGATTGCATCTCCCACTGGGTCCAGGTGGCCCCTGTGGTCCGGGTGAGCCTGGTGTTCCTGGTGGGCCTGGTAGGCCAGCAGCTGGTAAAACAAAGTTAGAATTAGTAGAATCCTCACCAAAGCACATGTAGTGTCCTGCATTTTATCACTGACAGTCAGCTGCACACCAGCTCATCCACAAGAAGGCAGGTGGGTCTGACCTCGTGCTATGACTCAGCTTGGGAGGAAAGGCAGGGGTGTAAAACCAATATGAAAAATGGGAGAAAGGCCCATTAGTTCATAAATAACAATAACAGAAATAAATCTTGAGACTTGTACCTGCAGGGCCAGGTGGTCCGGGGTTACCGGGCAGTCCAATTCCAGGCTCGCCTCTTTCCCCTTTCTGTCCTCTATAACCTACACAGAATAAAGACATGAAAATAAGAGCACCCTCTTATTATAAACAGTGATCTTCTGTATATCTTTGTAACAGAAAATTACCAACACAAATGTAATTGGAAAAGCACATGCTCACTTCTTTTTCAAGAGTGGTATTTTTTCCTAAGACAGCTTTTAAGTTTTTAAGTTCCTTCTGGAAAATATGAGCATTTCTAGTAGTAACTGTTGCGTCCTCTGCCAAAGGACTCTTGCTTTGTTCACTAGTTGGACTTTTCTCCAAGATTTTAAGTTACCTTTCTGAAGCTCCTCTAATAAAGACCCAAATGCATATTCTGCTCTGGTGTTCCCTGTTCAGTGAAGTGATGTAAGGCAGCAATCCAAAGGCCATCTGCAGTCTGACCAGTCCTTCTCTCGTAGCCCACAAACTGAGCAAGACTTCACCCTCTCTGTTCTACACAAATCCTTACATTTGCACTTTTTAGACTGTAAACTGGCAGTTTTATGCTTAGACATTCCCCTGTATGTGAGACAAGACCCACTCCCCTGTCAGTGTTACCCAGTAGCCCTCATGTGGAATGAGGCATCTTTAGAGCTTGTGCAGATTTCAGGTTCAAGGCCTACTTTGACCCAAGCAGCTTTATACTGTTAAGAATATGTGATTACTTATTATACTTTGAATAACGTAGTTAATTTTCTTCACAGGCCATAGCTTTGTATTTATCTAAATAGCCTCCACCTTTTCAGGTGCTGCGACTCATGACCAATGCCTGTTTCTTTTTCCTTGAACTGTTTTTAAAGTGTCTTAGTTGGAAACACTCTGGCTGCTTCAGAGCAGAGGACCTGTGGCTATTGGTAAAGCATTTTCCTTAATATTTCAAGTTAAGAATCCATCTACTAATGTACCTTTTCTGTTCAGATCATGTAAATTATGCAGGACAGGGGAGGAAGGCATTTTTAAAGGAACAAGTGTGACACGTGCCACAACCCATTACTTTACAAGAGATTATAAGGAAACCACCTTCCTTCCAAGGAAACCTTCTTCCTTCCCCAGCACCTCAGATGTGTAAGGTGACAAATATTGAAGATTAATTTGCCAATTTCTGGTCACATTTGGAATTAAATTTGTCCTGCATATGGGACCAGTATATTTCTAGCATTGCCTAAGCCATACAATAAACTTCCTCTTGTGAAGAAGTGTAACTCAGTTTGAATTCAAAGAGAAGAGTCACAGCTGAGCAGCCAACGTGGTGTGAATCCACCTGATGTCTCATGAAGATTAACAGGCACTGGCAGGTGGATAGCAAAGGTTGTCTTGTCAGTGTGCTGTGGTCTATGGCAACACTGGTACCTTACAAGATATTCCAGAAGGAGACTACTGTGGGTACCAATTCAGGGTTGTTACAACAGACACAATGCAGTAGGAATGGTATTCAATTCAGAGTATTCAAGCTTTCTGTTACACAAAAGCTCATTATACACTTTAGTAGAGTCTATTATCTATTGCAACCATTCTACGTTTCAAAACAGAGCATCAATCTTCTCTCAGCACTGCAATAAGGAAATTACAGGGAGGCAAAAACATTAGAAAACGCATGCAGGGTGACATACATAACATAACTAAAGGAAATCAACAGTTTAAAAGCTCACAGAAAAACAAACAATATTAATCATGCATTCTGGTCACTGAGTTGTGTGTTAAGCAGAATTGTACAAGGCATATATGCACACATATTGTACACACATATATGCTATAATGACTAAGAAAAAGGAATATGCAGGTGCTTATACTTAATTTTGAATACTGGTTTTGCTCTTTAATGACCATGGTAGTATTTATAACTACATCAAGTTTTTTTGCTCTGAATCATCTTGTGCAATGCTGTTTTGGCTACTGT
>NW_020897692.1:13561960-13722676 GCF_003984885.1 Neopelma chrysocephalum
CACAACTATTAAGTGTTCTATTTATTATATATTTCTCTATGTTTTTTAATTTACAGTCAATAGCCACAGTTCATTTCCCACTACACACAGAGTTAAACTGTAATTTTACAATGCAGTGCTGGCACTAATAAGTTGCTTTTCTGTTTCTTTAGTTATGGAGAAGAGAGAGAAATCACAGATAACATATACCACATTTACAATCTCCATGATGACCATTACTGTAGGTCTCTGACACACCGTAATTGAGAGGCACTAAGATAGACTGAATGATTCTGTAAAGATCACTGGAATTCAAGACAATAAGGAAAACACCAAAAAAGTACTATTGGACAAAGATCAGCCTGCCAATACAAATACATGATCCAGGGTAGTGTAAACCATTATTGGCTGTATCCAAATACACATGCAAAGGTGTAGTTTGTACACAGTGGCAGGAAAGTTCTGCTGACACTGAAGTTTGATACAAAAATTTCCAAATATCTTTTCTGACCATAAGGATTTATTTAATAGGATGTCAGTATATTAGTAAGCAGACCTATATGTAAACAATCTGAACAATGTAATGTGTAATTTTGGCAGAAAAATCTTTGATTTTTAATGAGGTATATTTTGCTCATAAGCAGGGCCATGATTGCACTTTTATCACCTTCTTTCTGAGCTTAAAGTGACAAATTCATACACAATCAAAGGAAAGTATTACCATACACATAAATCAGATTTTGAATTATTGTTTTTAATGTAAAGGCACATATAAGATGCTATCTACTTTTACTGGTGGAATTACAATTCCAGTAAGAGGCACCTGCTTAATGCAAAAGGCAACTGTTTTAGCAAAGCCTTTCACTCAGGTTCCACAAGTTTTGTTGTGATTTCTGCAACTCAAAAGTTTTGGTATTATAAACACGTACCCAACCGTGGGTAGTATGCTAACCACTTGGTAGCAATACGTACCAGGTAGGTGTTCAAATGGATAAGGTTCTGCTCATAGGTGAGTAGTGACAGCTGAAATACAGCTCTCCACTTGATGCTTCCCACAGACATCATAGTCAGAAGTGTCACTACCGCAACACCCTCAGCTCCACATGGAAATGACCCATGGACAACACAGCATTTGAAAGTAGCATGCCAAGTACTTATCTAGAGAAATTTGACATTCTTTAATACAAATACGAGGCAAATAGATTACCACATCAGGGAACAACGAGACCAAAGTACCCACCGTGTTTTACCATGCAAATACTCTGTGTTCTTAAAAAGAAAAGACTGCAAAGCGACAGAGAGGGTGCTAAGAGCATCCTCTCATCCAGCCTCCAGTATATATTCCAAATTCCTTCTGTGTGTTACAGCCCTCACAGTGGAGAGGTTGGAGCTGGGCTTCAAATCAAAGTAAAACAGGTTTACTTCAACTTCCACAGCAGAGAACATTTTACAGGAGGTAACTGTTGAAACCAGCACAGCTATTTCAGAATAGTGACTTTGTCTGAACAATATCCACTACAATGTGTTCCTGATGCCAGCCCAGGTTTCTACATGCTTCCACCCTACAAATTATAAATTATAAGAGACATAAATTTTACAATAGAGATTGCCAATGAAGATAAGGAGCTTTCACTATTCATCGCATGGTATTTTTATTTTCTGTGGTGCTTGATTCCTTGAGGCTACCATGAGTTATGAGGACCTATAACAAACTAGTTTCCTTAATTTGATAGAAAGAGTGAATTTTAACTGAGATTAAATCTTTTCTCTAGTGAGAAAAAAATCAATAGTCATAGCAACATAAAGGATATCTGGATTGCAGAATTATCCCAAGGTGCATTTCATCTAATGGACCAAAAGTCACTTACTATTACAGTTTTAAAAATCCAATTAAGTCACTGAAGTCAATTGAGCTAGATCCTCTAACACATGACAATCTGACTGTTTGCAAATGGATGACATTGCTATAGCTTGTCTGTAATGTCTTGAAATAAACTTTCAAATTCTCTATGAGATATTAACATATTTTGAAACTCATACACAGTGAAGTTCCTCTGTTCCCCCTTAAGCAAATGCTGTACATTTCACCAGAAACGCTGCCTCAGGGTATCATCTTGCTGATGCATATGCCATAGGTTTTTTTTTTAAATGAAGAAATATATATAAGTATAGAAATCTTCCAATCATTATGTGAATACCATTTATGTGTTTCATAATTGAAGTTGCAATTCTTCATTATATTTTGCTTGCATGCTATATTTTTACTGAGACCATTCTATAAATTATTTGTACCTGAATCATTGGGAAGTATCTGAGGAACACTATGAACAACCTTGCTGAAGGCCAGGAGGTAAGAATTCTGGACTTCTTTAGAAGGGGATGACTCTATGCACAGGAATCTAGCTATTCTTTAAATACAATTTTTGAAAACCATGCCTACATTTCTAAAAGTTAGTACCTATGTTTTCTCCTTCTGGGACTAACCCCCAATATATTGGTTTGCTGTGCAGAAGGCGGTTCTGGTGGAATCCAGCCAAGTCATTCCCAACAATTTCCCTGGGAAACTGGCACGACAGTCAGGGTGTATAGAGGGGCCCCTACGAATCCACAAGTAAATTTAAACACCTCCTTGGACACACAGTGTCTGATACACCTGCCTTTCCTGCTGGCTGGCTCTAGCAGGCTCTCTGCTCAGCATGCAGCATCACAAACAGGAGAGGTCCTGTTAATTGCTCACTGGAAGCATCTACTTCTTCACACTGTCTGCTGGGACAAGTAACTCACTCTGTCAGCCCAGACACATATTACTGCAGACAACAAATCCCTGGAGTTGGCAATCTGGCCTACACCCAAGAGAGAAATATAATAAATAAGGAGTATCTGTCAGTCAATACCAAATGTGTATTAGGACTTGTGCACACAACATGCTACCTTGATGGTCTCAGCCATATATGCAAATAATATGCTTCTCCAAGAAGTCTTGCTTGCTATGTATTTTATGGCTGAAAACAAGCTGGAATATAGAAGGATAATTTTCAATCTGCTCAGAGATTTGAATTTCTTTTTACTCTTGGTACAAAGCAGTACCATGCACAGGCACAACTGAGTAAGGCATGAAGGGAATTTGCAAGTGTGCTTCTCTTACAGGACTATTTCTTACTCAGAGTGTAAAAAAGGTAAGGTAAACATTTTGTTTTCTTTCCTTGCCAGTGTATTTTCATATATCTTGAAGTATCAGAGAATTAAATGCTTCTCACTTAGCTTACCTTTTACAAACCAAAAAAGAGTATTGAGCATAATGGTAAAACAAATGGAAATCCTGTGTACACAGGGCACTACTTTTACTGAAGCACAAGGCATGAAAAAGCTGGGTTTTTTTCTTCTTTTTTTACTCCCCGCCCCCCCCCCCCCCCAAAAACACAGCTGTCATATTTACGTTTTATGCTCACTAGCTGGAAAGGAAATCTAGTACAATGTTTCACTTCCCAGAAGCATCTGAGACTATTCATCACACACATCATCATTGAACAATCTGGCACTGACAGTGAAATTGATTATTTATGGTGATCTGAATATTTGGGTAACGATGAAGTCAGTGTTGTAAGATTCTAAGCCTTTTATTGTTTTCCTTGATTCTTTTTTCTTGTTCTTCTCATTCTGATCTCATTACATTTTTCAAGCTTCTGTCAGGGGTTTGTGCTTATCAATGTTAGTAAGTCTTTGTTCTTCTGATAGCTTTAGGATCCACACATCTTCAGTTTTGCACTCATGTTCTTCATTCCAGTCTGACTTGGTCTGACTTCAGAGCAGACCAAACTAACAAAAGATAATAAAGAACTACCTACAGATAAACTGCAAATTACATATTACACACGCAAAAATACTATTCATCGATAAATTCTTTTTTTCCTTTTAGCCTGTTCTCCACTTCCTTTTAATCTCTGAGAGGCTGACTCTACAATAGAGCACAACTACAATGAAAATGGATCCCTCAAAGCTAATTTTGCAGTAAAAGACAGTTCAGTCAAATGGAAATCCTATACTGTCCTAATGCATTGCAATGCACAAATTACATTTGCTATTGGGGCATAGCAAAAAGCTGATTACTCTGAACTTTTTTGTGAAAATAGATTTATTCATGGTAAGAAGAACTCATGTGGTAATACTTCAGTTTTACTTCTAAAAGAGTATTTGCTTCTAACTCAAAGAGTTTTTCCTCCCCTGTGTTGTCTCAGGATCAAAGCTGAGAGCACTCAGACCAGAAGATCAAATTTTGTTTCATAAATAAGATTGTCTGACAATATGGAGCAGGATCCAAACAGTTAGAGTGCTGGCATAGTTTTTCTTCCTTATTAAAATATTTTGGAGGAAAAAAATAAGTGCTACAGTAGTTCTGTCAGCTTTAGATATCTGTCAATAATTAACTTTATCACTTATTAGAATAAAATGCACTGATTAGGAGTTTTTAATCAGTAAAATCCACACATTTACTAGAGGTTAATATTTAGATCTAGTCTGGAAAAATATAAGTACATAAGTTTAAAAGTTAATCATTAGGAAGCTAGATAGGTAGTCCTGGCTTACTTAATCATTAGCAAGTGTACATGGATTTCTAGATAGAATTTATAGGAACATTTTTTGGAATTCCTACCTTGAATTCCACGTTCTCCTGGTGGCCCTGGCAAACCATCATTTCCTGGTGGCCCTGGTGACCCATCTTTTCCTGGGGGCCCTGGTTTACCATGAGCTTGGGAGGCAAGCATTGCAGCAGGCAGCTTCAGCTGGGATAAAAATTGAGCCATCCTTTCTTCATTAATAAAAGACACAAGGAAAAGTGAGTAAGAAATCTACTAACAAATGACAGGTAAATCCCAAAGCACCAGCTAAAGTTTCTTGACATTCTTAATATCAAGAATACTCCAATACGCACTGAGACCTTCAGTTCCAACTCAGACTCATGTCTGAGTCTTTACCCTTTGAAATAGTCAGAATGAATTTGTATTAAAGTTTCTATTACTAATCTCTATTACTAATGTATTTCAACATTTCAAATGACTTCTGACTCCTGTTCATGGAAGTACTTAAAATACATAAACACAGAATAATTATTACTTAGCACACCTTTGAAGGGCTACCTCATATGTTCATAACTCATATTAAGTTGCAAAGCAGAGGTTAAATACCAAGAAACGTTCTTGGAATGTACCGAAACCCTGAAAACAGTTGTGAATAAACCTGAAAGTTCTCAGCAAAGATTATTAATTGCAGATATTTCAGGATGAACTTGTTCATGCTGGTGGAATAAGTGCACTTGGTAACATTTTAGTGTTCATTAGAGATAGAAAAAATAGGTGTTAATCTTGACTCTGTCTCTTTTAAAAAACAGATTAAAAACCTAAACATTATACAACATAGTATGTATTTGCTGTGGTGAAGTTTTAAGATTCAAGAAAAAAATCAGAATAGAGTGGGCAACAAACAAAAAAGAAGCAAGGTGATAGAAAGCAGGCAAAGTGAAACAATGTCAAAAAATGGAAGATCTGTGGGAACACTACTGAGGTGTAGAAAATGCAACGGCTACAAAGACAAAACTCCATTATTCCCTGCAGACAGGGCACCTTCTTTCTGTAAATAGACTAAATACTATTTGAATGGGAGAAGGAGGTGACTTCAGCCAACAAACTGCTCTTGAAATACATAGCAAGTTGAACTCCTGAGGGATAGCAACCTAGGAAAGGGTGAAAATACACAAAATGATAGCCTTGTTATAAAGTGAAAAACTGCCTGAACAGGTTAAAAAGCCCCAAGTTTTATATTATTTCTTTTATCCCTAAAAGATAAAATGGGTTGTATCCACAAATATTAATGACAAAATAGAGAAGTTGAAGACATAAGAAATGCGTTTTGCAATGGAAGAGAAGCTACTGTTAAGGGGTGTTCAAGCAGAATCTTGTTTCAGACACCTACCTGAGTCACAGCTTTGCAACCATGACTAAGGAAATGCTGGGGAAGAAAAATATTTCCTTTTCAGAGTATGGACTCAGACATCTAAGAAATCTTACATAGTACAAACGCCGTGGCTGAATCTGGAATTAGCCTGAAACTGGGCCAGAAGATGTTGATCTTGCAAGGAAGCTGTGGAACTCAGCAGGGATATTTGCTGAGCAAACTGTACAGCAGTTTAGACCAGGTTGACTGAAAGCTATCAAGCCTTCCTCTCATTTAAATAGTCACTCACTAAGAGGGCAAAAAAATTAGATATTTCTATTGTCTCTGCTTTAGTAACTCTTCAATGTCTTAATGATATGTTGTAGTAACATATGTATCTGCAATAAAATATGATACATATATTAACTACAGTGATACATACCTATGCTTGGTATTATGATTTGGAGCAGACTACCTTTTAATGCTAATCTTTTACATAAGGAAATACTCTAGTTAACAGATACTATAGCTTCCAATTGTTTAAACAGAATTATGTAGACTCGTTCAACATAGCTACAGCAACAAGGCAGCTGCTTAAGTTAGATGACATGTAAAGAGATTTCGAGCAGAATTTAAGATTTATATTTAGTTGTATAATACTTCATTTTCTCACCTTCAAAAACTTTAAGAACCTCTTGTTTGATATATTTTTTTATTTCTTCAAGTGAAACTGCATCAGCCTGATGAGGAAAAAGAAAGGTGATATGTATCAGAAGGAACATACAGAGTGAACTTTATGATGTTACAAAAATAAAAAATGCTGAAATTAGCATTAAAAATATAAACCTTTCACCAACAAATAAGTGTTTTAATATATTTGTGTTATTTACTTAACTGCAAAGGCCACTTTACTGTAATTACATTATAATATTATAAAGACACTAATGCCATGAAGTGGAAGAGGCACACCCAGCTGTCAAGATGACCAACATGTTACGTGTATGGAAATTAACCTGCACAAGACAGTAAGGTTGTCCAGTGACACAACTATGCTTCACTTGCCTTTTGCATAGCACCTGCCAACTTCTCACCCCCTCTAGGGACTAACTGCTTTGATGCACAGCCAACAAGAACAGAACCACAGCACCAACAACATCACTGGAAAAGTTTTTTAGCTTTACTTTATCTAATTGAGGTTAAAAAGTATCCATAACATGGACGTGTGCCTATGTGCGCATGGAGACAAACCAAGATATCTGCAACTGACAAGCAGCATTTCACTGTCTTTTTAAATGCTGATTTCCCTTCAACTGAGAATAAATTTTGTCTGCCTCCTTTTTTTCCCATTTGCAAAGACTTACACTCTAGCTCTTAAGTTTACAGAAAATGTGAAAATTAACTGTATTGAGTAGTCATATTGATATGAAGGAACTAAACAAGTAAATAATTAAAGTTCACTCATAGCAGACATTTTAAAATAATTATTAAAAATAACTGCCAGGTCATCTGGATATATTTTTCCACCCCTTACCTGAAGACTGAAATTATCTGAAAGAAAGCCTCAGTTTTTCCAAGACGGTGGTATTGCTCAGTTAAATTTGCACTGCTCAGCACATGCTACCTTCACATTGCATGAACTCTCAAGTAACAAAAGTAAACTTCTTTTTACTTACTGGAAACCCTGGGGGTCCTGGTGAACCTGGGGGACCTTGATGACCTGGTGATCCTGGATAGCCTCTGTCTCCTGGTGGGCCAACAGGACCCACATCCCCCTTTTCTCCTGTTGGGCCAGGTTTCCCTCGTTCACCCTGTGGACCTCTGTCCCCTGGAATACCCTGATCTCCCTATGTAAAATAAAAGCAGAAGGAAAATCATTGCATATAGTGGAACAAACCTGGAAAAGTCAGCCAAGAATTCTGAAGAGAAAATTCTCGCCTGTTCAGAAATAGACTGAGCCACAAAGTGAAGCTAATTTTATAGGCTAAACCTTGTCTCTGAAAATACATTTTGTTTTCTTATGCTTTTGATGTTGAAGTCAAAGACAGAAAGAACAGCTTGACTCTGTAACCCACTTTTCAGAGACAGGACTTGGGTACAGAAAGTTTTAGTCCTTATACAAGGATCTAGAAATGTCAGTTATGGCATAAGTAAAATTTAGGTGCTCAAATTCACACAGGCACAGGGCACCAGGATTTTTCCTGTAACTTTCCATAGAAGCCTAATATTTTATATCTTCATTTACACAAAACTTTAGTTAATCAAAGAGACAACTAGCACACAAGTTACTTTCAGTACCTAAAGGGGGCCTACAAGGAAGCTGGAGAGGGACTTTTTACAAGGGCATGTGGGGACAGGACAAGTGTTCTGGCTTTAAATTGAAAGAAAGAAGGTTTAGATGCGACATTAGGAAGAAATGTTTTACTCTGAGGGTGGTGAGGTATCGTAACAGGTTGTAAGAGAAGTTGTGGGTACTCCACTCCTGTAAGTGTTCAAGGCCAGGCTGGATGGGGCTTGGGACAACCTGATCTCGTGAAAGGTGCCCCTGCCCATGGCAGGGGGGTTGGAACTAGATATTATTTAAGGTTCCTTACAACCCAGGCCATTCTGTGATTCTATGATATATGTTTCTCAGGTTTATAACCCTGCAGGGAAGGTATAGATAGCTTTTCTAGTAGAGATAAAGAAAAAGGCAGGTTTCTCTTGGACCACGGTGCTATGGCAGTTTGAAGCTGATCCTCTTCTTCTGAACAATTCGCATTTTACAGGTTGCCAATGCGTAGGAAGTAAATCAAATACTACAGCAACTTTTCAAACAAGCGTTTCTAACTGCCTCCAGTGTTTTCTTTGTGTTTTGAAGAAGGTCCTTGTAAAAAACCAGAAAACTAGGTCATGTCTTCCTCCAGATTCCTCTTTAAATGCTCAACTATGAATTGTACAAAACTCAGGACATTTGTGTTTTATGATCTCTGCATAAGGTGCTGATTTATTCAGTCCTCCTCCCTTCTAGTGTTCTCCCATCTCTTACATTTTATCTTGTACTAAGATCTATGCAGAAGGAACTACTGTTTTTCCTGGATTTCTACATGCTCTTGTCCAGCAGGCTCACAGTCTGTGATCAAGGTAGGCAGATAATAGCAATAAATGAGCCAGCCACTAGTACTTTTATCTGTTGAAATGACTTGAAAACTGCATTTCTGATTGGTATAAATCACATATTTTCAACTACTTTGCACTCAGTTTATAAAGTAATAAGAACAGCAGTGTTTAGTCACTCCAAGGGTATATAAGATTTTTTCAGCCCAGGTGGTTTATCCCTTCTTAAAACGGATTCCATGAGGACATACTTATATTAGACATGAAAACCTCAAGAGTTTTATTCTGTCATTCGAATTTTGTTGCTTCTCTTTTCTGTAACAGTAACAGCTGATCTCAAACTGAAGGAATATGGTGCACAGCAGTAATAATAATGGCTGCAAGAAAACCTTGACTTTATTTTCTCTATTCACTTCAATTTCTCACAGATGCAGGCCTGTGTCCTTAAAGGCAAAAACCAGAACACTGAAAACTGTAATAATGGTTAAAACCTCATGTCTCTTCAGTGTCATAAAGACTTCCTTTTCCACATTACACAGGGAGATGCTTTTCTGATTCATCAGACAAATGTGCTATCCATCGGATTAGGACATCAGGGCTTTAGCAACGTTATAATAAGAACATCTCATACATACATACATATATATATATATATATATACACACACACACACACACACACACACACACACAAAATAACTCATCTCTCAACTCCTGTAATCATTCCTGGCCACCACGATCTTGTTACCATAAACAGAACTGTCTAAAGAGTTTGGGAAGCAGTAAGGCATAGCATTGGCATTTCTGCTGCCTAAGTGTGACAAGCTTGTTTTATAAAAAACATGATTTGTATTTATGACAACCCAAGGATGACAATAGGGCAAGTTCACAGCTTTTGCAAAGTCTGACAACATCACAAGATCAGCTGCATTTCAATTTTCAACCGATTCATCAATTTACACTTTCCAGGCCAACTGTGTTAGAAAGTGTATATGTTTTTCCTCCAAATGCAGAAGACAATTCAACTCTAATTCCTTCAAGTCGTATCTAGGACTAAACATGTTAGGTGTCTAAGAGACTGCTTGACGTTCACAAAGAATTAAGTTCTTAGTTTTGCCTATAAAATATGTGATGATGAGGTGCTTAAATGCTCAGTAAAAAGAGAAAAAGTTTTCATAATAGGGGACTTACACGTTCTCCTTTGGGTCCTCTGTCTCCTGGTCTCCCCACAGCACCCTGAAAAATGGTTTTTGCAAAAAAGATAAACCTATCAATTAAAGGCTTTGTTGTATATTCATTTGTTAGCAGAACTGAAAGCAACTGCCTAGGATTAACAGCTATGGTATCTGTAAAGAATAAAATACATAAAAACTTGTTCTCCTACCGGAGGACCTGGCAATCCATCTTTTCCATTGAGTCCCTAGAAAAAAAAGACCAAACACAACAATTTTTTAATAAATAGTCTTAAGTATTTTAAAAATATAAGGGCTAAAGCTCAATATTTGGTGCCATATCAGTAAATATTCTGAAGTTTGCAGAGGCAGAAGTGTGTGTGGTTATAATATAGAAATACAAAACCCATCAAGATGTGCATCAAATTTTATGAGCATTCAACTTTAAATGACGAGTTATGTGGAAATTTTGCAAATGTGGAATATGGACCTGCACACGTACTTTTTCAGTACCAGGTAGTCATTACATAACCATAGAAGAGATTTCTCTTATTCTAGATATTAGCCCTCATACCCTATTACTCCTCTGCTGCTGCAGAGATTATGCCTTAATATTAAGTGGCTAGATCCACTCCTTGGTTCTTAGGACTTCTAGCACAGCACAGTTTTGGTCTCCTGGGCTAAACCTATTTCCTTCCCAAAAGAGGGTGCTCTCATTCATGCCTCTTGCTGGAAACTGTTCCAGGCCCATGTTATCCTCCAAACTGGAATGTGGCATTATCATAAAATCATAGAATCAACCAGGTTGGAAAAGGCAACATCTCAGTAAAATTAACTATTAAAACACCACAATACCAGGAATTCTTTTCTGGGTGGTTAATACTGAGCCCTACAGCTCAATGTGTTCTTCAGATACTACCTAGCCTAACACAAAGCAAGATGTAATGTCATTTCTTGTGTAACTTCTGATAAACTAAGACATCCTTTTGTATATATTCATTATAAAATTCCTTACTGGTTTTCCTTGTGGTCCTTCTGGACCAGGGAAGCCTATATCTCCTATAGGTCCTCTTTCACCCTAAGAAAGAAGAAAATGCATATAAATCTGTCAGTAAAATCTTGCATTAGGTGTTTGAAACATTTGTGTATTATCATAAGAGTCCAGAACTCAAATCTGTACTTACAGGTTCCCCTGGCATCCCTGGGGACCCAGGAGATCCTGGCTTTCCCTGCAAACAGAGAATATTACAGATTCAAATTACTAGGAAGCAAAATAGAATTTTTCTCTAGGTAAAAAATAAGAGAGAATATACATATGAATGAAATATTCATGTTCTTGTTCATTATTTAATGAAAAATCTTGCTCTTTTGTACAACGTTACTCAATCCCTGGGTTTTCTTTACACTTTCTGAATACTGAGATAATGTTTTCATGAGATTTTCTTTTATAACACCATGATTTCCACAATGAGAAGTCATAGGCAGATCAAAGTTTATCACTGTATATGTAAAATCAAGATTAAGGTCCTTCCTAGTTCTAACTTTTTTGTGTGTGTGTGACTTTATTACTGACTTAATGTCTTTTGCAAAATTTCTTCATTCTGTTTTTTGGCCACTTTTATTGTTGTTTTATGTTCATCCTGTCAGAATTCACAATCCTCTCTCATCTCATCATTTAGATGCTGATTTTAAATGTCTCTTCTTCTCTCTCTTTATATATACATATAAAATGGTTTTCTTTTAACAACTTCAATCTACATTTCCCAGAAATAGCATTAGACCAGATCCTCAGGTGACTTGTACAAGTGAGGAATCAAACACATCAACATCAGTGACAACTTTGGGAACAACAGGACTGAGGATAAGTGCTGAGGAAATAGGCACTGATGGCAATGCTTGCAGAACCTCAGCCCAAGCTCCCCTGATAATCCCAGCAATCTCAGCAAAGTGCCAAAGTGTAAATAAGAGGTTTATATTCTCAGATGGGAAAAAGAGTCCACTATTCAATCTAAGGAATGATGACAGGTAAGGAACACAAATTATTTTCCAGTAAGATATGTGGATATGTTTCACACTCTTCCTAGGCTACTGAAAAAGTTGTTTCTCATACGTCTACTAATTTGTTAATTAATACTTCTTAGCATAAAATATAAAAGGAAACAATTAATTTCAGGAGGAAATAATTTATTCAGTGGATTTTATTAGAATTAACTATAATCAACAGAATGCAACTCCATCAGTGATGAAGGGACCTCAATAAATATTTCATATCCAACTTGAACAGACAACATCCAATGACTTGGAAATACACAGGGAATGAACAATTGTGATAATCCTAACCAGCTACTGTGTTATTATTCACAGTGTGAAATATATTTCAGAGCAACAAACTTTGAAACTCTTACATCTGCTATAAAACTCAGAGAAATACTTCTCTTTTTCCCTTAAATGTGCAATTTGCTTTAGGAGAACCTAATGAAATTAAGCTGTTTAAGATCATGTTCTCTCTTAGAACTCACAGTAAATAGGCTAAATCAGTGGCTAATGGAAATGAGAGTGCATAGACACAAACTCCTTTTTATTTCATGAAACACATATTTATAATTTAAACAGCTCCTAAATGGATTGGTAGCTGCCCAAATTTAATAATAAATCTATTTGCATATAAATAACTCCATATTGCCTCCTGAAATATGGATAAATTTTTTTTATTAAACTGTGAATGCAATATAATGTATTCATTTCCTTTAGGAACACAAATGAATAATTATAATTTCAATTTATCATTAGTTACATTTACTTTCACCTACAACAAAGTTTCTGGATGACTTTCAGAAATCTCTCTGAATACCACATGTAAATAGCTGACAAAGCAGTCCCCTAAAGCAAATGTTTGATTGACTTGATATGCAGATCCTTGTGGATTGCAATAACTAGTGTTCATAACTTTTCTTTGTGATAGAAAGATGCTCAGAAATTTGTGCATGCCCATGAACACAGAAAAAGTCTTTAACTATATTAAATAGAGGCAATGAGAAGAATCTCATATTCTTTCTTAGCTAAGCATATGCAGCTTCAAATTCCAGCTTTATCATGTATTCACACCACTCCTGTCATTTTAATAATAATATGAACCCTCAATGCTATTAAAAATCTAATTTCTTTAGGAAAAACACAATCTTCCTACCTGCCTACAAAGTATAAGCCAAGCACTCATGTCCCACAGTGGTAGAGATTACAGCTCAGCATCTCGCTTGACCTGTTTTTCAGCTTCTAAAAAACTGAGTTTTTTTTAATGAACATACATACCGGTGTCCCTGCTACTCCCGGTGTGCCGGCTGGTCCACGGTCACCCTGAAGAAAAGATAAATCTATACTTAAATGGCAACAATCAAACCAGAAGTTTGTTTGTGGATTCCCATTAAAACCTGAGGAAGAATTATTCAGCGAACTGAAAATGAGGATAAGAGCCAGGCTCTGCTAAATGCTAATATTTATCTCTGCCACTGGCTCATTTTACAGACCTGAGCAAGTAACCAAAATCCTTTGTTTAGGTTCTCTTATATTATGTTTCTATGCTATCCCTTTGATTCTGCTTCAGGCCTTCCTTGAAAAGGGATGGAAAGTCCCTGACTTATCTGAAGTTGTCCAAATAATTACAATTTGTGGTCATGACAATGACCAAAATTCATACAGGGTAATTCACTTTCATGTCAACATCCCCATGTTTAAGATGCGTCTTTCAAAGAAGTTTTTGCCTTCCTGCAACCTGCTCATTCATTTACTAAAAGTCAGCATCCTCAATTTGCTTGTGCCATGGCCCTTTCTGGGCAAAGGTTCTCCTTTTAGCATACACCCATCTTCATGTATGCTTTAAGCTAAGACAATGGGGTATTTTTTTGCTGGAGGTGATGAGTTATGGGCATAAATTCATCTTTCTTGAGAGGTCTATAAACCAAAGTAGACAGAGGTCAACAGTGGTAAAACTCTACACAGCGGTATTTGCTCTAACCCACTGCTGACGTGTGTTGGTCTGCAGCACTATGCTTTGCTACTGCAATGCTGGTTAAAAATGTAAGAAAAAATTAGGGTCCTAGCTTCTATATTCATGTCAGAAAAGTCATGGTACTGTTAAAGCCATACTCACAGGCCAATATTTTTCTGAGATGAGTTTATATTACCTGAAGCAGATTTGCTAAAGCTCTGCCAGCACAGCTACACACATGTTCTGCTGTGCAGAAGAGCCTCAGGGAGTGTTGGTATTTCTGGTTTCTGTTCTTGTAACTAATGCTGTTTTGTCTCATTCTCATAATTTTGCTCAGGTGCTCAAGGCAATGCTGCTAATTAAAAAGACTTAACTCTGTTACACGAAGTGTAGACAGGTGACAAGTTAAATGTCTGACCTCGTGTCCAGAGGAAGCAACTTGCTTACAGGCCACAGTTCAACCTCTCCTGCTATGGAGGCTGAGAGAAGTCCCTTAATGCATATTTGTCCCTCAGTGAGGGACACAACATGCACCTCTGGAACAGTGAGCACTATCTGCATCAGGTAGGCCATGTTGTCTGGAGCACTGCACACTGTCTCAGTGGTTATTCTGGACCCAGAACTTGTGGTGTTTTCCCTGTATGGTGGCCATGATGACAAAACCGAAAATTCCTAACATTTCCCTTGCAACTTTTTTCTTTTCTTTTTCTTTTTCAGGGTTATTGTGGTCCTTTCAGCAATGTGGTTTGCAGCATGGCTGCACAAACCACTGTGTCAGCACAGCTGAGGGAAGGGACATTTTATCCAGAGGACATAAAGTTCTTAAACCAGTTCATGAAATTATCATGAAATTACAGCAAACACTTGTCTGTGGAAGATGAAATTCTGCAGCACAAAGGTGCATAATAGCTCTATATTAAAAACCAGTATGCATTATACTGTTGGGACTGGCAGGCTCCAAGATTCTGTTCATTTATTTGCAGCAGAAATGTGGAATTTTGACCAAATTTAGTTAAGGAAAAGATATTTTTACTCTGGGAAAGGGCCAAACACTCACTTAGCTGGTTTATACAATTTGATCCATTGCTTATTCCCTTTATTTAATTCCTGTACCCACTTTGTCTCAGTTAGGCCTGTAATATCTCCCTGCGTTTGTTCATTTTGAAATGAGACTAGTTCTTATTTGCTTGTAAATTGAAGTATTACAGTGCAAGAATCACCTCACGTAATTTAAACATCTACCTTAGATCTTGTCACTCCCCACTCTGCACAAGTAGGAGTAAGGCACAGTGATATCAAGAGAGAAACTTTAATTTACATTGCTTTTTGGTGAAAAAAGTTTCAGTAAGCTATTTTTGTATGAAGTCACTGAATAACATAATTCAAAAAGCTGAACAAATACTTCATTTGCAAAAGAATTTACTCATTTTTCTTCTTAAATTGATGGGCAAAATCAAACTGGTTTTGCTGACAGAAAGCATATTCACGGATTTTTTCATTTCTCTGATGTTTTGTACTTTGCCATATTTAGAAATGAATATCAAAATACTGACATTTTTAGCATTTCATGACAAGCTAAATTCATAATCGGCCTCCACAACTAGGAAGCAAAAGGCAGAGAACAAGACAGATGGAATGCAAGCATAAGACAATGTTCGATAGGGAACAGGAACTAGTGACCATACAGAGAAACATGTTAACTATATTACTATCATGTACAGAAGTGTTCTACCAAGTTAAGACAACAAAATATTACAAGACCTCCCACACAGAGTTTTCCATTTGCAGAAAATGAAATGTTATGTTGGATGAGTATATGATTTAGATTCGCAGTAAAGCAAAATAGTATAGATAAATATGCCAAGATTTTTTCGCACAGAAACGTTAATACACGAAAAAAATTCAAACATGGTTTCAGAAAACATTTAGTTGCAGGTAGTGTCCACTAAGAAGAAGCCACCATTACTTCTTTTATTTAAGAGTCCTACCTTTTCCCCTGGGAGTCCTTCCAGTCCTGGTAAGCCCATTGGTCCTGGGTCTCCCTGATTTTTGTTTTTTTAATTAAAAAATATTGTACACATTAGAATTTCAGTACTCTACTTGAGAAATGCTGAACAGAAAGCAACAGCAGATTATTTAACCTGAGATTAGTAAAACAGCTAACCAGTTATTAGGTGAAGAGATTTTGTTATACTCTATTTTATTGATCTGTAAATTAAATTTTTCTCAGAGGCACTGTGTGAATATTTGGATCAATGGTTTAATTTTGATGAAGAATGTAATCCAGAAGACTCCACTTCAGTGCTCTTGCAAGCCAAGGTCACCTCTAAAGCACCTCCAGGCAGCAGAGCCTTGGAATGTAAGCATACACTGTCAATCAGAGAACCAAACTCCAAGCAATTCAGTGCTCTGTTCCCTGAACAAAGGTCACTCTGCAGCAAGAGATGCACAGACTGGATCCCTGGGTAGGTTTTCAAGTTTTGAAAGAAAACCAGAAACATGCTCCACTAGAGAAATCAGGTTAACATGTAGAGAGGGGAAGCCCTATTAATTGTTTTTTGAAAGAAAATTGATAATTTATCATGGAGATTTAAACTACAGCCAACAACTCCAGTATTTCAGCAATTGTCAGTTACATCAAAAGCCATGGCAAACTGCTGTCTGGATTTCTTGAAGTCTCTGACAGATCTCTCTTCCCACACCTAACCTCTGTTTGGTAGCTGGTGTTTCCTGAGTAGGAAGTGGATGCTGATACAGAAAGGTGTATTCAGCTTCTGGGCATTATGGTGAAAAAGAAGAGGCTTGTGAGTTCTTTTGAAAACAGATTATTCAACTGTTTAGGAAACTATCTCACAACTCCATGTTTTGCTGTCACTGCTGAGGAGTTTTCGTTTGGGTTTCTTCTTTTCCTTGAGAAGCATAGTTATCACTTTGGTTCATAAATCAAAATATACTTTTTCATATAGCTGACTTTCCATTAACACTTGGCAAGGAATCAAACATATTCCTAAACCCTGCATGAGCTGGCTGAGTGGAGATTATGCACCTTCATGACAGATGAAGTCCAAGGCAGCTCTTAAATATATTTCCTTCCTATACCACTTTGATCTTGGTTGGGTCAGTATGAGCTAGCTGCACTTAATTCTGCTACTATATTTGTGCAGACACTGTGCCTTCACTGGTAGGAAAAAAGGTACATCTAAGTGGTACTGGCATGCTGCTTTCATGAGTAGAGACATTCCTCAGTAATTTCACACTGATACTGAAGATAAAGATTCCATAATATGGACCCAAGTTAGAAGACAAGAACCTTTCAACAAGAGAAGACACATCATCATCTCCCAGATATTGTGGCCTGATATGTTCAGACAAGGCCAGTCTCCAGTGACATTTAAACAATCCATGCGTTCTCCTCTGACCCTGATTCTTTATTATCATGCATTCAAGATGTTGGCTGTTGTGCCCAAGACTAACAATTTGAAGACAGGACAGCAGCTGAAGAGGTCAAATGTCAGCTTCTTGGTGGTTGAATGAACTCCTGAATGGAACCCTGCAGTAATTTGTTTCACTAGTAGGAGGCAGAGATGTTATTTGCTTTGCTGGAAGGGACGTGATTTTGTTTCAAAAATGATCTCTCCAATATTTTTCAGGGTTTCCTGATCTTTATCAAGTAGACAATTTACCAGCAAACCATGGGGAACACAGCATGACTGGGAACAGTTTCCTTTCCTAACCATCTCGGCTTCTACTGATTTTATTAGTAAATTTTTTGCATCGGTTTCCATTATCTGACATATGGTTCTCATCTAATTTCAGTTATATTGCCTGAAGTTCAAAAGAGGCCTGCTGGACACAGTTCTACCACACTAACTACGAAGGAACAGCATCTGTTTCATTGCTTCGCCGTGTTATAGTGCTGTAACAATAATTCTGCAGTTACGTGACATTCTTTAGACTCAAAAAATAAGTACAAAATTTATTAGAATTTTAACTGTTGTGGAAGCACTTACCCAATTTTTAAAACAATATCAATTTAAAATGATATTTGATACTATTATACTTTTTGGGCTCAACCATCAACACTCAAGTGTTACTATTATCTTTTGGGTATTTTCACTGATGTCCAGCCATCAAGACACAATACCTGTGAGTTTCAACTTTTCCACCTCAAGTCTAGGAACTGTAGCAACACACTGTAAGATGATGACAAATACAGTTTCTCTATTATAAAGGCAAGGACTTTGGAAAATGTACACCTATTCAGGGTTTGGATCTACATTCTGCTGGCAGATAGCCCTATGCAACTGTTCAAGATTCTTCCCTTACTTGTCTTTCCCCCCCTCATAATTTTTAAAGAACAATCACATGAAAAGGACATAACACTGTTTAATGTGAAAAAAATAAATCAAAAAGTTAAACAGATGTGCTTTTGAACGTTGAACTGCATAGCTGAAAGGTATAGTGGCTCTATGGTCATCATCCTCTTGCTCACAAGAAGCAATGTGATCATACTGTAAGTAGCCATCATGCCATTTTTGAAGAAAACATCAACTTCTAGTTGTTACTAGCTGGCATGATGTAGCACACACTGTACCTTGACCATTATCACTTTCAAATTTAATATTGAGAACAATCTAATAGCTCCAAGGGTATTTTCTGCCTTTATTTCACCTTCTCTGGTCTTAGATATATCCAGAAACAGCTCAACAGAGATGAATCCATAAGCTGTTAATACTATGTTCAGTCATTCATTACATTTTCACTTAGAATTATTTACCAAAATTGAAAAATTCACAAGCCTGGCAATTAAAAAGGCTTTTTCAGGTGTACTGATTCTTCAGAAGGTAAGCTACCTGCTAAAGAATGTAAATAGACTCTTCTACCCTTGTAATTACTATCATGTGTCAAACTACTTTGGGAATTTTCTATTAAGACCAAAAAAGACATACATACCACTGTTCCAGGATCTCCTTTCGGACCCTGCAGACACAAACCAAAGTGGAAACACATTTAAAGAATGTCTTACACAATAAGATGATATTTTTAAAGATGGCATTATGAGTACACTTTGCTAATGCAGTGCATTTAGAATCAGTATTAATTCCAGCCCTCTCAGCTGACTAATTTAGTATAAAATCTTCATAATATTTGGGTTTTGTTTTGCTCTTCTAGAATACAGAGAAAGACAGCTTTGTACTTTGGCGCCAGGCCACAACCATAAATGGCACATAATGCAAGGACAAAGTCCTCACTGATGGCTACAACATATTTATGTGGTTACCAAAATGACAATCATCTCAAAACAGTAGAACCTGCCTATGATGCTAACAAGGAGGAGGATATAAAATAAGTGCACAGTATCTCTGGCTCCACAGAACCAAAGCATCAGTGTCCAGCTGCAAAGTGGTGCATCTGCACTCTGCAGCATGGAAGACACCAGCCCTGTACTACTGCCACAATATAATTCCTGGTTTTGCACATTTTTCTTCACTGTAGCTACAAACAGTGAATCAGTGACAGAACTCAGATCAGACTTCACGAGCTTCTCATTTCTGGCACCAAATTTAATCCACTACAAAGCTATGTCATCGCAAACTATAAATACAATATGACATGTTTTTAGATATTAGAATACTTTCACTAAGGAGTCCAATACAAAATTCTGTACCACTTCTGCAGCCTTTACTTGATAGGACAAAATACTTAAATCAAAATAAATTACTCTCCAAAATGTGCTAAAATACTTAATAAGCATAAATTCACAGACTCTATATCCTTTTCTACATATCAATCATGTACTTATTTTTTCAATCTTTCAATATAAAATCAAATTCCACGCAACCAACCAATCTCCCTATTACTATGGCAATTAGCTATTAGAAATTAGATTTCTGATAATACTTACCGGAGGTCCTGGTGGACCTGGATAACTAGTGACACTCGCACCTCCCTGTAAAAGCAAGTTTAAAAGTTGAGTTGGGCCAAAATTAGGTGTGGATTGAAAAAAACCAATTAACATTAAAGAAAAATACCTGCAGTTTATATAAGCTGCTCATTCCATTTCTTTCATTGTAAGGCATACCCTTTAAAGCATAAAAACCAAGTAAGTGTCATTTATGAATTATAAAGGCAGAATTATTGTTCTGTTCAAGTCCTGCAGCCTGGCAAACCTGTGGTATACTTTTTGTTCTCAATTTGTCAAAGATTCCAGACATTTCAAAAGAACACAAGATACATACCAATGCAGCTTGGGACTTTTTTTTGAATGTAAAACCAGAAACCTGTAAATCTCAGTGTATGTTATGTTTTGATATTTATTATTACAATTCTGCAGAATAAATTTTGTGTTAGGTACTATTCCACTTAATTTGGAGTTCACAATCTTTCCCTAGGTTCCCAGTGTTCTCTGATCTCATGTACCCAGGCTCTCAAGTTACTCTAGTAACACTGGACACCAAGGTTAACTAATTTGACCAGGTTTATAGGATGGCTTTAGTGACCTGAACTTACTCAGCGATGAATTGCAAGAAAAAAAAAAGGAATACAGAAACATTTTGAGAAAAGAAATTTTTTCCATCCTGCAGTACTAACATGCAGATTGACAGTTAGTTCCTTTTATTACTTTACATTTTACTCACAGGTATATTGTTCTTAGTATAACATTCAAAATATAAAACAAAATGTCTCACCGGAGGCCCAGGTGGTCCAGGTTTCCCAGGAGAACCTTCACTACCCTAGTAGAGCAAGAGATTCATAAGACTTATTTACTGTAACTGGCCAGATTTATTTCATACTCAAGCTATGATGACCATAATGACAATAAACAAGAGATACAAGCAAGTAATATCAAGAATAAATTCTCCTGCCCAGTTCTTGCTTAAGTTTTAGGCAAGTTATGAATCATTACTTTGTACTAGTTTTTTATTTTGTTAGTTGCTTGCTGCTTTATGCGTAGTAACTTCCTTATGGCAAAATAGTAGTGGTAACCTGGGTTGTGAGACATTTCATAGGTAGAGAGAGAGAGGAAGATTTAAAAAAAAAAAGATTTGTTAATATGAATTTCTAAGCAACTGGCAGATAAAAGTTAACATTAATTGTTAACTTTGTATGTTATTTTGTAAAAGCCAGTCCTCAGTTGATCATTCATATGTAAATAAAGAAGAGTTACAGTTTGAGAAGTTCGGTTTACATAGATACATATTGAATAAAAATTGGGATTTTTAAAAAAAATCTTTATTAAGAGACATAATGAACATATTTTTTGTTTTTATTATAGAATATTAATCTGCTGTTACCTGTATCTGTAGTCTGTTCTGCTGATGTGTACTGAATTGCTTATATTAAAAAAAAAATATAGCTGCTGAGATTTTTCCCCAGCAGAATGGTGGGGTCTCTGACTAGTATAGAGTTACAAAGGTTTCAATACAAAATTTCCCAAAAAAATCTTTTCAAAATCTTATCACTACAATTCAGTTAAGTACACTGTATAATTTGAAACAAGTCTGTCAGAATTTTTCACTAACTTTGTTGAATCCTATTAAACATGTCTCAGTGAGACCCTTAGGTCACATATTTAAAATTACTAAGGTGGCAAAAGTCAAGCGAAGTGTTCAATGCCATCAGAAAAATATAATTGTAATTAAATGTTTATAGTAGAATAATTTTCAAATGGTCCTGCTAATTGATAGAAACTAAGCCTCCAAAGTGTGGTTTGGAATACTTCCTGGGGTATTAAAATTCTATTATTTTAGTAAGCATACTATGTGATCTTTTCTCAAATATGTCCCCCAGATGAAGGAGGGAGGAGAAAATTACTGGGCCTGTAGTTCATTTACTTCATCACTCTTCAGCCATCTTTTTGTCCTTTTTGAATGAGGAACAAGTTATAGAGCAGTGGCTTCTCATTCTCACTTCTGTGTGAATTGTGAACATGGAACTAACAAAGACTCGTGTTTTACATTCAGTTACATAAAAATTAAATAACTGGGGTAAATCTTTCTTATTGTGGTCTACAAGGAGAAAACTGTCATTAAAATTTTATATTGAAATAATCTCAGAGCTTTACAAAATAGTTTCCCTTCTTACTCACACAGAGTCAAAGTTTTGCAGAGTATTAGTAGGATCCCACACATTGATGTGGCAGTGTTATGCCTGAAAAACTCCAAGGTAGTAGAGAAAAAAACAAAAAAAGCTGTATTCGTATACAAAATGGAGAACTTGTATCAGAAAGTATTTTGCCGCAAACTAAGTTTATCTCTGCTGTATTTCTCTGATCTGAGGAACCCGAGAAATGAATTTGACCTCTTAGTTACAATGGATAATGTTGAGTGCCTGATAAAAGAGCACATAAGTTTGATAAAAAGCAGTGCTACAAGAGTGTAAATTAAGTATAAAATTAAGTGTAAATTAAGTATAAAGGAAGCATATGCATTTTTTTCTGAATAACTAATAATAACTTTCAGTACTTGTGAAGCACTTTTAAAGTATGCAAATACTTTTGAGTATAATACTGGTAAAAGCATGAGTAGCAGACCAAGCAGTCACCAGTCATATACTATTTCACAAACACATTTTCACTTTCCTAAACTTAATATAATACCTTCCACCTAGAGAACATTCTCTGCAACTTACATACACCACAAGGACTGCAATTCAAAATATAAGCCCATATGCACATCATTGCTTGGGGAAAGTACTTGTATTAAGACACAAATAAAAATTTGAAATGTATGTCACATTCTTGTTTGCACTCTTGCACTTGTTTAAAAAAGCCCCAAAACATAAGAGTGTAATGGGATTGCAAAACCTTCGCAGATCTTTACCAAGACTAAAGAGAAGGAATACCTTTTCGCCTTTTGCCCCTGCTGGACCAGGATGTCCAGGTCTTCCTGTGACTCCCTGCACAACACAGAATTCTTTATATTAGTTATGAAAAAATGAAATACAGTATTCTTACATTGTCTCTAAGTTTTTAAAACTTTTGCTTTTTGAAGGTCATTTAAACCTAATTATGCTGCTTCTTCAGGTTTAAATATTTCTCTTCTGTCAGATACAACAGCTGTGTCCTTCAGATAAGTCCTTTGAAGGGTAGAACTTTGCAGTTGCATTTTCACCTTGGCAAACTAAATGCACTGACTCTAACTGGCACATCTTGATACTGCTAAGAATCACGCATTACTGCTAAAATGCCAGTTTATATATTCCACATTAAACTTCCTACATGTGCTACAGTTTTTGAAAGAAGCATTAGTACTGCCATAAAACCCAGGAATGAATAATGATCATACTAACTAACATGATTCCATCCAATATGTAGAAAATAAAATTTGAAAAAATTTTGAAGAGGACTTTTGCCAATAATACCAAAAATTCTAATGATATATTTCAGCATCTTTAAATACTGTCAGATTATTCTCATACTTTGTTTTTAACTTGTGAAACCAAGTAATTACAGAACAAAAAACAGAATGCAAATAATTACTTGGTTTCAGCACCGAATTTTTTCAGAATTACTAGCTGGAATTATTTTTAGATTTTTAATACTAGCAAGTATAACTTGAGTACAAATACATAATTCACTGCAAGTGTGCACATCGTAAGTCATGTAACCTCACAGATTCTCTAGTAATGCTAAAACTTGAAACCTATTTAAGTTACATAAACTTTGAGCCCAGAAAATGACAGTATTTTCAGTAACATCAACATCAATATAGTTTACTTTATTAGAGCCAGTATGGGTAAGGTTTTATTATTACTGTCCTAAAAGATAAAAGAAAGAATAAGAAACTAGACAGCTACAGCAACCTCTCCAGAGGTAAATTAGATCACAGGTGATACCAAACACTTACAGATGGTCCACTGGGTCCTGGTATGCCTGGCAGTCCAGGAGCACCTTGAAGACCCTGGAAATTAAGAGAGCACATGTCTAGTTCCTCTCCCACTTTTACATAAAAAATACTTATATTCAACATGTTCAGCAGTATTACAACTATATTTAAATACATTTTCTTCTAAAAGGTTGGTGCATTATTTTTAGTAATGAAAAAAACCAACACCTTGACATGCAGGGAAGAGATTACCATTGGACAAGGTTAGAGGCAACTTCTTGCTTGAGTAATAAACACCACTTGTCCTTCAACCTTTCACATTGTTATGTCTCGTAAATCTTTTTGTCTTTAGTTGTGTAGATAAGAATAGGACAGCTGGCTTTTCCTTAGAGATTAATTTTCTATTTTCTATCAGTAAAAGGCTCTTCTTTTGGTGAGAAGATATTTACTCAGACTTTTCAGTGTTTCCTGATGCTATCTAAATGCAATAGTGTTTTCTGCCTGATTTATAGATTTTGCTTTTTTGATAATGGAACATGACATTTTACACAGTATTTAATGATCCACTTTCCTGCTTCTATTCGATTTTATTGCCTGTAAAATTGATTGACTCTGGTATCCACTTACTAAACATACATGTGTTGCAATTTACTACAGTAAATACAGATGGGATTTGAGACAAGCCTGGACACCACTGAAAGTCTTTCCTCTGCCACACCAGGCTTAGGTGCAATTTTAGATGTGTAAAAGACATGTACTAATGACAGCCAACTGCTCTTGGTTCTGCCTATAGTCCACGAAGGAAAGTAGATACCTCCCAGCAGAGATTGATTTTATCTGTCTATCTGCTGACAAGAAGAAGGTGTATTTCTCCTGTTAAATGCTGTGTTTAAGAAGGAATGGCTAAGGAGGCAGTCTAGAAAGCTACAGAGGTCAGGAGACCTGAAATAGGTCCTCTGAGGGAGAGACTGAGGGAAAAAATTCAGACAGAAATAAATCAGAAAAAATGTGGAGTTAGGGAGAGACATTGATTTCCCTTTCTTGCTTCTACACACAGAGGACATTGATCCACCTCTGCAGCTTTTCAGAGTGGCAGGATGTGCTCTGTTCATTTCTAATTACTTTACTCTGATGGTACAGTCATATGGAAAATTAATATGAAGCCAAAGGAACTTTTTCTGCAGTTCTTGTTACTGATGTTAGGAAAACCCTCCCCTGAAAAAAACCCCATGTTTTTGAAAGGAAGAGAACTAAGCTTCAACAAAGATTAAAGGGCATATATTAAAAGCATATGGAAGTTGATGAGTGCATTTCAAAGAATTTCAGGTGGGCTTCTCAAACTTTCTTCCTATTTCCATGCTAACCAAATCATAACATTGAAAATAAATGCATTTTTTTAAAGAATTCCTAAAAAATGTTACTTTTAAATTTAGTAAGCTTTTTCATATGTGCTTCTCACAAAAAAATTCACTTGCACCTTCACAATGTCATAATCAAAAGTTACTGCTAAACAATGAAAATATCAGAGCTAAGGCAGCTAATGAGCTCTCAAACAGTGAAGAAGCATGTGAGTAGTTAATTTATTAATACAGCACAACACCCCACCGAGTTAATGAAAAATTTACTATGAACTTACCCTAGAGTCCTTTAAAAAAACCTAACTGCCAGTTATAAACTTGCTGTTCTATTATTACCCTCTTAATTGCCTGAAACATCTCACTTGGTTTCAGAAGTTAAATAGTATTTGAATTGTTGAAATGGTTTCACTAATGCCTCAGCCTGCTAGGACTGAATTGTAGAGATATCCTGTAGGACACGAGGGATGTGTTACTTTCCCATTTATTTTTTAGTAAAATTCTGCATGAAATTTGTTTATGGCTGCCCACCATTTCAGGGAATATGTTCTGAATTCAACCTCAGGAAGCTCTTGCTTTGATAAGAAGCAAGGAATTAATGAGATCTATATATCGTGTAAAACAAAAGGAAAAATAAGCATGATACTTTAGGCTGACAACATGCTAAACTCTGGGGCAAAACAGTAGCAGGAATACATATTTAATGCTTCTGCTGCATCTTTTTTTTCCTCATATAACTGTTCACATTTGGAAGCTAAGGATACTGACAAACACAGATTTTTTTGAAAATTATTCTCATTCTACTAGTCTACATGGTCTTAGTGCCAAGGAAATATAAAGTTATCATAAAGAATTGCAAATCCCTCAATCAATACACTCCAAATGTGTTTCATATTCTCCCAGTGCTGTGTCTTGTAGCCAGCACTCCCTGATTACAAGAGAATTTTTTCATTCTCCATAAAGACACAGAAATAACTATAAGAATGCAGTATATGATGCAAAATACTGTAAATACTTTGAATGCAGCTTCTTCAAACATTTTCCAGTTTCCACAATAGTAATTGCTGCTATGACCATTCCCATCAGAGTATTTGCCTAATGGAATGTTTTTGAAAATAAATTCTAAAGGGGATCTAATAAAATGAAAGCAGATACGTTATAAACATGAAGTATTTTCTGAAAATATTTGGCATTTGCCTATTTATTGCTCTATACGCTACTCTTAAGAATTAGCATGTAAATGTATATGAGGCTTTAAAAGATATAAATGAGTAAAAATTCACAGACAAAAATTAAATAGATGTAATTTAATTGAATAATAACAGTTAATCTTATTGAAAATTCAGAATTGAGAGCTACTTATAGCAATACATGACTATCTCAGCAGTTTTAAAGAACTAAAAAACATCCTGTGCATTTCATTCTCAGTCTAGGTCTTTACTCAGGTAGAAATGATGTACTTGTACCTCATCACCCTTCTCTCCCGCAAGCCCAGGAAATCCACGTTCACCTTTGCTTCCCTATGAAAACATAACATTCAAACAAATACTTTTGTTAGAGAACAATGAATTTCATGTTCTGTAGCGCATTTTATGACCCACATTTAATATATATTACTATGAAGCCCTAACAGCCATAGAGCCTAGGGCAGGAAAAAAAAAAGGCTCAAAACAACCTAAAAGCTTTAAAATATCACTCCGATTGAGGTGAAAGGAAATGAGCGGTTTGTACCTAGCAGGCAAACTAGACAAAAGGCCTGATGGAGACATTAAAACCAATGAGCTCAAAACGCTTGCTGAAATGGAGAAAGTTCACTTTCGTGGAATTAGACTCAATGATAGAAAATATCTATATGCCAAAGCATGTGGCATTTGATCTGATTACAGTGAAGCAGGATTTTGATTGATGTCAGTGAAACTTCAATCCCAGTGAAATAGCTGTGTTATTCCCATGGAGACAGAATGCAAAGGGTGGTCCAGCTGTTGCACACTTGAGGGAGACATGGGAAGTTTCCTTCACCACAGGATTCTTGTGTGACTGACTCACCTAAAATAAGTCTATAGATAACAATGCACTACTTAACAGTCAAATCTGAGCTAGCTTTAAAGGCAGCAAGAGATAGAAGAGCTATCCTGGTGTGGGACTCAAGTCAGGCTATTTTGCTCACTTTCCTTAGAGAGAAGGAAAACTGACTCATGATGAGGGCTGAACCAGAAAAATCGTTTGAACTTTTAGGCTGCTCAGATGTCACATGGATAGGGATCAGACAAGAAAGTCAAGACTGGCAGAGATAAGAATCTGGCCTTTTACTTTTAACAAGAGCCAAAGCAATGAAAAGTACTCTCTTCAAAACTTACCTTTGGCCCTTCTCTACCAGGGATGCCTGGAGGTCCTCTTGTGCCAGGATCACCCTGCGGAACAGACGGAAAACAAAGTGACAAATAACCATTTTTGTTACATAGATCTGATCCGTGCAGACCAATTTATACAGACTGCTTCCTTCCTGCCTTTCTGACCATCCCTTCATTTTACCCCAAAGCCTTCTCTTCAGTCCTTGCCCTCTTCTAAGCAATATACTTGTTCAGAGAGTCTTCCTTGTTTCTCCCCCATCTCTCAAACCCTGCTAACACATTTTTTACTTCATTTTAGACAGTTCCAGACACACCTGTGTTTAGGTTTGAGCACTCCAAATTTCATTATTTTTCAGAATAATATCTTAGAAATTCTAGACTATTTCCCCTATTTGGTATATTACTGAAATTAATGCTAAAAAGTAAAAGTGGAGAACGAGGTATATTTGTAGCAATTCATTCTGTGTATTGGATGTGTTGCATAGGCACTTGCTGGCTACTACCTCACACGCTATTTGGCAAAATTCCTATAAAATACAAACCTCACGTATTTTTAGAAAACAAATCCAAAATCTACAAAATCACAAAATTGTTTTAGGCTAGCCCCGTGGGTCAGAATTGAACCTACAGAAACTTTTAAATGCATATTTTGGTTTAAAAGCGCGTTTATAAAAAAGAACTATATTTAACCTCTAAAAATATTTACTTTCAGTATGGCACCCATGTCTCCCACAAGTGGCAGTGCAATCTGAAATTAAAAAAGCAGATGCAGTTAGTATTTTACACAACATTACTAATTATGATGTGTTCTCATTATTTCTAAAGTTTATATTGTTACAAATAGAGCTGACTATATATATATATATATATATATATATATATATATAGTGTGCCAAACTCTAAGTGTATGATACATAGTAGGATTTTGAAAGTTAAAATGGCCTTAATTCTCCAGAATCACTCTTGCTTGCTACATCTTCCTTTAAAAAATGTTCCTTCCAAAGAGAAGAGTATTTCAAGACAGCAAAAGGCAATAATGCTCCTGTTAGTAAGTTTTATAATTTAGACCTATTTAATAGCGGCATCAAATATTTTACTTATATTTAGTTTACAATGCACTGTGCCTTCTAGATGTATTCTACTTATGAATTTTATTTTTCCTTATTAAGCACTGCATACTCATCTGTGTCAAGTTAAATCTTGTTGACTTCAGATGGCCTTTGAATTTTGATTATATCTTCAAAAAGCAAGCAATCTTTCCCAGTCCAATTTCAGAGTTTATATCTACTTACCCTAATAAAATTAAATCACTGACGAGAACTGAGCATGGGAAAGACCTCTCTTTCCAAGTTTGACAGTTCTGCTGATAGATACTCTGATCCATAATTTTTGATAAGCATCAACTATATGGCAAGTAATTCTAAGCATTTTTTGCTTGCTTACAAAAACATCATGAAGACAGTCTCAAAGTTTTATTGGGGCAAAACTGTTTTCCTGTCTTTCCCAAGAAAGTATTTCCACTTTGTCATTCATATCACCAGTTCTTCTAGACTTGTTATGCTATTCACCTCCTTTAAATTTAAAATACTTGCACCAAAGCAAACGCACAAACTTTCTCTCTATACGTACAGGATCACCTGGAGGGCCTGGTAGTCCTGGCTTTCCATCTCTTCCTGGAGTGCCCTAGAAACAAATGTAAAAATTGATGGCCTTTAATCATTGATGAAGCACACATTACTTTTTGTTGCATATATAGAAAACTGTCACTTACATTAATACCAGGAGTACCTGGAGTTCCTGGTAACCCTGGTGGTCCCCTAGGGCCCTAAGAGCAGGAAAGGTAATTTAGGACATAAAAATACTTTTCCTGTAAAATTCTTAAATTAAATTGATGCTTTTTATATTAAAGACAAAACTTATACCCTACCTGCACACCTGCTGATCCAGTTGGACCTATAGGACCCTGCAAGAAAACTCCAAATAATCAGTAGTTTCACTTTCTGGGATAAGGGAGATGAACTTCATTAAAAAATATTGAATGTGGGATATAGCTGCAGTTTTCATTGCAAGAAAGACTCGCTCTAAGGTTTGGCTTTAAATCCAAATGTATTTTTTTTTAAATTACAGAATTCAAGACTTTGCTAAGGCCCATTTTTAAGGGGCAGCAACTGCAAAACTTAATGATTTGTGGTGAAACTTGTTATTTAGGCAGGACATTCCTCAGAAAAGCTGATGAGCAGTTGAATAAAACCAAATTAGATTATTTAGATATAAATGGATAATTTTTAAAATTCAGATTTGAAAATATTTTATCAGAAAAGATATTTTTAAGGATTACTTTAGATGAAGAACTCACTGTGAATCTCTATTCACCTTTCACAAACATTTTCTCTCTATACCAGGGTACTGTCCATAAACTGGAATGTATTAGCTGATACAGCTCTTCAGTCTGGACTGAAGAGAGATTGTCTTATTCACTGGAGCAGAACTCATGTACCACCCAACACCTATGCCATCAATATCAGCAAATTTTTTTACTGAAGACACTGCGGAGGGCTTTATTTAAAGGCAATAGAAAGAAAGAAACTTGGGAAACAAGCTGAATAACTGAAACAGTTATTGTTCTACAAGTTAGCTAGTATGAATGCTTTAGATAAGCTGCATCAACTTGCTTCATGTTTGAACTTAAACCACACAGCAACATGTGAAACAAGCTGGGAGTTGTGAGTCAAGTCAGAAGGGAGTTCACAGCATGGCTGTTTACTATGCTTAGTTTGCTTACTGCAGTTTCACAGAGATGCACAGCGAGAAGCCCAAATTCTGGGCATTGGTATACTTACTGGTGATCCCTGAACACCTATTCCAGGGGGCCCCATCTCCCCAGGTGCTCCCTGTACACCAGGTAGTCCTCTTTCTCCCTGTGAAAGGTACAAGGCTTTCCATTACAATAGGTCTGAAAATGCAAACTATGCAAACTACCTTTTTTTTTTTTTTTTTTTTTAGAAACAGAAATAATATATTTTGTATACCTTTGGTCCCCGTGGACCTGGGTTTCCAGGAACACCAGTGGGACCCTAAAAAGACCAAAACAAAACAAAAAACAGGAAAAAAAAAAAATTATGTTTTAAAATCCAAGAGATTAGATGAATTTTATTGCCAAAATTATTTATTCTTCAGAAATAAACTGTGAAAAATTTCCACGTCTTCCTTGTTAATACCACAGTCATTATGAGCATGTGTAAGTCTTGTACTATTTTTAGACTATATTTTAGAGCACTTATAACATATATGCACTGTAACATATATTTCCATTTTGAAATTACATTAGAAAAATACTTGCTTTGTGGCTTTAAACTGAGAGTAGATGAGATACTAGAAAGAAATTCTTTACTATGAGGATGATGAGGCACTGGAACAGGTTGCCCAGAGAAGTTGTGGCTACCCCATTCCTGGAAGTGTTCAAGGTCAGGTTGGATGGGGCTTTGAGCAATCTGGTCTAGCGGAAGGTGTCCCTACTGATGACACTGGGTTAGGACCAGATGATCTTTAAGGTCCCTTCCAACCCAAACCATTCTATGATTTTATGGTTTCTTTCATCGAACAGTTACAATTCCTTAACAATTCCTTCCCCCAAGAAATAAAGTCAGAAAAGCTTTTTCAGATTATGAGCTTACTGGTGTTCCAGGCAGACTTGGTCCAGGAGGCCCCATATCACCTTTTGGACCTGGATGTCCAGGTGGTCCCATAATCCCACCAGGGTCACCCTATAAAATAAATTTCAATCACAAATTGAAATGTGAGAATTTTCTCCTATGAAAAAACCTGTAAATACTATCAAGATTATGATAGAATGTGCCAGTATTTGAGAAGAAATAGAGAAGAAAAAAAAGCACTGATATTTTCCTTCAAGAAGTTACAGAAGAAGAGGAGGCATGGACTACACAACCATCAATTGTAACTAACATTGTCTCGGTTTTCCATGCTTGCCATGCAACTGATCTATATTTCTTGTTCCCCAGGCCCCTCATACACAGGTTTTCATTAAACCCTGACAATTAATTCACAGCAACAGGTTTCCACCAACTGCAGTCTCTCCCCAACTATCTACCCGAAGTGCTAAACCCAGGGTCCTCACTGTACTCCTGTTTACCCTTCTACTTCTTACATCAGTGCATGCAGTGTCTCTTGTTCCACATCTCTTAACTCCTGCTGCTTACTTGGGCTTTATATTATGCTGTCCTTTTGTCTTTTGCATGCTCTTGCAACATCTCTGTGATTTTTTCTGAATCCACTACTTCCCATTTTGTATGAGTAGAGTTTTGTTCCAATTATTTTCTTCTGTCTGTCTTCTAGCTCACTTTTTCAAACTAATAATGGATTTTATTAGTTTCTCTTGTACTCCACAATGTATAAATACCATAACACATCACATAGCTCAGAGCACACCTGTGTATCCTCTTTTCTCCCCTTCTCTACATTCAATATGTACACACATGTAGGGGCGTGTCTGAGGTACAAAGGGATGTACCAGGGCAGAGATGGCCAGAGAGCATGTGCCGAGGTTCACAACCCCCATTGGATAAAGAGATCACATGGTTATGGGATATAAAAGGGAGCGGGAATTTCGAATAAAGCTCTTTGTTCACCATCTCACAGAGAGCGTCCATGACTTCTTTATTATATAAAGGCAGCGTGCCATGCGGCACGCTACACACACATACAATTTTTAACTATTGCTGATGTAGCTGAATTCTAACTAAGGGATTTGTACACAGTAAAATACAATGTCATAAAGAGACACAGCCTTGGCTTACATCTGAGACAGTGTAGTTGCCCCAGTGCTCTGCCAAGATGAATATGTCTGACTGTGAAGTGGGATTTTACACATTAGTCCAAGTAGGGCACTACATTGAAATGGGTTTCTGTAGTCAGAAGCTGAACTGACATTTCTGCGCTGCAAAGATTTAGTGTAAGGGTGCAGTGCAACCTTCTTGAAGTATTACTTATATTATAAATCTGAAGAGAAACTGTTGCCAAACTGGCCTGCAGCATCTTCAAGAAGCAGACAGGAGGTTGCTGCTGGTACATTTTAAAATCAATTCATACAGCAGCCACACAGATGCACCACAAAAGGATGGAAGGTTACTTCTGAGGTGACAATTTAATATGCTCTAACATATCAAGCTTAATTAAAAACACTTAAAAAAATACCTTGTCTCCTTTAACTCCTGGGTTTCCTGGTACCCCATGCTCTCCTGGTAAGCCCTGGGATTAATAAAAACATAACTGTACATTTTTATAGCTATTCCCTTAAAGGTTATTTAAAATTACAGACAAAAACTAGTTTACATTGGATTATTTATTATGCATTAGTATTGACACCAAATGTTAAAGAGTATAAGTTAATGAATGCTTTTTTAATTAAATATATGAATACTTTTTCTTTTAGTTGAAATGTAATAATCAAGATTATTTTCTGGACTGTCTCAGGGCAGAATGGCGAAGACTGAAATGTTTATTTCTTCTATTTCAAAAGTCTTGAAAAATCAATAATTTTTTCAAGGAGGGCAACAGCACATAAAAACTTGAGTTTTAAATAAGTGTCTCATCTTTTCTGCCCATAAAGGTCTGCATGATTCCCTACACCAGTTAATTATTCAAATTGGTACCTTAAAAGCCTCAATGAATTCCCACTCCTGCACATTATTTAGTCCAAAAAAATTCCTTTAAAATGCTTAAGATATTTAATGGACAGTCAAAAATTTTCAGCAAATAAAATATGTTCCACCCTTTCGTTTGCCTAAGTATTTTCATCTTTTACATTTTGATTTTAACTTCAGTATTTTCCCTTTTCTTTTTCATTACGGATTTTTATAAATGCAGAGAAATAAAAAAGATTAAAATCTAAATAGAAGCTATTTAAATAATAAGGAAGGCTTAATTGGGTTCTCTTACTATGCTGTAACAAATACAGAAAACTTTTTCCATGACCCTTCAATGTTATTCAATCGTTTAGTCAAGTGTTTTATTAATACCAGTAATTTTCACAGTAAAAGATAAAATTGAGCAAACTGAAAAGTAAAATCCAAGTCTGAAACTTCAGATGGACTAGAAAATGAACTTTCTAAGAAAAAGACAAAGAAACACATATTGTTTCAATTTTTCTTCTCAGTGTAAAACACAGCTTTGTGAACACTGACATATGAAGGATGACAACATTTTCATGCCAGTAGTGAAGGTTCAAGAGCTGTGTGTTTGCTTTCTCTGCTTAATACAGACAGCTACTTGTTTCACCCAACCAAGCAAATTAAAAGCATAAGAAAGAAAAAAAGGTACCCTAATGAAGGACATTCTGCTTATACCAAGACCAAATCAGTATAAAAATATATGGAATTTTAAATTTACTGATTATGGATCAGACATCATGGTCTACTCTACCTCCAACTCTTCTACAATTCTTTTTTTTTTTTTCTGTTGGACCAAGCTTGAGGGATTTCTTAGGAAAAGAAAAGATGTAAGTCTTACATGCTGGATGGGTCTTTGATGATGTAAGTGAAAGTAAAACAATTTTCAACCTTTAAAAATTTTCATTATACTGCATAAAATTTTTGCACATATTTGTTAATCCATAATGTTTAATCTTTAGAAGACAAAACAATACAACAAGACTGGAGATAAACACGTCTCTATAATATATTTAAATATGTTTTTACATATTAGAATTGTATGTACAAATATGAGTCTTCAAGAATCATCTGTATCTAACATCTACATACATTATATCCAGTATTTATCTGTTCAAAATGCTACTTGATCAAAGATCCATCAGAACAGCAGTTTCAAAAGCAGCAATTATGAACTCAAGTGGGATGGTGGCAACACAAGCAAGAGAGAAATGCAGTATGTAGTTATCTTTCACGGTAGGATTGGGGATCTACACATAAATAGAAGCACACCAGATGAGGCTTACAAACTACTGTATAGATGATACATACATTAGACACAATTGAAAAAATGTGTGCCTAAACTGAGTAGGAAAATCAGTTTTAAAGAAATGGTCAGTAAGTAACCCAGTAGAAAATAACTACCTGAAGATTTGAATACTAGTATTTCTATCCTCTGCCAGGAGCTGAAGATGCTGTACTCCAGTTGTCACTTTGCTTACATACCTTAGACTTTTTACAGGTCAAAAATAAAAAGTCTGCCACCTGTGTATAACTTAGAATGGTATTCTAATATTAAAAAAGCATATGATATGAAAGTCTGTTCAAAATAAGAGTTCTCTTCAACAAAGTAGTCTCAGAGCATGCTTGGAAAGGCCCAAGACAAAATGCAACAACACCAGCACCTAGGTGCTTCTGTTGGTAGCTTCTGTTCTGCTAGGCTAACATTGCCTGCTCTCCATGCCGGCTTTTTTTGATCCAGTTGTTGGATCTAACCATTCAAATCTCCAAAATGCTACTTAAAAGCCAGTTTATGGTTTATGGAGGAAGGCAGGTGCAAGACCAAGAAGAGGGGGCAGGTGCCACTTGTTAGGTTATGTGACACCACAAGTGTTGTGGAGTGAAACCTAATTTCAGTTTATATGGGGGATTAGGCAGAACATAGTTGCCTGCACACCTAAAGAGGGATTGTGCTATAATTTGGAAGTGAGACAGGCAGCCACCACCCCAGAAGAGGTTTCTGCTGTATATATGATGGTGTTCAGTCAAATGCACAGGTGTCATAGTTTGAAATTGGCCCCCCCTGAGAGTTCAGGGGCTCAGAGGTGATTGGGTGCCAGGGCAGTGTTCCCTGGAGAGCCAATCACCATTCATGTTGTTCGTTTCTGCTCAAAATCATATATACACAGCCACGGGAAGCTGTGAGCAGTTTTGTTTTTCTGTTGGTGTCTGCTGTGTGTAGGTGTGGAAGGCCAGGGGGTGGCTGGGCTCCTTCTTCCTCCTCCGGGGAGGAGAGGGGAGCCCTGCGGCCCCCCCTCCCAACTCTGCCAAGGCCAGAATTAGAGACAGCATTGAGTTGAGTGTGTGAACTTTCAAGTTTAGTGCAATGGTGCTTAATAGTTTAAGATGTTTCCTAGAGAATCCAGACTGGATTAACATTTCACCCACGCTCTTCCTGCCCAGAGGCACAAGCGTTACAGGTGTTCTGGATCTTCAGGGAGGTGCCTACCAGCTTGAGAAATCTCAACCAGCCAGCAGACCCACCAGCCTGTTGCCCAGTGGCATAATGGTTACAGTTACACTAAAATGCCCATGAAGGAGACTCTTATCACCTTGACAAATCTCAATCCATTGGCAGACCTGAATGTGGGACACCCAAAAGCAAAATAACTACAGGAACATTCAGATTCTGCTGAGACATATCACTGCTTGAGATTCCCAACCCACCAGTTTTGCACTCAGACGTAAAGGTTAAGGGCACACTGAATCTCTGGTGAGCCTTAGCCAGTAGCACCTGCAGCTGGTAACCGTGAGAAGCTGCACAACACAAACCAAGACAACTTGCTGCCCAACTGTCCTGGCCAAGCAACAATCTCCCAGGATATAATGCTAACATGGGAATGAGCAAGAGATAATCAGGAAGGGTAAAAGAACTCAATTTAGTGGTTCTTAAATAAATCCCAATATCCAGATCCACTTCAGGCTGTCAAATGGTGTCAGAAGCAGGATATAGATGGTTTATTGAAACTCGAGATTAAAGGTCAGTTGATGGAGGCATTCCATCTGACTGTGCTTCAACCCATCATCGCTATAGTGCCACCCACAAAAGGACCACCTATGATAACTTCTGCGGTACTGTTCCACTGGCTAACTGTTCACACACCACACTGCTACAGCTTGGTGAAACTGCACAATACATACAACTTCTCCTGGCAGTCCCCTGGGTCCGACAGGTCCTGGAGGGCCCTGCAGTCCCTGTGAAATGATATAATACAGGTAAAAGTCAATACACTATTGTAATTTGGTGTAAAGCATATTTATATATAAATAGATTAAAACATTTGGCATTAAGAATTATCTTCCACATGAAGTAAGAAGTAGAGTTTGCTCATTCTCCCTTACTCTAATGTTCAATAAATCTTGGGGACTGATATGTACAAAACACAAAGTATGTATACAAAGCAAATACAAGTCAATACCAAGGCAATACCTAAAGGGTAAGACATAATAAAAGAATAAATCAAGATTTCAAGAATCATTTTTAAGACAACAGTTTTGTGGATTCTATAACTACATGCATTATCATTGGGCTTTCTTTTGATGTTCTAAAATTTGGGTACTATCATATCTAACATGAATAGTGTTGGGTGGAGGTTACATTTTACCAGTTTCCAATTGTACTTTTCTTTGACACAAAGCATCATGAGAGACTCTCAAGTACATTTGTGCTTCAGCTACTTTCCTCACAGAATCACACAATCACACAATGGGTAAGATTGGAAGGCACCACAGTGGGTCATCTGGTCCAAACTCCCTGCTCAAGCAGGGTCATCCTAGAGCACATGGCACAGTTTCTTGAGTATCTACAGTGAGGGATACCCCACGACCTCTCTGGGCAATCTTGTTCCAGTCCCTGGTCATCCACATAGTAAAGAAATTCTTTTTCATACTTAGGTGGAGCTTCCTGTGCATCAGTTCCTGCCCATTGCCTCTTGTCCTGTTGCTTGGCACCACCAAGAAGAGCCTGGATGTATCTTTTTGACACCCTCCCTTCTTATACAAATTGAGGAAGTCCCCTCTCAGTTGTCTCTTCTCGAGGCTGAACAGGCCCAGCTTCCTTAGCCTTTCCTTGTAAGAGAGATGCTCCAGTCCCTTATTCATCTTTGTTGTCCTCCAGTGGACCCACTCCAGGAGCTCCATATCTCTCTTGTAGAGAGACTGAGGAGCTCAGAACTGGGCACAGCACTCCAGACTTGCCTCACTAGGGCTGAGTAGAGGGGCAGGATAACCTCCCTTCACCTGCTGACAATGCTGATCCTAACGCACCCCAGGATACCATTGGCCTTCTTGGCCACAAGGGCACACTGCTGGATCATGGACAGCTTGTTGTCTGCCAGGAGTACCCCCTGGTCCTTCTCTGCAGAGCTGCTTTCCTGCAGGTCAGCCCCAAGCCTGTATCGGTACATGGGGTTCTTCCTTCCCCAGTTGCAGGACCCTGACTTTGCCTCTGTTAAGTATCAGACAGTTCTTCTCTACCCACCTCTCCAACCTGTTGAGGTCCTTATGAAGAGCTGCACAGCACTTTGGGGCATCAACTGCTCCTGCCAGCTTTGTGTCATCAGCAAACTTGCTGAGGAGGTAGCTACCCCTTCATCCAAGTCATTGATGAATAAGTTAAACAATACTGGGCCCAATATTGAACCTTGGGAGACACCACTAGTTGACAGGCCTCCAACTACACCCTGTGCTCCTGATCATGACCTTCTGGGATCTGCTGTTCAGCTAGCTCTCAATCCACCTCACTGTCCAGTACACAGTTCCTGAGTTTGCCTTTGAGGATAGACTCAAAGCAAGGTAATGACTGGTTTGACATCACCTACAGTCTCATAAGATTAAACAGAGGAACTGGTAAGTAGTAGTGGCAGTGGTTACTCCTTGCCTCACTGATGGATAGATACACCCAGCTACCAGTGGATTTGTAATTGCAAAATGGGTGCTCATAATCTTGAGTGACCAAATAACATTTGAGCTTTGCTTAAATATTCCTGAGTGATGCTGAGAACAACATAACTTTATGTAAAATGCAAATCTTACGTAAAATAGCCATAATCCAAGCACAAACTTTTGATATAAACTATTTGCATTCTCTGTCCTTTAATACTAGCTAAGGAGTTGATAGCATTCAGTCCTCTTGTATAATAGCATAGAATGCACTTGCTGTTAATACCACAGAAATACCTTTCACCTACCTTTGATCCTGGATTTCCAATAAGACCAGGTGGTCCAGGGACTCCCACTTCACCCTAATGACATTGTTTGAGAAAACAAAAAAATCCAGGGTTACTGTTATGTCTTCCAGTATCAGCTATGTGTATCAGCAATGTATGTAGTGTGCACGAGTCAGAAAATACCTTATTTCCTTTTGAGCCCTGCATTCCAGTCTCTCCCTGAAAACAGTAGATACAACCATAAGAAGTTAAAACTTAAACTAAGATCAGCTAAGAGTTTAATATGCTACTTAAGATATTGTAACACAGTTTGCAAACTTAAATATTGAGAAAGTATTAAAGAATTTCTGATTTTTTTTCTGCAAACTCTGAAAGGCATTCCTCTTTCAAACTAATTTTTTTTCAGGTTTTCCTAATGTTTTAAAGAAAAACATGTTTGAAAATACTACATTTGCATAAGAGTTTTTCCAGTCAAAAGCCTATTCTTCACGATGAAATCTCTTCCGGTACACAGTATTCACCTCCAAACCCACACATTATTGCAGTAAGGCTTATTTTGGTTATTATAACATGTTAATCACAAAAATCTAAGCAACCTTGAGTTGTGTATTAAAAAACATAACTAGCTTTTGTCAAATGTCATAAGAGGGGACAATAATTAATTAAAAATAAGTAACATAGGTAAACACACTCTTACAGAACGAGGGTTCTAAAAATATGCCTCAAAATAACATAAAAAGTTTATGCACACATAAAATGACTATATAAAATCTGCCTGATGTTAAATGCCACACTAGGGGCATAAAAATAATACAGTTCAGGCCATAAAAAAATTTGTGAAATAACTGGAAGAAAGAACCTCCACATAAAATAAAAAAAAGGTGTGTGCTTTAAACTCAGTTCATGGACTGTACCAACAACAGAAATGGTGAAGAACTGGGCATCTCTGTTTTTTATTTATAACCTGTGTAAGACAGGAGACAATATATGTGCTATCCCACATAATCCCTGAATCTAATGAACATGTACAAAGACAAGGAATTACAGCATGAATATAGTATGGAAATAATCTTGAATGTACATTATTCACATCAGTTCAAAAAACGCTATACTTACTGGATCTCCCTTGTCCCCTTTTTCAGAAGGCTCTCCCTAAGGAAACATAGGGAAGAGGTTAACATAGATTTTTTTTTAAATGGTAAATAGTCTATATGCCTGGTTTTGTTGAAGAGTCCTTGAAAAATGTTGCATTTTTTAAACCTATATAAAATACAAATATATGGACTACAAAAGTTTACTTGAAGGATGATGTTGATTTAATGCCAAGACCATGGCACGTGTGATCCTTTCAAGCAGGAGTACAAGGGAAGGTCAGGAACGTGAACTAAAGAGAGTGATAATGCATCCAAAACTGAAAAATTCCCAAACACAAGTGCTCTATAGCACACAAAATCATAAATCTGTGATATCAACAGAGTAAAAAAATGTTTCTGCTTGTATGAAAACTTTGTATAGAAAGATATGACCAAAGAAACCAACTGGAAGCCTGATAGCTGAATAGCAAAATGCCTAATCATCAGTAGATGAAGAACTGGGTATATCACCCATTCCTAGAAAAGCAAAATATACACCTGTTCCCCAATAATACCCCACTTTCCCCTCCAATCATTCTGGAAAATTTATTCTCAAACTAAAAGATACTAAATTAGAAGGTTTATTTCTAAATTTTAATAATTTAAAGACTCATGTTTTTTCATAGAGATATTGAAGATCACATTCATAACTTGAAAAAATGTGAATGGTGCCTAGTTCATGAGGAAGTCTCTGGTCATAAACTTATATAAACAATTTTAAACTGGTATTCAGTGAAAGTCTGAATGTGTTTAAAAGTAAGGACTTTGTGAATTGCTAGAACAGGGAAATTTACTTGCATATATAAATACCCACCCAAGGAGGTGCCTGAATAAATACAGATATTTAGAGAATGACAACTTTTCCTATGCCCAAATATATTTTCTTGATCCCTTGTATATTTTCCAAGATTTCACTAATAATCAGTACATTTAATTAACTTCTAGTATAACACATGAGCACATAAGTAAGGAATTAACTTACTTTTTCTCCTTTTGCACCAGTCATTCCCAATTCTCCTTTTTGACCCTTTTAACAAAATTAATTCATTTTAAAATCTTTTATATTCTGACAAATGCAGATAAACCTCTCCCCTTCTTTACCTGTACTTTGTTCTATGTAAGCCACATCTTAACTATTATTGCAATGGAATTCAAGCTTTAAACATGTGCAAATGAATTTAAATGACTATTCTATAGCAGATCTGCAGGCTTCTCTATAAAAAATGTTGTCAATTCTGTCACATATCCAGAGCACTTGTCTCTTCTCTTACAAGTTTGGAACACATGCAATTGTTAAAAAATCATTCTACTGTTTACACAGGACAGATGACTATAAACAACATACTATCATATAGTGTGGATTCAGAATTTGACTTCCATGCAATATTTAGAGGCTGCCTATAAGTATTCTTGGTATAGAAAGTCCTATTGTTACAGAGAAACTGCTTTAAATATTCATGATTTACTATTCAAAATATTTTCCAAATTTCAACTTTTTCAGAGTCTTTTCCACATAGCAGGCAAGTCAGCTCATTTGACTTCTCAGACAGCATTATGGAAACCACACACAGTCTTTTCAGCGTTTTGCCTTCCTGTTTATACTAGAGGACAAAGGATCGTGTGCTGCTCCTGCAGGATAGCACGATGAGCTGGATATTGGACTACACAGTTCAAAGTGCCAATCATCTCTAAAATCTATTCCTTCAAAGCCTGTTGTGATAAATCGAATAAAAGATACTGTGTTAGGTGTGGCAGAGACAGGTTAGATAGGCACTGTGAAATTTCTCCAAATTCATCCCAAATGCTTACAACATCTCCCTTCTGGCCTTTAAGTCCAGGGGTCCCAAGTACTCCTAGTAGTCTTGTATCACTCTGGAAAGAAATATCATCACAAAGATCAAAAAAACAGAAAATGGCACCATTCACATACAGTAACAATTTATTTACCATAACAATTTCTTGTAATTTACCAGTATGTAAATTCAGAAGTCTAATTTACTACTAGAAAGGGATAATAAATGCCTATGCAGTACAACTAGGTACTGTATTTAAGCAACCAGCCAGATTAGCAGAACATGAACAAAAGCATAAAAGGGAAATGTCTTTGTTGAACATTGCTATGCAAATCTGTTATTTTTTTAAAAAAACTCCATGCAAAGTACATACTTTTATGCTCATTGTTACAGTACGTTCCTCAAGTATGCTAAAAAAGAATAAAACCCACTTCTCTCCTATGAAAAAACCACAAGCTTTTTACTTTTCAGCAGCATGAAATGCAAAAGAATGTAGGACTAATTTAAGTCTACTACAGTAGTGAGACAGAAGGAGTGGGAATGAACATGGTCAACAGGTTTCTCACACTGCTCCTCAAAGAAAATAGACAGGTTTAAGAACCAGAGGTTCAGGTTGTATACGTGCTCAGGTGTTTACTGCACTGCATTTATTTACTCTTCTCTACAAGGTAAAGACACAATAAAATACAAAGCAAATTATTTCCTTTTCACAAAGCCAGACTCAGACTACTTATGGGGAATGTGTTTTCTTTTAATGACAATGGGAAAAGAAACAACAACAACAACAAAAAAAAAGATCCTGAAAAATGAGCACCCATCTAGACCCAAGGAATCTAAGCCCTAGAACATGTACCACTAGGTTGAATGGGAACACTTAGCAGGCCATATTCCAGTTTCCATATCTCTAAAATAGAGAAACATCATGATGAATAAAAGTGCCATTTGCACTCTGCTAATATTTTCAGAAGTAGGTAACTGAATATAAACTGAATAAAATCATTATTATTTTTAAAATGCTAATGTCATGGTGGATTTTCTTAGGTACTTAGGGTTTGTAAGCACTGTTGGTACACTAATTATCAAAATCACCTTCAGAGCCAGAGGCAGATACCCAGATAAAGGAATAAAGGAACCTGAGTATTGATGAGAAGTAGTTGACTACCACTGGACTGAGCACAATCAAGTGTCTGTTATAATGAGTACACTATAAATTATGATTTATACTTAGTTGTGCATTTCTTATGCATACATGGAGGGAAAAAAAAGAGAGGCTATTAGACTAAATAACTACTTTTATGGTCTTTGCATATTTATAGGTAATTTGCTCCTTACAACGAAATTTCAGTAAAATATAGTAAAGCAAAAAAATTTTAGAAAATTAACAATTAATTATTCCAGAATAATCTAAAATTACTATGAATTATAATTATTCTAAAACATTTCTTGGAAAGACTGTGATACAGTTTCAATTTCTTTGTGTTTTGTTTTCATTTTTATTTTTATGTGTTGTAGAACATTTTAGATTCAACTGATGTTTAGAAGCAAGTTTGACTAAAGTGACCTTCTATTTATGTGTGGGAAACTGATAAGTAAAAAAGATTGCAGAGGCCCTGAAAGCCCAGGCAAAGGATGATAACAGAGGCCTGAGAGTATTTAAACTCAAATCATGAGGCATTGTTTACCAGTCGCTGAAGGAATGTAACCTGCAGTACAGGACAGAACTAGTTTCTTGGCAAAAAGAAGAGAAAAAAATGCATATATTGAACACATGTAAAGTACCTCATTTACACTGAAAGCACAAAAGACATAACAAGAAGGAATATAAAAATAGTCACATGCCTTGCAAGAACAGGCACAAAAGAGGAATGAAGAAGAAAGGCTCCAACACTGTCTCCCAACCCATTAAGAATCAATGCTACTACTTTCCTCAGCAGGTTCCCCTCACCTTCATTAAAGAAAGATTGCTGATCTTGGTTTGCTGTTCATCACAATTTGCTGCTGCGATCAGCAATTGTATTTATATTGCTCTCTTTCACTGTATACATGGATCAAGTATATTATGCTTTTAAAGACTTGCACTCCAGCCTCCTAGCACAATAAAGTGATTGATACTGAGCCAGAAGAACCTTGGTTGCAACAAATTATTTAATTACATGATGCAAAAACAACTACTTCTTGATATCATACAGAACTCAGAAGAACAGCAAATAATCTGCTAAGAAACAGAGAAATTAGAGAGAAAAAAAAGAGACATTAATTATGATGGGTCTTAAGAGTCACCACATTTCTTGGTAGAAGTTTCTCATGGTTCCTGAAAATACCAACACAAAGAAGCCATACTAACATCCTCAGGAAAAATAAAAAGGTATTAAGATATCTATAGCAACCAAAATGTGGTCACAATGTGAACACTTTTAAACACCAAACTGAAAGAAGACCTTATGAGATCCTTAAGAACATTCATAAAGTGATGAAAAATGACAAGATCATTTCCTGTGCTGTGAGGAATCTCAAAAACCTCAGGGTATCACTGAAATATCATTTTACCAATGCAAATTACTGAGGTAATTATATCCTGGAATTATATACTGGAAATTATATACTGGAATGTGAAAAATTTTGTAGTGCCTCCAATGTGCAGTGGACAAAATCAGTTCTTGTCATAGTATATAATAGTGTGGGGGAAAAAAAGGAAGTTACAGGTGCATACATCTGCATGAATCAATGGCAAAGCAGAGAAGCTGTCCTTGTCTTTGATGACTTTTTGTCTTGTCCTTGATGGAAACATCCTACTCCCATCATAAAATGTATAGGAACTAATATGTTTGCTGAAGCAGTTAGAGACTTATTTTGACTCTAGGAGGTTCTGAACACATAGTTACAGAAATTTTGCATATTTAGAACTTGTTGCTTGAATCAGAAAGCCATCTCCTCTTTCACCAGGAAGCAAACAGCATTTCCTTGTTTAACAGTTAATTGCTTGTGACAGAGTCATTAGTCTTCAAACTAGACAGCTGAAGGAAGAAAAGTTGTTAGGGTGTACAGGATTTAAAAGACAATTAATTTATAGACACGTAGCAGCTGGTCTAACTTTTTTTCCAGAATATTGTTAATTACGAAATATAAGCCACCTTACAAACACTTAGAGCCTTACAGTGATAAGAAAGAAAAATTTTTTTTTTGAGACACCTGCTTATCAGTTCCAGAAGATCACCACTGCTTGTATTTCCTCTTGCAGAATTACCTTAAAGGTACTACCAGGATAAAAGAAATTCATAGTGCAGAGGCGGGGAATGAGTTACAATAAATATGGTATTGATAGAGGAAACAGGCCTGGTATCAGCAAAAGCTCTTTGGTGGGAAAAATTAACTCGTAAGAAAACCAAAGGTGTAAAATTAAAATATAGAAAACTTCAACACATACATTTGAAATGGCAAACCAAACCAGAAACTAAGTCTCCAGGCATGAAAATGCCCCATGTTTAATTCCTAATGCATGTTTCTAAGGTGATACACTGATTTGAAATGAATCAAATATCAGAAATAACAGAGAAATCACTTCAGTTATCAAAACAACTGAAAAGATAGATTTGACATGAACTTAGCTCCAGAATATCTACTCAAGAAAAGATTTCAGTACTTGTCTAGAAATGTTGTATAGGAGAATACCCTGAATTCACCTGCTCTTCATAGTTATACATTCTAATATTTAAAGAAATGGATGTCTTCCAGGCTTGACCTTCATGACTTAAGGTGTGATACACACATTATCCTTTATATTGAACAAATATTGCTGTAGTAGTGTTTCATAAGTCTTTGAATTAAATAGAATTTTCTGATCAGATAAGTTAACTACTCTAGCATCAATCAAGCAAACTTCTGTGATCTCTGAATTATGGTTTCTTACAATGGCAGACACTACAACTTTGAAATATCTGTAGTAAGTATTTCAAAGCTCTGTCATGTGGAACACCATCCTATCCGATTTAACTTTTTTTTTTTTCTATTAAGTGCTTTTAGCTGCAGGTGGTTTTGTAATTAAGACTATTTTTATGAGTCTATAATACAAATATAAGGACAGTTCTCATGGATTGCTAGCAGATCTTTTCAAAATTATGCCTTGTCTTTCTATTTTACTCTTAAAATCATGACAGAGCAAGTCAAGAAAGTAATGCCAAGTACAACTTAGAGCAATTAGTTTTAGAAGTGGGGAGCTGGTGCTTCCTGCTAACAGCTCCATGGTCCACCCACCTGCTTTTTGAGTTACACCAGTCAAAAAAATCAGTGAGTAGAAGATGGATGGGAGGCAAGACAGCAAGACAGATGACACAGTAGGTATGTGACTGGAACGTGGCCTGAGCTTGTAAAGGGATGCAAAAAGAGAACACAGAAGGAACTACCTGTTGGATTAATTTGGAATGTGGTTTGCAGGGATCAAAACTGTAGTCATGTCTACCTTAGATACTTAGTCATAAGCTCACACAGACACCATATCAAATCTCCATACCTCATTATAATGTTTGTTCAATGAATCCAGAATTCCTTCTAGTCCAGAAGGACCCTATATGGAAAAATATGTATCAAAAGGTCATTTTAATTGAATTAAGTTTATGTTTGCATATCTTTATTCAAAGAGCAGTGAGCATGTAAAAGAGTTTATATTTTTGTTTGGTCATACAGTAAATTATTTTCTGTAACTTCATTATATCTTTTTATCAGGCATAGAGGAGGAGGAAAGTCAGTTTCTAAATCTCTGAATTTTGGAAACCAGCAACTTATTTTGAAGTGGTCTGTCAGAGAAGGCAGTAGTGACATCCATATCGATTTTAATACAAATCCCTTCTGGTATGAGCAACATCTTTTTTCTGCAGCATTTTAAAACTCTTCCCACTAAGTCAAAGATTAGGGTCTGATGTAGAAGCAGCTCCTAGTGTGAGTAAACAGGTAAATTTTTAACTTAAGAGCACAGAAAGTGAAATTGAGGAATGTCAGAATTCTCCAGAACACTAACTTCCTAGTTTTATTAGCATTGCAAGTTTGCACTTAAATACAGATATTTCATCAAGAAATTCAACAATGACAAAGGAACTTCCTACTCAAATGTAGGCTTAGGATGGAGAGATTAAAAAATATGCTTGCAAAAAAACATTTCTGGACATTAAACCCAACGTTTTTTGGCATAGTATGCCAAAAACCAGGCCATCAATGAGATTTTTAAGTTTTGTAGAAGAGAGCAGAACACTGACAGTTCAGTCAAGATCTTATGAATTAAAAGTCAATTAAATTTACAGATTAGCATAGTTACTCTCTTTGAGTTGAAATTTTCATATAATGCAATAAGAACTACAGCCATGCACATGGCTGTAGGAAACATTTGACTTCAATAACAGGATTACAATATACTTAAGTAAGTCACTTAGTCTGATTGACCTGGATGTTAACACAGACAAGGCACAAAAGCAGCTCTCCTTCTCTGGGGCTTTTTATAATCCTAATTTACATTCTGCAGCTTTTGTGTTAGTGGGGACATTAGGATGATTTGGAAGCCACATGAAACATTACAGGTATCTCACTCCCTCTTTGTTCCCAACATCGGAAGAGATACAAGGCCATAAATTCTTCCATTCATGCTATTTTGAAGTGAATTGTCACTTCAATTTTATGTTAAAAATAAGATAAATATAGTCAAGATGTTTTCACTGAGATGCTCACTCCACTCTGATTTCTGAAGTTAATGGTAGAATTTTTACTTTGATATCCATATTAAAGAGGGCAATCCAGAATTGGGACTGAACTGTGATGACACTGCTCAGATGTCTCAACTGTAGTCCTGTGGTGTTGAATCCTTGAACACAGGATCCTTGCAGGATTCTGCAATCCTGCAAGGAGTCAAAAATAAGAACTTATTCTCCCTTTACATTTGCTACCATGTTCCATGTTGTTTCTTTTACACAAATGAAACTGCTTCTGCCACACAACCCAGGAAGAATTTTAAAGCTGTACCTGCCACCAACCTCAATATGTCAGATATTATTTGTACATAAAATAAATAATTCTTGACAAAATGAAAAGCAATTGTACGTCACAGTTTTGAAAACCAGACATAACCTCAAACATCCCCATCCTCGAACTGCCTCATGACTAAGACAGTCAAGGAGAACTTTAGGCATTTGGATTGCATTCCTGACTATGCCACAGCTTTTGTGTTACCAGAGATAAACAACCTCTGGTTTTAGTATTTCTGTTTTCAAAAATTGACATAAATTTAATAATTTTATCTTTCCATCATTCTTTCTATAATAAAACTATAACAACACCATTTTAAACAAGTGTACAACAGAAAATATTTTTATTCTAGACTTTTTTCCTAAACTGTAGTCTCTTTCTTTCCTTCCACACTGTTCCACTCCTTTAATATAGTTGCACAATCCACTCTGAAGTCTCTGCAGACAAAAAAACCCAAAACAGTAGCATTGGTTTGCAAGTGAGGAAGCAATCAAATTAACAGCAATTGAAAAATTATTGTACAAGCAGTTTCTAGCTTTCGCATGAGAATTTTGCACATCTGCCACTTTGAAGCTCACTTGAGCAGGATTTCCTTTATCTTTTTTAATATCAAGTTGTGTAATTGAGAGAAGCGAAGCGCACAGAGAGTACAGTCGTATGAATAAGAAAAGAACTGAAGAAGTGTCCTGATTGTTTTCTGAAATTACAAACAGGTTTCAGATGTTATTTCTATAGACAAGGCAGGAATAGAAACACAGGTGCTTAACGGGAAATAGCTCCAAACTGTGAAATTACAGGGGTTTACAATATATTTCCCTCCCTTTACTTTTATAGTTCATCTGCATTTCTGTATAGATGAGACTGCTGAAAAAGTTTACCCAACCTCACAGTCCATGCAGTAAAATGTGTAACAAGTAATTTGCACCAGTTGCATCTCAAGAATAGGCCATTTTGGAGAACACAGCCTGCAAGTGACTCAGTGTAATCACTTTATCCTTTTATTTCACATTGGTGCCTGCCCCTTAAAATAAGATACTGTTTTTCTGATTACTATAATGTAAAACATTGTGAAACTCATCAGTGCAGATGTGCAGTATTGTATAACTTTTCCAAGTTATTTCCAAGAGCAAATGATGAAGGCATGATGTCTGCCACAATAGCATACATGAAATAAATTATATTTTGATATGGATATAAAAACTTAATGCATAGAAACAAGCAATATGACCAATCCTTGCAACCATTCGCATCCTACCACGTAAGCATTTCCAATACTCTTCTAAAAAGAAGCTGAAAGTCCAGGAAAACCAGAAATGCTACTGACAATTTTCACTTACCATTGCTTTGATTTTCTGTTTATTGTAATTCAATGATAACATTCACTCTCTTTCAAACATTGGTAGAGGAATGACAGTATTTCCTGAGGCAGAGGAAATTAAATTTCCAAGGCGAACTGCTGGCTAGTTAAGATAACTAGTTTTATGGCAATGAGATACGTATTGAATCACAAGACCAAAAGCATATGTAATTAAATGAAGAAATTCAAGTGAAATTTTCTACTGAATCACATGCAACACAAACAAAATGTAACTCTATTTTAATTTAAGACTAACACAAAGCTAATCTTCCAAGGAAAAATACTTGAGAAGACAAAAGTTATGAAATTCAGCCCCTTGAAAAAGTATGATGAACTGAATGATGAGCTTCAAGGGCTAATAGCAATCATGAAATAAATCTATTAAATCTATTGGTTGAAAACAATAGCTTTGGATGTGTTGGTTTAAGAGAATGAATAATTGTGATTATAGTTTACTAGCCTGTGATTTAGCACACCCAAAATTTCTTTTCCACCTCTGCAACAGATAGCTTCGATGAGATGGCACCTAGCCAAAACAGGTAGTCCTCATGTTTCCTACCTTTAAAAACTAGTGCTGATAACACTTCACTTCTGCCAAACAACAACACTGGGCAGAAATCATACTGAGACTCACCTCAAAGAATGGTGTTATACTGGTGGAAGTCTGTAGTACAACTCTAGCTTAGCACTCTTTTTATTTTATAAACAAGCTGATGTCCCACTAAAATGGGAGCTCTTGAGAAATGGAATTCCTCCAGTCATAACAGTTCCAGTAGAGACAGAGAAAATTAGGGCAGAAAAGATAAAGTTAGCCCTTAATGGGAAAACAAGTAAAACTCCTTTTTCTGTCCTCTATCCCATCTATGTAAATAGAAATACCTGCTGATTCATTGAAAAGTAAAAATAAATAAATAAAACCCCAACTTCCCCAAAAAATCCAACCTCAAAACCTCCCACAACTGACCATAACATGTAAAACAGTGCCAGACATCAGGCAGCTATCTTCTAGGTAGAACAAACAGAAAAATAAATTATCTCCTCTTAATAAAACTCTACACAAAATGAGGCAGATGATAGTAATTCTGCAACCCAAGACCAGAAAAGCACTTTACCTAAATGAAGACTGCAAAATTTGGCCTTTCCACCCTGAGGCTGAAAATGTATAAATACCAAGTTCAAATACATTCCACATGTTACCATGCAGGTGACTGAGCACTGAAACAGATTGCTCAGGGACGTTGTGGAGTCTCCCTCACTGGAGACATGCAAGAACCATCTGGACTCAATCCTGTGCACAATGCCTTAAAAACACTCTGCTCGAGCAGGGAGGTTGTGTCACATAACCCACAGTGGTCCCTTCTAATCCTACTCATTCTGTGATTCTGTCATTTTAAGTAGTGAGAAAAAAAAAGAAAAAAGTGTGGTAACTAGAAAGCCATTATACATAATTCAAAACAAGCTACAGTCTGCTGGGAACCCTTTCTGTGTTTATAAGTCCTGTAGTCTTTTTATTAGCAGCTATGGCAGAAGAGGGCAATCAGCACAGTTCTGCAATCCGATCAAAATGCTGTACTTAAAACCTCACAGTATCCTATTATTTCTTTTTGTTTTGTAAAATCAGCATTTCAATTTCAGTGAAGAGCCATGCTGAGCAGGATAACAGCACGTGAAAGAGACAGACTCTTTTTCAGAAGACTCTAGAAAAAATGGAAGCAAGCAAATATATAAAATACATTTGAAGGGTACAGAGGTTTTGATTTCACAATCACAATTTTCACAATGCTTCTGAGACTGAAGCGAAAAGTGTATTTAACAGAAGGTTTAAACTGCTATCTAGGCTCTTTCAAAGTGGAGAAAGGGTCAAAAAGCACTAGAGGGAGCTGCTGCTTAACTTAACCCGTCTGGATTTCTGACTTCAGCGCAAATTGCTACCTGCTGGAGTGAGAGATATGTAAGCACACATCTCAGCTCTCCTGTACCGAAATAACAGAACAGTACATCAGAGAGCAAGGATGCATACCAGGAATTCTGAAACAGAGGGGAGTAAAAGAACACTTTAAAAGTCCATAATATTTAATAGACTTTAAACAAATACTCAAAGGGGGAACAGACCTGTGTAGGTTTACAAAAATATTTTTGTAACTGATCAATAAAAGTCCTCATTGACTCCTTGGCTTTTGTGAGCACAGGATTTGTTCCAAAGGGGAAAAAAATACATAAAAGAAAGGATAAGGGAAAAATTACACAAAAGAAAGGATACCTGGAAGAAACGGCATAGAAAGTCCCATTTTAACTGAGTAGCTTAATTACCAGTTGCCAATCAATCTATGTTTCTGACACCAACCTAGGTTTTTAACCAAAGATGTGCAGATCATGTTAAGGGACTAGAAATTCACTACAAGCGCTAATTTTACTGAAAAAAAAAATCCCCAGCAATTAGGTTAGGGGAAAAAAAAGAAAAAAGATGAGATACTTAGAAAAGGTTAGAAAAGTCTTCAATGCTGCCATGCAACAAGTAGATTTTTGACTGTTAGAATATGTCCTTATAATGCTGTCACATGAAAGCACAGCATGTATGCTGACTGCAATTTTTGTAACTTTCAGTTTTCTTTAATTTTACTACCAATCTTTTCCACACAAATCCCTATCTGCACACACTGTTATTAGGACTGTCCTTTAAAATAAATCCCCTGAGTATTGTATTCTCTCCACCAACTTCTTCCTGAAAGAGGCAGAACTTTCCTTCTCACAGCTTTTGGTTTTCTTTTTTTTTTTGGTTTTGGTCATTACTAAGCACCTGGATGTTTTAATATCTAAATTAAATATTTAACATCATGGCATAAACTGATATATAAATTAGGTAAATTTATTAATTTCAAACACACAGTGTGTGTGTGCTTTAGCTACCCTGACAATTAATGACCAAATCTCCTTTTTCTCAAATACAAATTTCATATGCTTTTGAAGCATCAACCAAAACCCAAACTTATTTATCCTGGAGAGTCTCATTTTCACATGTTCAGTCAATCTGTTAACCATTTTGTACCCTGTGTATGCCAAACTTATGACAACCAGCATCCTGCAGGTATGACTGTTCTGTTGCGCTTTGGAAAGGCCAAAGTAAAGGCACATCCATGTGCATGAAGAAGTTGCTTACTATTAGTAGAAAAGGGGTAAATGGAAGCACAATATAGCACAATTGAATATGGTTTGAGCCTTCAAGAAGAGAGGGGGAATGATGGATTGTGTTGAAGGGTTTTTTGGTATGTACAAGCTGTGGCACTTCAAACATGGCAATACTGCTAATGCACATTAGTGGGCATTCCTGCTTTTAGAGTATGTCTTTTCTATGTTGTACATTCTCGGTCTTGGAAGAAGAAAACAAGATAGTGATATAGGTGTACCCAAAGCAAGGAGTGCATCAAGATAGTTATACCAGAAACAAATACTTTTAACCAATATTTAGGCCATGGCTGCTTGAGGAATGCTTTTCTGGTGCGCAGTACTAGGCTACAGTACTCATACGGAGTTCCTTGTATGGATGTTGCCATGTTGACAAAGTTGAGTTTTCTATTTGCTGTAAGAAAATCTGAAATATGACTCAGTAACAGAAGCGCAATTTAGCTTCCACTCAAGATTTCTAGTATATCTGTCAAGGATCATAAATCTTCACAAGCCTGACCTGCCAGCAAATCTATGATGGCAGAAATCTGTAATGGAGAAAAACCTTTTCACCAGCTCATGAAAAGCTAAGTAGATTAGGTCTAACATTGACCTCTGCTATAGTTTGCTTTTTTATTCTTTAAAGGTTATTTTTGGCATTTGTATTAAGAAAGATTCTGCATCACTCCTTTTCTCCTGTTTGGCCTCCTGCAGTCTGCAGGAAGTCCAAACTGTGCAAGAAACTAATTTTTATCTATGTAGTTTTATGCAGGATAAATGAATTTCATCATCAACTCCTCTTTCTGAACACATTTTGCAAGGAAAGAGTATCTATAAAATTTATGCAGTTTTTGTTTTAGATGAGGCTGGATGAAACCTATTGTATTTTAGTCATTGCATCTCATGCAGCAGTGCATTATTCTCTTCTCTAGAAATAAGACAAGGTTGAAGCATGTGAACCAAATGTTCAGATGCATAAACTACTAGCCTTTACCTATTTTAGGTAAGTAGAAGAAGGAATTATGAAATCTTTGTTTTATATTAACAATGTAAAGTAGCAGAAGTTTAATCCATGAACAGCTGTTTTGTATTTGTGTACAACAGTATTTTTACAATAAAATATACAGGGAATTTTATTAATATGACCAAGTCTTCCTGTAGCCAAGGAAAGCTGCATTCATTGAAGACTAGTATACATCCACGCTTGACTAGAATTTTAAATCATTTATCTTTAAAAAAAAGTAAAGGAGAAAAATAAAATCCCAAACCTCTTAGATCTGAGCTAAACCTTTAAGTTCTTCGTATTGCAAATCCTTTAATAGAGCCATGTATTTCTTAATCTTTTTAATTCTTCAGTCAACTCATTTGAACCACAGCTGAGTGCTCATTCCAGTGCTGGGTATAATCCTCCCCACCATTCAGACAATTGGCACATGCTTCACACAGTCCTTCATCTTTCAAATTACCCCTCTGAGACAGAAATTATCCCTTCTTCTACAGAGCATCACACATTTTGCTAAGGAAATGAATGCACAGTATTCATATTTAGCATATATGGCCAGTCTTTCTTTGAAATGTCAATTTCTGCTTCCCCTGCTGAAGTTTGCATCTTGTTCTTTTTCCTCCTGGGTAGTCCCTCATACTTGTGGACCCAGTCCTATTATACTTGCTGTATCAAAAGGCTAGCAATAGTAGCTGTTTGAATAGATAGATCAGAGTACACACAGATCAATTATTTGCAATTATAATTATATTCAGGAACCTGCTACAAAAATGCTAACAAAGTCGGAGGACAGAGTGAAAATTTCCCATTCTTCTCACTAGTTACTCACAGGAGGTCCTGGTGGCCCCGGTTTTCCTGGGAGACCTGGTTTGCCTCGTCTTCCCTAGAAACAAAAAATTAGAACAGACATTTATAAATATTGTGGCTAGGGACTGATCTGGAAGAAGAATTTTAAGAAAAGATTTATTGCCTTGCTTACTATGAAAAAACCATAAAAATCAAAAAACATCCAAAATGAATACTCTGTATCAGTCACTGCAACCCTGTCTGCTTCTAGGATTGCATTTAATAGTTACGACAAACTATTTGCATCCCTGTAACATCTACTGTCACATTTTAAAGCTTTGTCTCAAATGTGAGTACACATTGACAAGGATATTAATAAAGCACCTTGATGAGGTGTAAACAAATTATATTTTGTCTCAATACACCAGAGCTTGGGATGTTACACTGTGCTCCAGCAGTCTGAATTGCACAGTAAGTACATATGTGCAATATAACCTAATTAAGAAACAACCATATCCCTCTTCACTGGGATGTGATAACAAGCACACAAGTCAGAGATTTATTTGCAAAAACAATTCACCTTCTTCGTGCAATTACTACCATCTGTGTATATATAATGAACATCAAATCATTTGCATTAAAACTTAAGGTCCATAAAAGTCTACTTAAGGGAGACTTTCCACTAAGATTCTAAAAAAACCATGCATATGTAACTACTATAATTTTTTAGTACAGAGCTTACTTGAACAACTGCTGTTTTCACATGTGCTTTTTTTTTAGGAAGATCAACATAAAAATGGAAGTAATTTACAGGAATTTACTTCTTTATTGCCAAGCTGAAATCTGATGCACGTTTTTAGTAGCAACTGCTGAGAACAAGTAATATCTAGGTGTGATGGCTAAGAAAAGAAAGAAGTATTATATCCATTAAGACTAAATTTTTCCCTTGCATATGGCAAGTGTAAATTAATGTAAAGCTTTAGGGGGTTGTTGTGGTGAAAACTTGGCTTGAAAAGTGAAAAAATTAAAATGCTTGCTGACAGTTCACAATTTACACATAGGGGTATTTCTGTAAGCTGTGGTCCCTATTTCTAAGCCTGCTTCTGTATTTTATTAAATAATGATCTCGCGGAAACTGCAGAAGTAATCTCAGGAACAGAAAGTAAAATCCAGTTTCACTTTTTCCAGGTGAGATCCCTGATCTGTAAGAAACCACTCTCATGCTCTGCCTTTCATTAATCTTGATCTATGCTAAGGGGATCAAGATGATGACAGTAAGAGTAGAAAACTGCTGAAGGTGCCCCAAGAGAATCCTATGAGTGGTGGAGGAAACTTAGTGAAGAGAGATCAGAAGAAGAGGACGAAAATATATCAGAGTGTACTTACGCCGTAATGTGCTGAATGTGACTGTCGTGACTATGAGAGTGTCTGTTCCCCATTGTCTTTACTCAGTTGTGTAATTGTTTTATTGTTAGTATAATACACCTTATTATAAGGTGTACCATTCCCTTCACTGTGCCCCTGTTACCCTTTCTCCTATTGGTTCTATCTAAGCCCTTTCCTTATTCGTCCTACCCTGCTTCAGCAGTTCTCCCGAAAGACAGTTTCCCATTTGTTCATGTTTAAACAGTTCCACCCCTTGTTGCTGTGACTGGCCACTCTAATACTCCTCCCAGTCTCCACCCTTCATTCCAGAAGGGTCCCTGCTCTTCCTTTATAAGCTGGTGTCCATGTTTAATAAAGGTCCATTTTGTGTCACACTGGGACTGCATGCAGAGTGGTCCTTCTGGGTCTTGCAAAGGGGGGGTTACAGCTCTCCCCCTGTCAGAAAACCCTGTCTTCCTCAGACCCTGCTGGTCACCGGGGTAACCTCTTGCCTAAAAGCCAGGGACTCTCCTAAGAGGTAGGAATTTGAAGCCCTTCAAGTTGAAGAATGAACAAATTGTGCCACATAACATGTACACTACCACCATGGTTTTATAAAGGTCCTCTGTCAGTCAGTGTGTTTTAAGGGGAGTGTGAAAAAAAAATACCTCAGCATATTTGGAGTGCCAAATTCCTAGGTCTTAACTAGCTGAGACATACATTATGTGCTGAGCTGTTTAATCTCACCAGTACTTGCACATGCAGGGGTTTAACTGGGGCAGCTCAGGATAAATTTTTAGAACCAAAATACAGTAGTAGGTGTGTAAACTGGGATTATGGCTATACTGCCCTTATTACGCACCTCCAGCATGTCCTCCGCTGTGCTGGTAACGCTGTCCATGCAGCCCTGGGAAAAGCCAGAGATGGAAACTCATCTGGGCTAGGGATAGCCCACAAAAAAAGTGGAGTACTCTTTGACTTTGGTCAGTTGACTGATGCAGTTCACTGAGCAACTGAGGACCTTGTCCGGCCTGACAGAGGGCACAGTGCCAAGAAAGACACACATGCACAAGGAAAGGGGGCTATAGTTAGCTAGATCTGTACTTTTGGACTGATATCTACTACAGAAATACAGTTGGAAACTAATATTCCCTGACTTTCTTTAAAAAAACCTACTAAACTTCCCTTAGAAAATATGAAAAACAGATTGAGAGGTAACAATGTAAGGAATAAACAAAGATAAATTGCTCCTTACTTTTAAAATAGTCCCTCTGAGTTATAATGATCTACAGTGTTGACTTCTTGAAGCACCTTCCTTTTCCTGTTTGGACTTCTTTAAAGTATCCTGAGGATGACACTTAAAATCTCAGCAGTCTAAACAAAGTATCAAGGAAGTGTCAGGAAGAAGACAGGGCTTTGACTGGCAGACACAACTGTGAACGAGGTGTTAATTACACAGGAAAACATGGAATATGTTGGGAAGGCAATTTTATCTCTGTTTACAAGATGAGCTAAAATTTGATTTATGACATAGCAAAGACAAAACTCGGTGAACTTTCTGAAAAATCAGATATAAAAAAAATAAAAATTGTGAGTAGTTATTTTTCACTGTCATTTTTTAATTAGTAGAACACCTACCCAGTGAAACACAGAAGAAACACTTGCCCAACCTTTTATCTAATCATTATTAGCCATTATGTTGTGTTCCATGTAAAGCAACCACAGGGATCAGTACGAAGCATAAGCTTTTTCTGGAGTAATAGAAGTCCTTTTTTTTTTCTCCAAGCACCTTTATAAACCGATATTTTAATTTTAACATGGAAATACGTAACAGACCACTACCTTCCATCGATGCCTTTCAGATAGATACGGAGACTTTAGTGTTAGGAATACACAAAGCTCTACCTACTTGTCAGCACTCCTTCTCTATGACTTCTCAGCATCAGCATGGAATAGATAGAATTTATACTACCGTAACAGTGTAAGTAGAGAAAATCAGTTTATATTTTTGTTCAGGATAATTAAAACAATTAGAAGAATGTTTTTGACAAGCCAAATATGATCTTGCCTTGAGCAGGCCATGAGCCAGGCTGTGACTAAATATTTACAATTTGATTTTGAGTCATCCTTCTGCCAAGAAAGAAGTGAAAAACATCTCAATGTCCTCTCCAGTTTGTAGAGTGGGCTTAGCAGAGAGCCACAGTTCCCATCTCCTGCTCGGCAGCAGGTCTTGGCAGCCCCATAAAAGCCATACTTACTGCCATACTGCTGTGCATGGGGCTGACAGCCAGCACAGGAGGCCCATTACCTTTATTTAGTTGAGTTCACTGAGCAAATACTAAGGTTATAAACCCACTCAAAATACAAGTAAAAGCCCTAGGCAGCACATTCTTCCTTTGACTAAATATAATAATGGCCAGTCTTCGCGAGCGAAGATTTGGGGAAAGGTCTTTTACCTTTCCAGCCTGCGCAATGGATTTTTTAGGTGAGACACAGCGTGCGCTGAACTGAGCCCACCCTTTAATCCTAAGGTTCATCTGCCGGGGCCAAGCAAGCTTGGACAATGGCAGTGAGGTCCTCAGGACGTAGGTTTGTTTAGAGTGACCTTCTCATAGATGGATGGCCTCACAGGGCTAACGAGCTACCATCTGCCCGGGGGACTTGGGATTCGAACCCGTGGTCGCAGCAGTGAGAGTCCTGCATGCTAACCACTAGGCCACCAGGGGTCCCCTTTGACTAAATAAAAAAAAAAAAAAAAAAAAAAAAAAAAAAAATGCAATACCACCTACACTAACTTAAAAAGGATACATAGTGTCAAAGTTACCTAATGCTACTTAGCATATCTGAAGAAGACCTAAACAGTTGCTGGTTATTTCCCTTGTGCTGCACGTATTTTCTGATGGAAATTAATGTGATAGGAAGTTTTCTACATGTTACTGATACTGTATCCTATCCCCTTGACTCATCAAGTGCCTGCCCCCAACTAATTTGGACAGTTGGCTACTTTCCTCTTTTCCATAGGACAGACTTCAGCTAAGATACACGCACAAATCATACAACTAACAACTGCTTGGTTAGGGGCAAACAAAGACAAAATACTACAAATAAAATAAATGAGAAATTTTGTGCTTCAGGAAACCCAGCTGAGTGCCCAGCTGAAGTACGTGGTCAGCTCCATTCTTTATTTCTCTCTTCCTTTGCCCCTTTTATGAATTGAAATTACTTGATGAGCTTTGCCTTACATAAGATGGAAAACTGTTCAGAAGAGAAGATCTGTCCATCCTTCCATGGGCTTGTGCTCTGATTCTGACTGCTGGCCCTGGGAATCGCTGCAGATCCAACATACAATGCAAGAATTCAAAGCGTATTTTGTAACCCCCTGCTGTATCATATCACATCCATCTATTTGCATATATCTAACTTAGAGTAAAATATCTAATCCTAGTGCTTAAAAAAAGGTGTGGATTATTTAAGAATAAAATTGAGTAGAGTTATGTAGGAACACCGACAAAATGTATGAAATTAATAATTTAAAGAACACCCATACTTGAATATGAAGGTAGAAGTTCTTAGAATAAGCCCGTGTGCATTTTCAAGGGAAACTGCTAATTAGTGGTTCTTGAAACACATCACATTTCAAAACATGAACTAGTTCTAGGGAATGTAGAAATCTGGGCTTTAAAGTCTTATCTGCTATAGTTGTTATGTAAGATTAATGAGGCTTATGTAGTTCATTTACCAAGGTAAACTAAGATTCTCTTGGATGATCCTCAAAACCAGACTGACAAAGGAACAGATAGAATCAAAAGAGGAGGCAGGTGGAAAGTAAAGACCTCCATCTCAAAATGCCCAACCCACAGGTGTCCCACCAGTGCCTTGGCTGCCTAAACACAGCTGTGTGAGTGGGGCTCTGGGCAGCTGAAAGGCTGTTACTCCAGATGCCCAAAGTTGCCCCTAAGCAGCCAGACAAGTCCTAGTGTCCACACTAATTCAGAGTACAGTAAAGAGGCTTTCCTTTGTCTCAGTCCTCTAAGCTTCACAGCTTCCCCCCTCTGTTTGGAATCCAGCGTGCCCGGCAGTTCACCTGAAGCTTGCAAAGCTCCAACCAACTCTAACCCAGGGAAAACCCAGCCCAGACCAAAGCTGGTGACAGTCCCCTGCTCTGTTTTGTGGTAAAAACCTTGGCAGACTGCTATTTTAGGGGAATGAAGGCAGATGTCATATGGCAGTATCAGTAAGAAAGTCAGCTCAAGAGCAAATAAGAAACAGAAGATTAGAATTAATCACAAAAATCAGATCAATCACCCATCAAACCTAGTTGCTCAGCTGTGCACATCTAATGATCAGTTGCAGGACAGAAGAGTGTTCTCCAGAATCCCAATCAACTATGACAGATCACAAACTGAAAATTACAAATCTACAACAAATGCACAGCCTGAATACTGAGTCATTATTTGTATATCTACAAATTTAGCAAAAAAATTGGTAATTTTTCAAAAGGACTTCGACATTTAACCCCCTGACTGCACAGCTGCAGATAAATAAGAATTTTGTCATTAACTCTGGTAGTGTCACAATTGCATAACTATGGGAGGCTTTTTTATCCTTAGAAATCTTGTAGTTTGGATACTCTCCTAAATTGGAAAGCTATGTCACATTTAATAAAACCTTTTTAACTACAATAATACAGCGTTAGGACTTCAGTGTACAATTCCTTCTTCAATCCTATTAACCTTGGCCTCTAGGATGTATTATGGTATCCAGCGTATTACAAATTAACCTCTGTATTAAACATTAAACTTGAATAAACTCACAGGAAATAAGGCCAGAAGGCAAGAAATTAAGGCATTTGCAGAAAACAAGTGCAAGTCTGTCCCTCATGTCCCACTAAAGCCTTTCACAGACACACAGCTCACAGAAGAATACAGAGGGCACACAGACCTTAATGCTCTGTTTTGGAAGAAAAGTCAGTAGGGAGCTCCTCACTAATGCAGAAGCATTCTTGTGCTCAATCTTGGGTTTCCAATTTTAGGAATGATTTCCAATATCTTTAATTTCTTTATTGTGGTATTAATAAAATGCTAAAAGGGAAAGCCTAGCCACACTACATAAAATTCAAATGCATTTAACAAACATAAAAAGAAATTCCTCAAATAAGCATAGCAGTGCTGAGAAGTCAAATGCCACAACCTATTTTGCCAACAAATCACTACAAAAAATCCATCACAATTTTTCAAATGTATCCACCAATGTTCAATTTAAATCCAAAATCATTTGCAGAAATAGTTTTGAACTACATTTAGATAGTTTATACCTTAATTTTTACTTATGAGAAAAAAATTTCTTATTCTCTCATGTTTTTATTCCTTTTGCTGAAAGAATAAAAGAAATATTAATAATAGAGTATTTGGGAGAGAGTCTGAAAACTCTAAATGAGTTCTTAAAAGTTAATTAATTTATGCTATTCCATTAAAAGTTTGATTTTAATCTCTTCAATGGAATTTAACAAGGGAATTAAATTAAAAATAGAACTCTTCTAATTGATAAAGCTGTCTTTAGCATTCTAAATTACAATGGTTTCATATTTTTTTTAAAAATTTTTTTTTTCTGTATTCTATTTTACTGATTATGTACTTTAAGGTAGAGATATTCTGGTAGAAAAACTGAAAATTATTTCCCTGTTTTACATTCAGCATTTTTGGGCTATAAAATATCAGAGTGAAGGAACATACAGCACTCCAACTTAAAGATAAAATTAGATTAGAGCTTCGCATACTTAAAAACAACTTACATCAAAGTCAAGAAGGACTGAGAAGATAAAAAGAGATTCCAAAACTCTAGAGCTTTAGCTGTGAAGAAAATTGTTTGCAGTGTGCCAGGAGCCTGACCTACTATGCAGTAATTATCATTGCTCTGTAAAGCTTGTTTTACAATTGGTTAAGTACAACATTTACTCACTGAACTAGAAAACAAATTATGTCAAAGAAATATTTAAGTTCCATAAAGCAGATAAATGTAATCTGAATTTAAATTAATTTTGATGTCACTCTAAATAATTATGTTAAGAAAATCTAACAGCTCCCCATCCATTTATTTATTTAGGAAGATTTTCCACTATGTCATAATAATTTTATTCATGCTTGATTAGAAAATTTGTAATCTCAAAGAGTAAACTTTATTAACATAAGACAAGTACTGTAATTCCACAAGATCTCTCCAAATTTGTAATTTTAGTGAAATCAGTGCTGAAACACTAGATATTAAAATGGATTCTCAGTCTTATGAGGTATTTAATTTATTATTAAGATAATACTAAAATAACTTCCTCTTAAGTGAAGTATTTGGTATTATAAACAAAACGACTGGAAATAAGGAAGTTCTTTCAAAAATATTTACTTCAAGACACCTGCAACATCCCAATGAATAGAGGATCAGAATATCACAGGCTCTGCTATCATAGAAAGATTTGTAAATGCTTGAACTCAATTAATCAGTAGAACTGGGGAAACCACCAAGATGGAGAATCAGTTTGTTTAAATACATACAAAACATTTTTTAAAAGTCCTACTAATCCATAAAGAAGAAGTTGTTGGCAGCTATGCTGAGAATAAGCTAGAGCTAATTAATTAAAAGTCACAGAATTGTTTGCATTGGAGGGAAGTATTGAGAACATTTAGTATAATCCCTCTTCTCAAGCAGGATCAATTGTTCAGAACTGTGCCCATTCAAGTTTTGAATATCTCCACAGGTGGAGACTCCACAACTTCTCTAGGCAACCTGTATCAGTATTTGACCACCCTCACAATAGGAAAGTGCTTTCTTGTGTTCAGATGCAATTTTTTGGTTTTTAATTTGTGCCTATTGCTTCTTGTCCTGTCACTGGCTACTACTGAGGAGAATCTGTCTTCCTCTTCTTTGTTCCCTCCCATCAGGTATTTATATACACTGATAAGATTCCCCTGAGACCTTTAAGTCTGAAGAGCCCCAGCTCTCCAAGCCTATGAAAGTTTATCCAGCCTATGAAAGTTGCTCCAGTTCCTTTAATGTGCTTTGTGGCCCTGTGCTAGACCCACTTTACTATGTCTACATCTTTCTTAACGTGGTCTCACCAGTGCTGCTGGCAATACTCTTTTAAATGCAGCCCAAGATATTCTGGGCCTCCTTTTTTTTATTTTGCCAGGAGGATGCACTGCTGGCTTATGGTCTGCTTATCGTCCGGAAGGTTCTTCTCCACAACAATTTTTCCCAGAGAGTTTGTTTCCAGTGTATACTAATATCTGGGGTTATTCCTCCCTAGATGCAGGATTTTGCATTTCCCCTTGTTGAACTTCATGTGAGTTCCCTTACCCCAGTTCTCTGCTACATTCTGCCTTATTGTCCAGGCTGTTAATGAGGATGTTGAACAGTACTGGCTCTAGTAGTAGCCCTGGGGTAGTAGTCACTACTGATGCATCTCCAACTGGACTTTGTGCCACTGATGATAAATCTCTGGACCTAGATGTTGAGCTGGTTTTCAACCCACCATCCACCCATCTAACCTGTACTTTGTCAGTTTGTCTATTAAGTTGACAAGATGAAATTATGGGAAATAATGTCAAAGGCTTTGCTAAACCTGAGGTCAGCAACATCCAGTGCTCAGCTCTCATCGACCAAGCTAGTCACATCATAATAAAAAGTGACGTATTTGGTCAAGCATAATTTCTCTTTCATAAATCCATGCAGACTATCCCAATCACTTTCTTGTCCTTCATGTGTGTGGAAATGGTTTCCAAGAGGATTTCACCTCCTGGGACCGAGGTGAAGGCTATTGGCCTTTAGTTCCCTGGACCTTTCTTTGTGAAGACATAAGTGATATTTGCTCTCTTCCAGTCTTCAGGAACCTCTCCCAGTCACCATGACCACTCAAAATGATCAAGAGAGGCCTTGCAATGACATCAGACAGGTCCCTCTGCACTTGTGGATGCAATGTGTGAGGCCCCATGGACTTACAGAGCTGTGTTCTCCATTTGAAGCTGCCTGGGTACAAAAGTCTGAAAGCAAAGAGCTGTCAGCACTACTTCAGTAGCACTTGGGTCCTGTGCCTTGTGACCATCACCTCTAAGTATGTGTACACTGGACAAAGAAAGTTCGCTGGCATCATCTTTGTGCCCTTCTGCATGACCTGCTGTGCAACCTGCTGTACATCTACTGGTTACTTCTGCTATTGCTGCACAAACTGCTGTTACATAGTCCTTGTCCTGGTCTGGGATAAAAGGGTGCTTGACTGTCCCTACTCAAGGGTCAGCTGGAAAAAAGGCTGCAGGCACCCGCTGGTCATGGACAGCTGATGGAGTTTGTTAGAAGCTGCTAGAGTTACCCTTACCTGGAAACAACAGGTATCCTCAGTATCCTCATAAGTTTCCCAAATCTCAGAAAAAGTGCCCAGAAGCTCAAGTTATCAAGACAACCTTAAAAGAGCCGAAACTGTGGTACAAACTGCTGTGTATTTTAGCTGCATGCTGGGCCTGGGTCTTCTACAGGCTAAATGAGAATGCAAAATGTCCCTTTCTAGATTTCACAGTATAGCTGTCTAACAAAGTTGCCTTAATGCTTTTCATTAAGAAAATTTTCAGAATTCAATGAATAATTTAATAATTTTCAGTAGAAATAGTATTTATAAAAATGCATAAAGTTCAGGGAAAAATTCATGCTACAAAGATATCCATCTGAAATTAAGCATTAATTTTCAAAACATTTTGAATTTTATTTTGGAAATATAAATTTCATTGCATTTAACTTCACTGCATTTAACATAGTAAAGGCAGAATCTGGAAAACTCCATCCATTCTGTAAATTATAGGTAGTAGAAATTTTTAAGAAAGCAGAACACGACAAAATTATTTGAAGACTTCAGAAAATTCTTTACATGGGGAGCTGATGGACCTTAGTTGAATTTTTTTCAGAAATTAATGGAATGGTGATTTCATTATAGAGAAAAAACTCTAAATACCTCTTTAATATAAAACAGACATTAAATAAAAGAGTTGTTGGAGGCCAATGGAGGATTAGCTACATGCCAAAGTGTAAAATAAAATACATATTTTGAAACGTGATTGACAAGAAACACAGGAAGAAGGAAATCAGGGAGATTTGTGAAGTCTCTTGTCTTTCAACAGGAAACTGTACTTCTGTGAAAGATATACATAACTAAAAAGTGCAGTCATATTGAGAAAAATAATGAAGTTCTGCACAACAGAGAGACAGGACGATGGCGTAGTTGTCCACTGTGGTTTAAATTCCACGCAATATTAGCTTAGCACCCAATCTTTCTATTATTTGTAGGTCAGTAGTATTGGACCAGGGACTTTTTTGAGTAACGTCAAGTTACCTTCTGTAACTCCTGATGCCATTCTGAACACTTGTGTAATAGTATCAAGTTGCTGCAGCAGTAACATGCCTGAAGCCAACATGCTGGACGCTGAAAAATTACAGATGAACGTAGTGCCTGCCCACAGACTGGTCTAATGTTTCTTATAGAGGAATGAGTAGCTGTTTCTGCTGGCTCACTTCTTTCAGTGACCAAAACTAAAACCCAAAGCTCTTACTGAGCAAGGTCTCATGTCTAACATAAACCACTTCACTAAAGATAAAAAACCTAAAAAACTATACAAAGTCACTAATTGTAGAGCGAGAGGAAACGCTGGCCTTTTGTAAGAATAGCAAATGTTTGAAGACTACTTGAGCCTACAGGAAAACACAACATTGGCTAACAGATGTGAATGAAAGTGGGTACTTTGGCCTTTCTATCTCATTTTGTATTGTCAGTTACCTAAGTCACTAGCTCTAACATGAGTCTTCTGCATGTTTCTTCAATATCACCATTAACAGTTAATTCTCCTCAGTTCCTTTTATCTTGCTTCAATGTGTATTGAGAGGTCTGTAAGTTACACACTTAATGATTCTCCTCTCAGCTCCTTATTAATCTAAGGCAAATTTTTAAAGGAGTTGAGCACTTAGAAGTGCTCCTGATGTAAGTGGAAATTAAAATTTTGAATATAACAAGTACAGTATACATGGAAAGTTTTTTCAAAAAATTTCATGTTCTCAAAGTGTGGCATCCAAATTGAATAGATACATTTAGATGTTTTTGAAGTGACTTTAGTTGTCACTAATATGCTACAGTTCAACTCTGTAAAATGGACACAATATCACTTTAAGGTCTGAACAATATGTTGAAGAAAAATTATTAGCTAGTTACACACTCAATAATATGCTTTAATCTTCAAAAGACAGCCCATGACAAAAGCAATAACTTCACATAATGTGAAAGATTTGGAGGATCTGCTGGAAGTAGAACAGAGGAACATGACATCTATAATTGAATAAAAAGGAACATTTATAGCCATTAGATGTGCACTGTCCTGTTTGTCATTAAACAGAGCAGAGATCTTGTTACAAATGGTATGTTATTGTGTAATTAAATGTATTGGAAATGCGAAAGCACATGGGAATTGAATTAAGACTGCAAACAATGTTGTTAGTGGTTGGGCAGGAGTGGCCAGCATGAAGGGTATTGTTGTGAGCATCTTACTGGTAGAAAGATAAAGACAGATGCCGAGGCTCTACAGTTTGCTGTTCCCATTGTTTGGCTCAAGGCAGCTGTGTGCATGGCAAGATTACAAAACAATCAGTGCTCCTGTTTTCATAGATGTTGGAGTGAGACAGCAGTTCTATTTTATGTGTGAGTAGGAAAATGTCCATGAAGAATCAACCCCCTAATTCCCACTGCAAAATGGAATAAAATAAAAAAAGTATTTCCAAATTCATTTATCCACCATTAAATATAATACAGTGTGTTAACTGTGAATTTTTGCATTAAAAAAGTAAGAAATTACTGGAGCAATGTTTCTAAAAACACAGCCATATTTACAACTGTTCCTAAAGGAGAACTAATAAACTGTGTCTTTCTGCAGATTCAGTACTCCACAGAAAACTTTAAATATGCTAAAACTGGATATCTGTAGCTTTTCACAGTATCCTGGATATTTAACAGCATAACAGTAAGAGTCATGGTAATTTTAAAATCCTTAATAAGCATATTCATATGTTAGTAAATATGTTTTAACAACATATTCATCACATAACTTTGAATTCTCCTTTACTACATTGACTTCTTCTGAATGGGTTCTTAATCCTTACGTGTGAAATTTAAATAAACTCAACTTTCATATCTTTGTGTTCAACTTAAATGAAATTTAGTACTATTTTTACAACTTAAAAACCAACATAAAACATAGCTTTGGGGCTCATTTTGTTCAAGAACTAGTTCCCTGTTAGTATAATTACTATTACTGTAATCATTAAACTAGCCTTTAATAATTCACTGTAGTTTATTAAGATCAATGATGAGAAATACAAAATCTTTTCACTTCAGATATTTTAACTGAGATAATAAATATCAAGATGCCTAAATCAAATAAGAAGTATTGAGACCCAACTTCAAAACCATAAACTGAGCACAACTTAATTTATAAAAATATTGAAATGTTTGAGTCTTAATAACTTTCCAAACTTTTAGGAACACACTAGATTATAAACTTCTAAAACTGAATTATTTCTTGTGATAACACAATCACAAATATTTGTTATCTTTTCTACTGAACTACCAAATTCAATAAGTCAGGGGAAACAAAAACAGAACATGGAGAAACCAGTCAGTCAGTTACTTCATTATATTAAAATTCTGAAAAACCAAAGGTTTATTTCATGTATTTTTCATAATCTACCTGCCTCCCCCCCCCCTTTACTGTATCCCCTTTTTGGTATACGTGTTTTAGGTTCTGACACTTGTGTAATGGCATCTACAAGACCTGGTTTCTGCTAATATTTTAGATAATGACCGTAAATTCATATTTTCATTTATCTTAGATGTTGTAAGGTATGGTTCACCCCACAATAAAATGAAAACTGAAAAGTTTTAATATTATTTTACTTAAAATTATAGCAGAAATAAATTGCACAAAATACAATATCTACATCTGTGCTGCCAGTCATTAAAACACTTTAGATGGTTGAAATTGTTAAATCTCCCTCAACTGGAGAGAAACCTCAAGTGTCAAAGCTCAGTTTGTTTTCAGCATGCTTCATACTCAGCTGCTACCTTACCATTTTTTACTAGTGCTTAGACAGAAGTTGCACATCAAGGTCAGTTAGCACACTCACCAGTTGTTCACCAAGTTTACTCACCCTTTGACCTTCTTTGCCAGGTGGACCTTGGGGACCCTCCAGCAAACCCTGAAGATACAAACATTAAACAATTAAAACATTCAGTATTATTTTCATCTTCTATTATTCTAGACTAGTCCAAAGAGCCAGATGTCAAGACAAGGCCTTTATTTCTAATATTGGTTATTCATAACAATTCTTTCAATGTTATATTAAGGTTCAAGAAAAAATGCAAACAATAATTATTAATCACATTCCACCATATAAAGGCTTTGGAAAAGAAAAGGTAAGTCAGCACTAATTAAGCATAGTTATATTTAATTACAATATTATACGAAAAGTGAATATTCTATAAGTTAGGATGCCACATGAAAAAAGGAGAAAAAAAATTATATTCAATGAAAGACAACTTACTCTACAACTCAAATTCAAATATAGGCACTGAAGGGGGAAGGGAAGGCAGGGAAAGGGAACTAAATATAGCAGAAGACCTTATGTTTGCTGCATTGTAAGAACTGGCCTGTGCTGCTTCCTCTGTGTGTCTGGCTCAGCTTTTCAAAACACTTCTGTGCCACTTTTTTCTCACTCTCTCCTCTGACCAGGTACAGGAACTCTGGGTATTTTGAATATACCCTCGACTTGTGAGCTTTCTCTCTGAACTTAGTGGAAGAATCTGCCCTTTTCAATCACAGATGGAATCACAGACCGGTTCTGACACTTTAGGGCTTTAATTTTATATCTGATTAATGTACAGTGTAATCATAAAGCCTTCAAATAACAACTCAGAACAACTCAAAGCAGTCATTCTCCCTTCCACTCCCCCTTTATTTTATGAGTCACCATGGAACATGTTACTTTGAGGAAGCAATTCAATTTCCATTATAGCAACAAGAAACATGAAATCAGTTTCAGTGCAACCAGCAAAGAGTATGGAACAGTTCTACTTCGTATAATAAAAAAAAAAAGTCTTGTATGTTATCTTGGATATTGTTACAGGGTGTAATAAAATTAAAGAACTTACCTTTAGTTTATAAAAGAGTTCAAAATATTAAAATATTAAATTCTTAGCCATTTAAATGACTCAGACTGGGGCATTGCTTCAGCTTGAATTAAATTATGGTCAGATTCAAACTCCTAATTTAGAAGCGATTACACATATTTATTGCCCCAATAAGGGTGAACTGAGGTCCCTTGAGAATCATGATTTTAAAAGGAACCCAGATTTCCAAAAATTAATTTAAAAAGTTCATTTATGATCTCTAATTCCCAAGATAAACTTGAGAAAGTAAGCAGACATTTCAAAGCTACTAGCTCATAGATCTTCAAGTAATGTTTTAAGTTGATTAGAATGAAGTCCGACTTCAATTTTAAATAAAAGTAGTCACTTCAAGAGCTTTTCCATTCCTATCTTTTCTTCACTTTCAAACACTGAAGCTAAAAATGTACCTCAGAGAGTACATAGGATATTTCTTCTTTTATTTCAGTTTATAATGTAAACAGGAAAAGGTTTAGGATCTTTTACAAAGTTGATGCACACCATTTTCATCTTTCACCATAAGTTTATGGAACTAGAATATACATGACAATGTTGTGTCCAACAAATAAATCATGGTAAGTTCATTACAGCACAAATATGTAGCTTACATATGCACAAAACCATAAAGCAGTATGTCAATGTGACCTCTGTAAATCTTCTTTAGTTTTTCCTCAGGTTAATGTAGAACTCGCAGAGAATTCTGTCTGTCCAACTGTTAGCAATATTCTAATTCTGTAAAGAAATTCTGGGAATTCAGGAAGAGGTGGAATTTTGTTTTGTTAATCTTTCATTTCTAGTGACAACTTACGCAGGGAAATGAGATGAAAACCTGCAATGTCTGTTTTATGGGGGAGGAAATACTTAGCCTCACATATCTGCACAATAAGGCTCCAAGGAGACAAGAATTACACAAGAATGTAACTGCACAATAATGATAATTAATAGCCAACATTTTTGTCCAAGAACTACTTTTATTCTTTTTCTTCTCTCTACAATATTATTGTCAAGAAAAAGGAACCAGATAAGGAGATTTATCTTCAAGGAAAGGGAGGAGAGCAGCGTACAATTGGTAACTAGGCAGGGAGGACTCCCCTGTACAAGGAGCCATATCCTGATATTGAAACAGAGGTAAAAGTTCACATCAACTTCAGTGGGATCTTCGGTTTAAAAAGTGATAGAACAACATAGGTCACGTTAACTAACACAGCTGTGAAACTGTAGTAACTTGGCCAAAGTAATGACCTAGCACTGCTATCCCTGCTCAACATTCACCGAAATATATCCTGGAAAAATAACTGCAGAAGAAACCTGCAGGAGAAATACAAAAAAAGACTTTTCTACAGAGAATTCTGTCTGAAGGGATTAATAAAACTTGAACTCCTCTAAAACTTAGCAATGAATAGAAATATGTATTTGTAGGAAGGTAAATCAAAGTATTTCTTAGGTTTTATTCCTATTTAACTTCTGGAGATCTTCGTTTGGAGATCAAAGATCAGCTGTAAATTGTGTTGAAAACATTTTTGTCAGAAGGGAATCTATTGTACATGTACCATCTCCCCAGTTAAACAACATCAAAAGCAATTAAAATCATAGAATCATAAAATGGTTTTGGTTGGAAGGGACCTTTTAAAGGTCATCTAGTCTAACCCTCCTGCGATGAGCATGGACATCTTAAACTAGATCAGGTTGCTCAGAGCCCCTCCAACCTGGACTTGAATGTGTCCAGGGACGGGGTATCTACCACATCTCTGGGCAACCTGTTCCAATCTTTTACCAGCCTCACTGTAAAAAACTTCATTATTATAACTAATCTAAATTGACCCTCCTTCAGTTTAATATCATTATGCCTTGACCTATTGTAACAGGCTCAGCTAAGAAGTCTGTCTCCATCTTTCCTATAGGCCCCCTTCAGGTAATGAAAGATAATTGAAATGATTCACTGTGTGTCACTCTGACACTCTTGAACTGGCCAGAGGATGGGTATGGTGATGAGCAAAAGAATGTCTAGGAATAGCACAAGGCAAAGTGAGATATAAAAACAGCCTATTCCTGTGACATCAGACTGGCAGGAAAATATGACGCATCCTTAGAGGTGGCCTAATATGTATAGGACTTTTTCTGATGCTGCAAGGCCACCTTTGAGGTTAGAAGGTGGTAGCCTTCTACCTACTCCACAGAGAAGTGAACTAAAATAACAAACACAGTCTATAAAGCCTGTTCCTGTCATGGACCAAGCAAGCCCCTTGGAGTCAGGTACCTGAAGGAGTTTGAGGAACATGAAGTGTAAATGTCTTGAACGTTACCACGTAGCTTGGGGAAAAAAAAATCAGTAAACAGGGGATGTGGTTAAGGGCATCTGAAACTTAGAAATTCTGTCACAGTGAATGAGGATGGCTATGAAAAGAGAAGAAACATGATGCACAGGCAGACACAAGAGGGTTGTACAAAATCTTGAATAAGGAGAGCAGAAACTCGTGAATTCCTTTATAAGAGGTAAATCGTAAAGGGAAGTGCTGACAAGGGAAAAGGTGCTGATTAGAATATAGAATAGAAAAAGCAAGCACACTATGAAGTGCGTGCTGACAGATATTTAAATGAAATATCATCAAAGCTTAGTCTAAGCTTTACTTGAGGGAATCTAGAAAAACAACAGATTTAAAAAATGCTACAGTAGAATAAGTGAGCTTTTAAAAGAACTTGCTTGTCAGTGGAAGTACCAGTAGAAATTAACATTTTAATACTTTTTTGCAACTATCAGGAGATAAAAGATAACAAGAATTATTTAACTTGAGATGGTAAAAGAAAAATGTGTTAGGAAGTGGCAGTAAAAGTAGCTACCAGTTCAGCCTGTTAAGCTGTTTTAAGTTTCAGAAGCTATTAATTTAAAATATATGGGCCAGCATGTAGCTATCAGAAGCCGCTTACTATAGAAGGGCTAAAATCCTGTCATGTGACTCTGCAGATACAAAAACATTTGTAAATACCTGATACATCACAACAAGCATCTGCAGAGATGTGGTGGAGACCTGGTTCATAAATTTAATTACTCAGAGTAACTGCCTATACACATACTCTCAAAAAAGCAAAGTTTTTATTGTGACCTCTCAGTAAATAAAACAAAGTTAAAAAAAAAAAATCCCCGCTGAAGTAGAAGAGTGAGGCTACTTAAAGTTGTTATTCATATTACTTATTATGGAAGCTCATGGTGGATACCAAAACAGTAAAATATTAGACAAGAATGTATATTTTTGGTATTCTGAAAGTTGCTTCAAAACACAGCTGATAGTTTTTGAAGCAGAAGGCTACATAGCTGCCTTATGTACTTGTAGGTAGTGTTGCTGAAATACATTCCAAGCTGAAATACATTTCCTCCTCAAAACAAATTAAATATAATGCAAATGCTAAAAATAATAAGGTAGGTCTAATTAAAGCACAAAAATTATTTCCTTGTAGACCCTTATAGATTGGTTTGTGTGTACTATACACAAACTACTCTCATCCAGTTTTTCCTCACTGAATTCCAGCAAACATAAGACCTCAATTTTTACAAAATAAATGCTACTAGACAGGGAGAAAGTGTATGTAGTTTAGTGAGATAAGTCAAGCAAAGACAGAGATAGCCTAAATTAGGTAATGCAAGAATAGGTCATTTTTTAACCATTAGAATATGCAAGTTTTTACAATGCTAAAACTTGCTACTTCAAAAACACCTAGCTATAATAGACATGATTTGGCTAAGGAATCTGAAAACATTTTGTTGATAAAGAGAAAAGTATAGCTCTGCTGAAACATCATCAACACTAAAACACTTTTTAAGCAAACTGGTGGGCAATTCCCACTGCAGGGGTTTGACCTAGTTTTTTAAAGCACAATCCTCGTCAGGATAAGGAAAAGCCATCATCCTGTTGAATTATATATACAATGATCCCTCTGTAAGCTCCTCAAGCAGAGCAGCACAGAATCACACAATTCAATAGATTCCCAGATTCCTGACAAAGCACAACATCTTGTCACAGTGAATAACGGCAGCCTGACTAACCTGAAGAGCCTTCTCCAGCCACCCAAATACTGCTTGTGGGATGGATGGTACTGCTGTGGACGCACTGATGCAAGAACGTCACAGCATTCCAGACAGCATGCAACAAGATGCATTTCAATTAGGTCTTAAACGCATCTACTTATCAGGAGGTGTTTGCAGAGAACAAGTTCTGTTGTGCAGGTCATGACTGCCACTGTGATCCTTCTACCATATTTTGAGGATATTTTTCTCTTGGGCCTATTTGTACTATATTGAGAGGATATAAATGGCTTCCTTTCAGGTAAAAACAGACTATCATATTCAGCAAGAAAAGGAGCTGAAATATGAATACCTTCCCTGCAGTCAACATGGCTACAGTGTTGGTTTCTCAGGTATCTTCAAGGCAATTTACTTGCTTTGACTGTCCTACTGCCCTACCTTGAAGCCCAAACAGGAGGGTGAGGAAGAGGGATACGACTATGATGGTTTCCTCTTCTTGTCCAAAGGACTACCTATTGCCAATGACATGGCAACACACTGAGCTCACAGACGCACCTCACTGTTACAAATATGTGGGAATATACAAATATGGGGAAAATGGCACAGGAAAATCACAGAAAGATAACTAATCTCCTGTTGTATTACCATTTATGAGGGAAATTAGACTACCTCTATCTTCACCATTTCCAAACATGACTTTATCTCATTCACATCCTTACTGAAGTACATCCATTGTACACCATGTTTGGTCTCAGTGTTACCATTCTGTTTTGCTACTAGGCCATTTTTCTTTCAGAACTGCTGCCAACCCATTTACTTCTTTGTGAAAGGAGACAGCATTTAGCAGAAGTATTTCAGTCTGCCAGAATACATGATCAGCCACATTTTCATAATCATTTATTACTGGAGCAAACAGAGAATATGTTTCTCACTGATCTCATTATGCTTTGGGTTTGGCTATTTCTTTAGCTCTCTCTGGTAACTTAACTCAAAATCTACGTTTCTTCAGAGACAATCATTTCAAAGGGAAATTGGAAGAGCAATTTCACAGAAGTTCACACTTCATGAACATAATACTTTTAATAAACATAGGCTTATTTGCTGAGTAAAAAAAGCATCATTTAAAATCCTGCAGAGTAATTTGAAATTATTTGTTACATTGATATCTACTGCATATGGGACTATTCTCAAATCATTCTTCTAATGGAGGACATATAAATCGTATTCATGCCAATTTAGCAGAATGAGAATTTTTGAAAAACAAATTTTATATTAAGCTAAGACATCAATCTTCACTTGTGCCTTCAGTATCAGTATTACTGCACAAAGAAGATAAAAACTGGACTGTAACTGCTAAAACATGTTCTATATTAATAAAGAGGTAATCTTAATAGGATCTACTCCCATACTTAAAAAGTGCCTTTTGAAGAAGAGCATATTTGTAAGTTATACTGTGAGAGCTAAAGGTCACTATATTTTATGCAAAACAACTGAACACTTTAGTATTGTCATGAAAGTAATATACCTCAATTAAAAAAGCTCAAATATATATAAATTCAGATTTTTCTTAGAGTATGTGCAAGAAAAGAAGAGATTTAGAATGAAAATGTAATTTTCTCTCTATACTTTCTTTATTAAGTAGAATTCCTTTCCTTTACTTTATGTCATTCCATGAAAAGAAAGTGAGGGTAATATTAGTTGAGTTGCTTACTGATGGAGGGGGTGTGTCCCTTTCTTTAGCTTCATATGAATAACTGAGGAAAAAGCTGTGTAATCTGTTGCTGATATTTCTTTACGAAGGGGAGAGCCAAAAGTTACAAGTGAAGCTTGCCTGGACCTGAATCTGCAACTTCCTCCCACAGCCGCCTACACGCCACACTTGTGTGCCAGCTTCCTTTGGCTCCATTTAACCAGACCTAGGAGCCAACATTCCAACTATCTGTTTAGTAAGCAAGTCTTGGGGACTTCTGTCTGTGACTGACTTAAGCCTCAGCTTCTGAGTAAACACTTGGTGCCATCTGGATGACTATTTTATAACTCCTGAAAGGGATAGGTCCGCAGGAACGTATGGATGGACGCTCGTTTTCCTCAGGAACCAAAAGCAGCATATCGAGTGTCAAGAGGAATAGTTATCATATATTTTACAAGAGATAGCTACGCTACCTTCCCTCACCTGTCACTCTTCTGACACAGCACGCACAGGCTTAAGCTGGGGATACCAGAGAGGGCAAGCTGCAGAGCCAGCTGTGACCCTGCAGAAAACAGTCCCCAGCTTCTGCCACTAAATCCCATATTTTGACTAAGCCACACAACAGAGTAGTAAAATCCCTGCCGTTTCTTCTCTGAAGGTTCCTTAGCTACAGGAACTTAAACTTTAAAAAACACCCCACAGATTGCTGCATAAAGAGGACATAATAAAGGAGAAAAATTCAAAATATATTTGCAGCATTTATTCATAAGACATCTGAAAAGTACTAAAGAAAAGAGACACCTAGTACTTACAGAGAAATTCAGAACATAGCAAAGAAATTAAAGGCTGCATAAAGAATCAATCATGACTTTGGACTACTCTCATAAAACTACCATCATAGATGAGGAGACAAAATAAATATGTGTATCTGGACTTGTGTAGTGTTAACTGACTCCATAGAAACATAGGAAAACTTTACATCTTTACTAAAAGGGCTCAAATATGCACATATATATATTGAGTTTACAATAAAATGCATTTGTGTGAAAAATGCCTGAATCAAACAAATATACTTAAAACTATTGAAATTACTAATTTCATTAGGATTTTACATAAAGCCTATAAACTTTTTCATATATTTCTTTTTACAGCTTAGCATATTTTGTGCTACAATGCTGTTTCTTTTCTCTAATTCTTTATGCATGATTGATGAAATTATATTAACAAGACTTCCATATGTGCCTTAAAGAAATGTACAGAAACATATTCAACTCTAATCCCACCTCTTTCTGAATTCTCTGCTATTGCTGCAAGTAAGAAATTTTGTTAAGTATGCATGTGTTAAGATTTCAGTATGAAATTTCTGTTAATGACATCAAACAGGATAATCCAGAGCTCTATTTTTTTAGATCAATGTACTTCCTGAGCTATGAAATTTCTATTTCAAACTCATAAAATAATTTTTGCAACTTAAAAATCAGTGGTATTGTCTCTTCTGTTTTGCAGTTTTGGCATATCCTCGTGTACCTAATAGGTTGTTACAGCTGTGGGGTATTAATGAATTCCGCCATACATACTACCTCAAAGTATCCCTCATTCCATACGATAATGGCTATATCTGTCAGCTGAACACTTAAAAATACAGGTTTTTCCTCCAAGTACTGGCAATTTCATTCTCTTCCATATTTTCTCATGTTTCCATGCTTCTTATGGTTCTGAGTAGTCAAGGATTTCCTACCCATCAGGGATGCCTGAACACTTTTAGACACAGAGTCACTGACATATTTTAGACTTTTGCAGGTACCAATAGCACAGAAAAATGAAAAAAACAAGAGTTTCTACTTCTTGGTGTTACATACCCCTGTAAATTACCTAAAGACAACTCTCCCTGGACCAAAGGACCATGAACCAGCTGTTTGGAAATGACTGCAGTGAAGCAGTCTCAGTCTTTTGCCACCTTCACACTCCCTATGCTGAGGACAGGACCATGGTACAGGTCTGTGTATGGGGAGAATGTTCTGACCCTGAACAACATTGCTGATGGTCTAGTTTATACTGATTCTAGAATATACTATAGATCTCCTCAGCTTATTCCACTGATGTATGATTTCTATGGAAATTTCTAGGAATGGAAAAGCTGCACAGGGCAGCAGAGCTCTGTATAACACCATCATTTTCCGCCTGTTTCATTATGCAATTGAACTGAGGCAGAAGATCGGTGACCCAGGCCCAGTTTGAGCAAAAACAAGTCCCTTTCAATATTCCCTCTCTCCCTGCCCAAAAGTCACATTTTGGACTTAGCTCTAACAATGTGTCATAATTTTCACTCCTCTTCCCTCCTTGCCCCTCAGTACAATAATTAATTTATCTTTTGCATAAAAATAAATAATTTTCAAATTAGGAAAACATAAATATGACTATAAGCAGAGGACAAATTTATGACATTATGCCTGAGTCCTAAATGAATGGAACATTTTAAAACTTTGCTTTAACTGAAACACTTATGCCACATTTTGGGTATAACAGCACGAATGGTCCTGATATAATACATTCTCATTAAGTGACACATGGATCTTGACATTATCTGACCTACTTCTTATTCACAGCGAGATATGACATCTTCCTTTCACGATTATATATTGTAGGAGTCATGGCCACACAGAAGTCACACAAATAAAACAGCTCCGAGGACTGGATTTTCCCCTAGCCACCATCATTCATGTCATTCATCTTCTTTTAGCTCTTGCCAGCAGAAACGCGTGACTATTTACAGTGGCAGGGAGAGAAAGCCTTCCTGCTGGGCCATATATTCCCACACTGTTGTAATCTGTCTTCAAACTGCTAAACCCTTATCTCTTCTCCAGTTAGCAGCTACACAAAAACCACATTTCAATATGTCAGTTACTAACATCCCTCTGCTTTCCGAAAATTTAAATATTTTCTTTTAAAAACTGTGAAGACGACCATCAGTGAATGTACCAACACAGAGACATCTTGCTGTGCCTGTATTGACTGAACTAAAACATTTGCACAGCATTCTATAATCAAAGAAATGCAATTCTTTAATAGTCCATTCATGAAAGTGAATCACTTCAGGTACAGAAAGAGTTAAGTTCAGTCAATTTGAAAGCAGCTTTTGATTTTCAATATTGTACTACTGACCTTCAAGTACAATTCTTAGGAAAGATAAGTGTCCACAACTGCAGCTTAACACAATGAACCCATTCAGAAGAGGAACATATCCAGGTGCTTCTATCAGAATGGACGTCATAATTTTTCCACAATTTACATTAAAAATGCTCTTATAATGCACACAAAATAGATATCCTCAGTTCTTTTTCCTACCTTATCCTCAGACATGTCCTATTCCTATTTCAATGATCCCTTCAAGGGCTGTAAGAATCTATCTAAAGCAAAACCTACTCCAATCCATCCACTGCAGTAACAATCCTATTGCAGTTTACTACTAGTATTTCAACATTAACTCTTCCAACACACATTTTGACTGTATACTCAAGAGCTGAAGGACATAGATGGACCTGTTTACCTCTAGCAAGACATGAACTGCAGCAAAGAGTCACTGACCTTGGGACACAGTACTAACTTATCTCCAGGAAATCAAGATACAGAATATTTAGGTTTCATCATCCAAAAAACAAGTACCATAAAACATGGCAACTTAATTTTGAAGCCTGAAGAATAGAATTTCTCTTTATCATATGGGTCTCTGGTTATATCCTTCCATGTTTGTAAGATCTAATGGAGGTCTTTGCTGCTACGGTCTTGGAAATTAGAAGAGTGAAAAGACAATGTATAATCATTTACACTATGAATGACAGTCCTTATGAAGTTTATTTAGGATTACATGGGTAATATGAATAGTGTAGAAGTAGTTCACAACACTGAGTTATGGGGGAAGAGCTACTCATATCATGAAACTACAGCCTGGGAATTTGGGAGCTTCTGTCTATTTCTTTTTTTCATTTTTCCTGTGCTCTTTTGCACCATTCTGAATTGGTTTTATCCAAACAGACTATCCTTTATGGGAGGGCTTCTCCTTTCATTTCATGAACACAACCACTAGAATTCAAGCAGAATTTATTACTTTTACAAAGCAAAACTTGCCCTGGAGAATTTTGGGGACACTTTTCTTCAGGCTTTATACATGCTTGGGGCAAGGATCATTGCAAGAAAATTAAGAACATCTTCCACCATCTATATAACACTATCTAGCCAGAATACAGCCTGATACTGTATATTAAAAGCATTAGTAATTTTTGCAAGCTTTACTGAAAAATGTTTTTCACTAAAAATAACAAGGGAATTCTTTCATTTCAACAAGCCTATACTATTTATACACAGAATAAAAAACATAATATTCTTGTTAGCATTTGGTGGGAATCAAGATGTTTTAAATGTGCTTTTTTTTTATATTTACAGAATTCCTTTCACAAGTCATATAGAAAATGGTGAGGTACTCTAAAGAGAGGGACTTGGCTCTTATGTTTATTAGGGAAAGTATTTACACTGCAAATAAGTGAAAAATGTGAAGCATTTCTTAGGGATTTTCTTTTGTTTGTTTTTGTTTTACATGTACTCACACTCAAGGCAGCTGGTCCTGGAGGTCCTGCATCTCCCTAGTTAAAACAGGAGAGTAAATAAATCAGCAATCTCTTTAGTTAAATATATTTGACCTCTAGTCATTTTAGAGAATATGCACCACTGCAGAAGTAATTTCAGTATAATCATCAAACATGTTCATTATGAAAATGTGTGAGTAAAGGGATATTCTTTTCCAGTAATGGCAGACATATACACAGTTTGCCACAGGTTAAAGGGAAAAAAAATACCAAGCCTCTGCATAAATGACTCACAGCTATAAAAAAAAAAAAGCAATCCTTCAAAACACATTTGCATATGTTAAGTTACAAGCTGCAGCTTACATGCACAAGGTGGCTGCTGAAGTCAGTGTGACAGCTCACATATTTAAAGACATCTGACTGTGTAAAACATTCACAGAATTAGGTTGCTGAGGTACAAATCACATTTGAGACCTTCAGGTTTAGTTCATGGGAGCAAACAGAGTAATTCAGAACCAAATTCAGACTCCTGTTCAGAACTCCTTTTAAAATTTTTTGTGATAAAGAGTACTTGTCTTCTGCATTTAGTCAGCCTGTATTCATATTCTTCAACCCTTAAGTTACACAAATGGCAGCAGTGGATGTTTGTCACACATAGTTTTGGCAATGTGTTCACAATTGAAGAATGTCACGCGTACTCACATATACATACAACTTAATAGATTAAAAAAAGTACCTTTTCTCCTTTCGGACCAGCCACACCAGGTCTACCAGGGTCACCTTTTAGTCCCTGGGCAAAGAAAAGAAATGCTTATTTGTTGTCATCTGTGAAAAATTTTGGACTAAATCCTACAGTGCTTTGAATTACTATATACTAAACAGTTAAGCCTTAAAATTCTATCCCATTATTAGCACTATCTCAAAATCCTTTATTTTCATTATTTTGTGAACAGACAGATATCTATTGAAGACCACATGTGTCTTCGACACATAATTAAACATATAAAGCCAATCTACTTTATCATGCCCCATTATGGCAAGTGGCAAGTAGAAATGCAAAGTTCCTTTGAAGTCCCAGTAGGTCTGTGTCTTGCATGGCCAACAAAAATAAAACAGAATACTAGACAGTACTAGTACATTCACTTAAACACCACTAAAATTGGGAAAGAGGCAGAGATGGAGAGAGATCTGCAGAGTCCATGTTTCAAGTAGCAATGCTGAGCTGGTGAGCTACAGGAAGGTACAGTTCAGAGTTGCTGCAAATCTTCCAACACTCTCACCTTCACCAGTGTTTGAAAAGGCAATTAGAGAAATAATTGATTCTTTCATACTTCCTGTCTTACTTCTGCCTTCAGCTGGAGAAGCAAATACTGTTGCCTAGCCTTACACATTACACATGCAGCAACTCCACACTTGCAGGGGCAGAGCAGTTTGGGTTGGAAGAGACACTTAAAGGTCACCTAGTCCAACCTCCCTTACAACCAACAGGGACATTGTCAACTGGATCAGGTTGCTCAGACCCCCATCCAACCCAACCTTGAACATTTCCAGGGATGGAGCATCTACAACCTCTCTGAGCAAACTGTTCCAGTTTTCACCATTTTCATTGTAAAGTATTTCCTACTTATATCTAGTCTGAATCTACCCTCTACAATATCTATTTATACAGCTCTTATGCTAACAAGTTCTCACCAGAAGCACTCAAAAAAAAAAAAAATCTTTAGCACCCAGGACACAATCTTTGTGGTCTTCTTGCAGCAAAAAAAAAAAAATTGAAAAGCAAGAGGTTTTGAAATATGCCCAGCAAATTCAACCCATTCTGCAGCAACAATTGAACTTAATTCTCATGCTGGACAAACCTACCAGGAACTAATTTTTACTTAAGTCAAGATCTTTGTCCTGTGTCTTCCCTCTGATCACTGCTTTAGCAGCAAGGGACAGGAGACCATGTACAAGTTCAAAGATTTCACTCAGAAATGAAATGGCAACAATGTAGGCAATAAAGGACAGAATCATAATGAGATACTACACAACTAGGCCACCATCATTATTATTCTGGAGGTTAAATAGGACAAGGACAGAAAAGATTAATCTACATCTGAATTACGGTTTACAAACTAAAGTTGTTCTTGGCTCCCTTTTTGTCCTTGCAAACTCTCTTCCTCAGTTTGCAATTATTGGAAAGATAGAGACAACTGGCACAAAAATGGTAACTAACATCTGTGCCTTGGTGGGTACAGAAACATTAAATCAGTGAGTGTTCTAAATACTGCGTATTTGTGCAACTTCACTTCCTGCTAAAATTACATTAATTCACCATCTGGAAGGAACATCATTTAGAACTATATGAGCATTTAAGTACCCACTTTGGATTAAATTTGTGGTTGTTGTAAATACCCCTGATTTAGCTTTGATTTGTCCTTTATTAAGCTTGCCAAATACGTAATAGTTAAATCAGAAGTAGTTTTGCTGTTTGAACTTAAAAAATGTGATAGGCAGATGGATTCAAAAACCAAGCCAAAAAATTGCTTTCTTTTTACAATCTGCATATTTATGACATAGCCTTAATATTGTCTCCATTTACTACATTTTACTTTCCACCTCCTTCTCAAAGACTGCATAAAACACAGCCACTCCATATTCTAAAAGCCATTTTAGGGATTTTTCAGGTATGCAAACTGTATGGATTTGATTCACAATCGATACTAGCAAATCAGCAGTGGAATAATATGCATTAGTTTAAGAATTAGTTCTCAGGCTGTATGTTTACAGAAGAGAAAAGATATTGCTAAAAAAATCTGCAACTCACAGGCGGTGATATATATCTGTGTGTGTCTCTACTGAATAGAAAAGGCAACTGCAAATGAAAGATACTGAGCCTGAACCATGCGCTTTCAAACTACGAACTTCATTTTTCCTAATTGCTGTGTTTAAAGCTTTTAGTAGTGTTCCTGCAGAGCACCTCGGTGAGGTATGTAGTCTGACAGCTACTGCAGAGATGATGACCACAGAAATTGACCTCAAATAAAAAGAACAAGGGGAAACTACATGTTTGACAACAAGCCTTGCAGTGTTTGAAAGTGGATTTTTAAGGACCCAGGAAGATTTATATATAACGCATCTATTCTAAAATACTTGAATTAGCTTTTATTTGCAGTTTAAAACCCTAAGAGAGAAAAGTAGTATCAGAAGAAAAAAATCGCTTAGGATGCTATCCCATTAGAAGTATTTCTAGTTCTCCTACACATTACATATGCGTTTTAAAAATACTATAATCTTAATGAGTTCCAGACATACTGAATGCTTGACAAAAACACATCTGGAACTGCACTATGCCTATTCTTCCTTAGAGTGACCCTTTTGAAGGTGCTGAGAGGTTTAGCTGCTGCTCATTCTCCAAAATGCCATAAGAATTCCTGTGGTAAGTCAAATGTGTAGCCCCTTCTAGCGCAGTACAGTATGGTATCCTGTCTTTGGCAGACACCAGAACAGGATGCATCAGTAAAATGAATGTGGTTATCTATACAGATATAATTTGGATGATTTTAGATTAAACCTGAAATGAGAAAAGCTTGTTTTCTGCAATATTTTATAAGAACAAGGTCAGTTTTGAAAACTAACAAGTTTCTATCAGTCTAAGGAGTCTGTTATCAGATTTGCCAGGAATTCAAGAACTGCCTAAAAATTCCAGCAGCTCTCATTAACAGAGAGCAAACGAACTATTGAATTCTATCCCAATCTAATTCTACCTTTTTGAGCCCAATATAATAATACGCATTTGTGAGTTCATGAACAGTCTTCAGCTGCTGTGTTTTCTCCTCTGTAAAGACTACAGATTAGTCTTTTTACCGGTCACAATAAAGTTACATTATGGTTCCTCTATGGATGCCAAAATGCAAAGTGAACATTAGCATATATATGTATAAGGCTGATTCAAAGCTAACAAGATAACAACACTTATAGCAGAAATAGCAGAAGTGAAAAATGTTCTATATATAAATAAAATAAGACAGGTAACTGTAACACAATTATATTGCAAATGTCAATAAGGATATGAAGTCAGACAAATTGGGTCCAGTGGGGGAAAGATTTAACTAGAGGCAGTTTTTTTGTTTGGAGGGGATGACAATGGTATTACTTCTCATGGAATGAAGGAAAAATAGATAAAACAGGTAAAATGTACCATCAGCTGGCATCAGGCACTCTTCTCGATGAAAAAAACGCAAAAATCAGCTGGACCCCAACCAGAGGACTTCAGCAGTTCCACATGGGCCAAGTGTTGCCCATTGGAACTCGATCTATTCGTACAGCATATGCCATGCTGCACACATGTGGCGATGGAACATGCTGTAAGATTGCCATAATATTTTTAGAAGAACTGATTTTTCACTCTAAAAGATATCTGTTGGGAAAAACATAATTTGTTGTTTACAATTCACTGGCTGCATTAAGAGTAATCTGGTTCAATTTCACATCAGGTTAAAATCTCCTAGAACAATACATATTATCTAATGTACTGGAAATACAGTACACAATCCAACACCCTAAACAACGATGTTTATACATTGTTATAGATCAAATCAGTTATCTCTACTGACTAGTGGAACTTGGAAATACTCTAACGACTATGAACAGAACTATATTTTCTTCACAGGGCAGCCTTAAAATCTAAAGATAAAATAGAATTCTACACTAACCACAGTTTCAGAGTCAGCTGTACAACACCAAGTTGTATAAGTTGGGATAACTTCTCTAATTTAACGAAGTATTTTCAAAGCTCAGTTTATCTTTCATGTACTTTAAAACACTGTCATTGCTCTTTTTTCATTAATGTAATTCAAAAACTTCAAATTGCTACACTACTAGAATTTACTGGCCCCTGAGCAATGTCTACTATCTCCTTATACTTTAGTTCTTAACAGAATTCTCAGACTCTAGAAAGAACAAATATCATTACCAACTTCATCCTTTCAAGCAATAGGATTCTTCCCTTCCTATCCATGTGTTTCCTTGCAATGCTAATGCTAAGAGAGTTCAAGATTAGACAGACAGGCCCTGAGGGTGTGAAGGTAAATAACTGTTATTATCATATCAAGACACTGTATCCCTTTAAAAATGTTCATACTTCTGTTTACCTTTTCCCACATGTATAAAAATAAAAAGGTCTGACACATTTTCCATCTTTGATTGAAAACCTGGGATTTTTTTCATTGCTTACTGAACTTTAGAGATCCATCCTTTGACATCAGGTATGTAATGAATAAGAACATCTTATGTAGGAAAATTTTATAAAAGTCACTTATGGTATTGCCTTCTCCAGCAGAAGAAATAAAAATAACTAGTTAAACACTTGGTTTAATGAATATACTAGATTTTCATTTCAGCTTTGGTTTTTTTTGGTCGTGGTTATTTTTTTTTCCAATTTACAAGAAAGACACTAATCTTCCACTAGTTATGCATGACACATGCATGATAAAACTTGCTGTTTTCTCTTACTTTTGTTGAAGGACCGAATTTATGTCAGCAAATAGTAATTGGCAGTATCCCATGTTATTCATTCCTACCAGCACCACTGATCAAGAAAATTACGACTCAAAAAAGCATCTAAAAGTTTCAGTAATAAAGATTTTCTTTCCATTTCAATTCAACTGGCAAGAATATGAATATAACATAGATCTTACTCCACATATAGTTTCATGGATATTTATATTGCAAATTTATCCTTATTCCACATGGGATGTGAATGTATTTATCAGAGTTTCTTTCAGACAGTGTCTCTATGAGGCTCCACTTGCTACAGTGATACAAATGACAGCATTATTACAGAATCACAGAATCATTAAGGTTGGAAAAGAACTCCAAGATCATCAAGTCCAACCTTCGACTTATCACCATCTTGTCAACCAGACCAAAGAATTAATAACTCCTCAATTACAAAATCTTGCATCCAAATATAAAACCAAATATCTGAAAGAGTGGTGGAGAGAAGCAACATATAAAAAAATTACAGGATTTTAGTGGCAGCAATGTAGCACCTGAGTGTTATGTCAAGTGGCTAAAATAATATCTCAAAGGAGAAATGAGACATACTACTTAAACTGGCTGTTCATCCTATACAGGCATATACCTGCTTACAGGTATAATGTGAACATGTAGCACAGGAGGAATATATTAGTAATATATTATTTATGACTACTCCTTAAGAAACCAAAAACAATGGCAACCACATCAGTAGTATTTATAGTAAGCACTCATGTTGTCAGATGGATTTTGAATGATGTCCCAGACTGGGACACGGCACTATAAATTTTGGCTCAGATTCCTGGCATGATGAACTGGGAGATGTGCAGAACAGTTAAACATATTCACAGTTCCTGCCTCAAAACCTGACTCTCAGTGAGATTGACCCAGTTAGCACAACAAGTGAGGGATGAGGGAATTAAAACTTTCTAGGTATAGCATCATCATTACAGAAAGCCTAGTCTCCAAATCAGGTCTGGCTTCCCTCTGCCGTGCTACTTCATACTAGAAAGAACTTTCTGTACAGCTAGGAAAACATGAGCAGCAAGAGCAAGCAAAACTGTCTGTGACACCTACTTTCCTGATTTTGGTAAAAATACATTCAAATATGTTTCTACCATTTGTGCAAGATAAAATGTTCAGTCATCATCTTAAAGTTCTTCACTTGTGAGGATGGAAACCCTCACTCCCCAGGAAGAGGCAACAGCTGCTAGCAGACTTTTAAGTGTTTTCAGGTTTTCTTTATACATCACTGAAGATTAAACCAATGTAAGTAGATTAACTTGATTATTTCAGAAATATCAGATGTTACATTTCTGCATATAGAATGAGTTAGAGACACATTGATAGCAACAAAGAGTGAATGATGCACAGTCCTTTAAATTTAATGACTGGCATCTCCATGCACAGTGATAACTGAATCCAAAACGTTTTATGTAAGTGTTGTTAAAAAGGAATTGTGTGTGAATTCAAACAATACAATGCTATATTGCCTTGTGCCATTTTACTTCCAAACTGTTTTAATGACAGTTTCCACAATGATAATGTACTGTTTCTTGACACATTGCAATAGTTCAATAAATATTTAAAATTATAAATGTTCAGTATTTTTCACTTTCACAGTGCCACTATGTTAAATATGTCCTGGAGTTCATCAGATACTTAGGATACCTTACTCTTTCTAAAAGGTTGACGGAACAAGATCCCATGTAGTAAAGGAGATCATGTAAGACCAACACAGAAATGTCACCAGGGCTATGGAAAGAAACACAGATGTGTTTTTTCCATGCTGTCAGCATATATGTATGCATGACAGAAGTATATGGTTCACCTTTACAGAGAGGCAGGCTACAAGAGAACATCGCTTTGAATATCTAAATGTAGTTTCACCTTAGTATATAGTATACATTTTCATATGAAAGACATACACTATTACTGAAAAATAGACCAATTTATCTAGCATTAAAGTATAATAAATCAAAAATAGGAAAAATATTTTTATGGTTACAGTGTGAATTAAAAGCCAGGTGATGTAAAATTTCATAATTACGTAGTCTGTTTTACTGCATTTTCAGTAGACCTGGCTAGATTGCCATAGTATTTTTGTGTCAGATGCTGACCCTTTCACCCTTTTGCTAAAGTTGCTTTAAAAGGTAATGCTGAATGATTTTTCCAAATCCTGTGTCTGGATTCCAATCCTAATGTGAGTCATTCCTCATCTGTGAGATGCTCTCTGCCTTCAATTGCAATGGTTTGCAACTGGAGAGCAAACGGTATCCTTCATTGAAACCTAAAGCCAGGGTGACCCCCAGGAAGGTCAAGAGGGAGATTGGAGGGGAAGAGGGGATAAAAAAAAACCAGCTTGCTTGACTTTATCGTTACGTTTTTTAAAAAATCTTCTTTTGAAATCATGCTGATTGACCATTTTAGTATTGTATTGAAAAAAAAATCTGATTTTCTGGCCTCTCATCTTGGTTTCATATATACAAAAATAAATGAAAAATTAAAATAGGCAAAAGTAAGGTTTACTGGTGGGCATATCTAAGCTCATGTCAGCTCATGTTCAAGCTTGAATGTGAACTCAGTGATCAGGATTATCCAGTATTTTTAGACACAGACTCAAGGTTTAACTTAAATATGGACCAGTCCAGTTAAACTAAGCAGGCAGCAAAATGTGGCAGTGAAAATAAAAAGTGAAATTTTGACTCTATCACACAAGACACAAGCCACAGTGAGTGACTCAAGGCTCTCACCCATGAACAGCTACCAGCTTGTCTGTTTTCCTTTGCAGAAAGCAAAGTTACAGGTCTAGCTTTACCCTGCCTCCCAAAGTATCCTCTTTTCCAACACATTATGTAACCAGTAATGATTCTCATTTATATTATGTTGCTTTAATCCCCACGCTTGTTTCAGTTTATTTCCTGAGCCCTCAGCAGAAATATCATGGAATCTACCGGATCCTTGCCCACAGCTCTCCTGTCCAACATTAAGCCCTAAGAACCGCTATCTCACTCGAGTGTATCTCTTCTTCTTTCCCTATTATCTTGTGGATGTTAAATCTCCAGCTACACAATTTCTAAATCACTCTCCTTACATAAATTCTGGATTACATTGCTTAACTGTCCACCCAAAAGTTTGTGACTTGACTGTTTCATTATCATCCGGTTTACCTCTGTTCCATGAATGCCTTCTGGTCCTGGTTCTCCTTTATCTCCTTTTTCACCCTAAAAGAATGAATTGTTATTTTATTATATATACACAAGACAAACACTAATTCATGATGCTTTTTAACAGGAAAAATATTTTACCGTTTTGTTCTGTTCTACATGAAGTGCTACATATACATGGCTGGAAGCATAGGCAAAATTATTTTTTACATTCCAACAGAAATTCTTTTTAAATAAATGCCTCTGAAAAATGTCTAACACTGATAGCTACAGTTTTCTATACTTCATAATGTCATTGAACACCCATAAAGACTCATGAGAGAAAAACATTCTTGATTCTTGCTGTATTTCAAGAACATGGTGATGAAACAGAACATTAAAACAGGGAACAGTTTTATTTTTTAAAATCTTAATATTAATATTACATTATCTTTCTAACTCTGAGATTCTTTTTTAATAAAAAATTCTTGTTTTAAGTATCTGATAAAAAACCTGTCCTCAATATTATCATTTGTCTTTGACTTTGAAAAATGGAAACAACTTTTGTTCTGAAAATTTTCTCACAAGCATGAAAATTACCAACATTATTAATCAAAATTTAAAAAATGATGGGAAGGATCCTCCAGAATAGACTATACCTGGTTAATGTGTTTGCTCATGAAATACTGACTACGAACCAGAGTATTCTTGTAGGACACATGACAGAATTCAGTTCTGTATTAATTCTAACTGCTATGCTACTCTAGCTAACACATATTTCATCACAGTGAACAAAATACACCTGCTAAAGAAGCATAATTTAAGAGAAAATGTCTTCAAGAACCAACAAGCTTAAGCAGTTCTATAATTGCATCTCTTTCACTCAACTGAACTTATTCAAATAATAATAACTAATCATAAAGTAACATGATTCTATAATTCTGATAGAAGTGCAAGGACTGACTTCATTAGAGTCCAAGCTCTTCATATAAACCAAAGAAAACAAACAGCCCTGCACTGAATTTCCATGATCTCCAGGGGACTACATTTGTCTGAGCAGAACCCATTCATTACATCAACATCATCTTCATAATTCTGTTAGGTAAATGGCATTGAACTGAGATCGTTCAGCTAACTCCATTTGTGACACAGCCCTGATTCAGAGCAATTCCTCCAGTGGCAATGACAGAGGGCATTTCATCTAATAATCGGTTTTGCAAAATGAGTTTGTATGAGCTTTGTCAAACAACTGAAGACTACTAACAAATTAGCAGCAACAAACTGTGAATTTAATAATCCCACTCAAAAGATGGCTTTGCTGGTTCAGTGTTTCCATTTTAATACATCTTGTTGATAACAAACTTAATGCTACACATTAGCCTGAATCATACTGTTAAGGTTTTTTCTCAAGTATTCCCTTTCTTGTTTGCCAAAACTCCCCCAGAAAAACCCACCAGATAAATTTGTGCATTTACTGCAGAAATTTAAATGACACCAAACAGTTATAGGAATTTAACACTTATTATTTTACTATGTTTAAACTAAAAAGTCCTCTTTGTTCTATGGATTAAGGCACTTTCACTGTCAGTTTAAAAAAAACCAGTTGAAGTCCCAAGGGTACTATTCTTTTTTAGCTCACTTAAACTTTTAGAACAAACTGCAAAAATGACATTTTACTTTTCATCACTGTGACATACTGAACATTTAATTCTGCTTTCAAGATATTTCAACTAGTATCAGTTACACTGCTACAATCTTGCAACAGCTATAAAGATGCATTCATATATTTGACATAATATCTTATGAGAATATATTTCTAGAAGATTTAAAAAATCATTGCTATTTATGGAGTTGTTTTTTCTTCTATGGCTTGTGTATCTGCTTTCACACTTTAAGAGAAAATGATATAAATACGTACAGATTTGCTTCAGTAGTAGTAGCATTCTATAAATTCCCTGATGTATAGTTGGACGCCTAAGGTAAAAGTACCATGTCATATTTTGTTATGCAACATCTACATTTACATAAAAAGTTAAACAGAGAGCCTAAGCCAAAAGAAAACTATTCCCTCACCCTCACTTATCATGTGCCTTGATGTTAGAGGAGCAGTGTGTGTTGGAGAATGTGCCTTTGTCTTCTACAGCAGGCAGATGGTAACCTCAAAATGCCATCAGGTAGTTCTAGACACATACAGGTGTGGCTGGTGAATGCAGGGAAGGAAAAAAACCCTTCCTTATGATTTCCAAGATATTTGGATTTAAGATGTTTATCAGTTTCTTTGACAAAATGATAAAAAGCACCCCCTGTTTATGAGTCTTGGACCTCTGCAGAGTCCCTGGCTTTCTGCCAGTATGTGATTTTACTATGAACATATTCTGATTTTTTAATGGAGTACATGATTTGTCCTTGCCAAGCCTGTTGTATGGAATGTCCGTGTTCTCTGTGAAGACAGAATTCAAACCAAAGAGATGTCCAATTTTTACAATTTATTCTCAGGAGAACTGAGCCAAGTCATGCTCATTTTTGTCTTTATGGAGCACACTATACTGCATAATTAACAGCTTCAAATCTAGCCAATTTGCAGAGTTGCTGAAGCCACTCTGCAGTGTAGAGGAGGCTGTTAATAATCAACATTGTGGTTTACCTCATAGATTAACAAAAAAGAGAGAAAAATGCCTTAATGCCATTTTATATCTAATGTTCCTGCCTGCTTATACTTTATCCAGATGACACAATTAAAGACTATTTATTGCATAAACAGGGTGACAAAACTCTGAAAGTGTCAAGCCTTGTTTATTAGTTAACCAAAACTAACCCAACGTAACATGGAATTATTTGTATTTCTTTGGGTGAATTCTGCATTCCATTACCCTGACAGAACAAGCCGATGGGGTTGCTCCAGAATAACTGCTGGGAGGGATTCAGTCTGCTGTGTGTAATAGCAGATACACTGAATTCAGTGGTAGCATTCTTTAATTAGAGCTAGGGGTTCCTGCATGGCCTCTGCAAGATGACAGTACCAGACTCCAACCCACTCATCCACTTTAAGATGATGTGCATTTTCCTTGCACATTGTTTCCACTTTATTATAAAGACGAAGTAATATATTTGGAAATAAAATACATTCATACCTAAAAATTGACCTAAAAAGGTAAAGCTTTTTCTGCAACGCTGCCCTGTTAATGATACAAATCACGAATTCCTGTTATAATTTGTTTGAAGAATTGGAGTGTCATTGTTAACACTAGCTGAATTACTCTCCAAAGTATGCGTGCTATACAGTATCACTAACTCAGTGTGGATACCTTGTAATTTTTAACCTCTGAAACTCCATGATTTTACCTACATATGTTTAAGACTTGTTATGACTTATTTTTTTTTAAATACTTTTCTGTATTATGCTACAGCTCTGTCTCAGCGGAATGCTCTACATGAATTTTATTTTCTCGTGACCATTTCTCCATGACTTTTAAACTGATCTCAGCTTTTAGTAATGCTCATTGATTTTTCTTGAGTAAGCTAGGAATTTAAAAAAATCCCCATCTTCAGTTAAAAAACCCAAACAAACCCTACGTTTCTTTCTGATTTTGCTGATAGTCTGGAGAGCCGGTATTATGAAGAGCTAGACCTCAATAATATTCTTATTGCCTGACCTTTAAACCTCTTGCGGAATATGAGATAGTACACTTTAGGAAGGTGGCAATACAGAAGCTGAAGCACCTCAGGACTGTTGAGACACTGTACATTTAAAAGGAGTGGAAAGCAAGGAAGACTAATGACTTTATTTCAGTTCAGACTAGGAGGAACTATGCAAGGAAACGTAAGAGGGATGCAAGAAGCTCATTTCCAAGTAGGTTGTAACATTAGAGTATTTCCTAAGCAGGTTCAGAAAGAGACACCATAACACATTGCAGAAATACACTTCTATTTCTAGTAAACTAAAATCAACAGTGATGATTTGGAAGGATGTCACCATGAAGCCCGTGTCTTCCTAAACCCACCTATTTAGGATACTCAGATACAACAAGAAATCTGGTGATCACAAAGCTTCATAGGGATCAGGAATTCAGAGGGCTCAGGAGATACACTTACCAAGAAACAGTGACCAAAGACCTTCTAATTCCAAACTGCACAGTTGCCATCTTGTGAAAGAGTCCTAAACAAATGTTATGCCTGAACATAGTAGATAATGTGTCTTTCCTTCCTGCTTTGCTTACACAGACTGAGCAATACCGGAGAGGTTCATGATAGCTAATTACTGCTTATTCACATTTCTAAGCAAGCTCTAAGCATTTCTAACCAGAGAGGTGATATAAAGGCAAACTACCACCTCAGCTGAGGCCAAAACCTTAGACACAGAACAATCTGAAGCTACGCCAGCCCGAGGCTCCAAAGCTGCACTGATGAACTGCCTCCTGTCAGCAGGAATAAAGCATCCATCCATTTTCATTCTTTGTAGAAAAACCTTAAAATGCAAAATTATTTTGATCAATAAAAACAATTAAAAAAAAAACCAACAAAAAAACCCAAAACAACTAAAAAAAGCAAACCCCAAACCAAATGAAAAAACCAAGTCCAATAAAAATTTCAGTATAGTGCTCTCCAAATGGAGAAATCCAATGCACTAACAATGAGAATAACCCATGCAGCACTATTGCAGAAAAGTATCTGGGGATTATAATAGATCATATAATGCATGGGAACCTGTGACACAAAGTTGTTTTTAAAAGGCTAAACTCCATTCTCCATTTGCCAAATGCAAGCTGAAAAAACCCCAGTTATTCTGGATTACTCGCCACTGATGAGAACAGTGAGAAACAACATCTAGTTTAGGGTATTATCTTTTTCATGGAATTTTGTCAACTTTAAGTATCTGTTCTTCTCCAAATCAGAATGATGGAAAGGTTGCAAAAAAGTTAGGAGGAAAGAATGAACGTAGGACATGCTAATGGATCTCAAATATGGGAAAGAAGATTATAAACAGAACATCAAGTTTTCCATAGTGATACTAAAAATAATGGGCTTCATTTGTGGTCAGAAGGATTTTTGGGGGGTGGGGGATAAAATTTGGGTTAAAAAGGTAGAGAAGTACTGTAACAATCTAGGATTACAGTCAATATGCCTTAATTGTAGATTTTGCTTGAGAATGCTCTAAACAGACTTGATGATACTTCACTGTATGCGTGTCTTCATGGGGGAGAGACAGATATAACCCTGAACACTCTTCTAGGATAACATTTTCTCTAGACTGCTCCTTGGTTCTGTTATGATTGCCCTCTCTTGAAAAACATCTCGAAGTCACAGATCAAAATAGGTTTAGCTTTTCTTAGGATCATGTTCTTGGTAAGTAATGATTACAGTTTTTGCAGGAGGTACATGTCTCAAGGAGTCAAAATTCTCTCATTTAATAAATAAATTCTTTTTTTCATGAAGGTATTGAAAGACAGACAAGCATTAATACAAATGCTAACAACATACAGAATAACAATATGACTGAGATGTTTGCTCCATTCTCATGCCATTATTGCCAAGCACAGTGATTGAACGGTATAAGTTCAGAGACAAAGAACAGCAAAATAAAAATTAAACCAAATAACACAGATGAAAAAGCAGGGGACCAATAAACATATTCTGAAGAGCTAGCAACCTCTTTAGACTGAAGGACTGTATCCACATTCATTCAAGTAGCTTAGGCAGGCTTTTACATTCTTCATGAAAGCTCAACTTTTACATTGCAACATCCACAAACAATGATTTCTAAACTAGTCTACCAATTCCATGGCACCCTGACGGGCAATAGTGTTCTCAGTTATTGCCTTATTGACAACTTTTCTTACATAGCCTATAGAACTATGATATACTTGAGAACTAAACCTTAAGAAACCTCAAATTCTATTCTTTCACATGTAGAAAATGTCACAGCAAGGCTATCACCAATGTCTTACTGAAAACACAAGTGGAACAATGCTATGATTTCTTAAGGTGTTCCTTACAGACCTCTGAATCTCACCTTGGTTCTTATCTTAAACGTAACCCTATCTTGTGGAAATCTAAAAGATTGCCCATCATTTCCTAGTGCTGACTAGAACTATTAAAGACCATTAAAGAAATAAATACTAAAAGTATAAATACAGTTATTCTGTGATAAGTAGAAAAAATAAGATACACAGACTACTATTTTATCTAAGAGACTTCTTAGGGCAAAAGAAACATACAACACAACTTCATTCTTTTGGGTCATAGACATTAGCCAGCACAAGAAGAAAAAATACTGAGATTTTGGCTAAGTCTAACTTACTGAAATGTGTTCAAGACTAATCACAATCTAATAGTTTGTTTTTCAATAATAAATGTCCCAACTGAAAGTAATCATGCTTACAATGCTCACACTGGCTTTTCTTTCTGCCATGTGAAATTTAGATGTTATGTTTTGCAAACTTCATTTTGTGTGCTATCCTGTTATGGCTCATCCTGTCATGACCATTTCAGGTTTTTTTTCTTTTCCTTTAAACATTTCAATGTCAAGGAGAACAATACTAACAAAATCAACAACCAAAAGTCCACTCTTTATGGAAATTATTTGAGCATATATTCCCAGACCTAACTTGAAAGAACAATTCTTAACCCAAGATTAAAGTTTTATTCATAATAATGGCCAGTCTTCGCGAACGAAGATCTGGGGAAAGGTCTTTTACCTTTCCAGCCTGCGCAATGGATTTTTTAGGTGAGACACAGCCTGCGCTGAACTGAGCCCACCCTTTAATCCTAAGGTTCATCTGCCAGGGCCAAGCAAGCTTGGACAATGGCAGTGAGGTCCTCAGGATGTAGGTTTGTTTAGAGTGACCTTCTCATAGATGGATGGCCTCACAGGGCTAACGGGTTCCATCTGCCCGGGAGACCGAGGAATCGAACCTGGGTTGCAGCAGTGAGAGTCCTGCATGCTAACCACTAGGCCACCAGGGGTCTCAAAGTTTTATTCATAAAGATAAGAAAAAAAAAAAAAATTGTACAACTTAAAGCATGAGCTATCTGAAAGCAGAGTTTCAGTCTTCTAGGTAATACGTATTCTTAACATCCACTTGAATACATTGATACTCTCTTCAGAAAGTATCATCAGTCAAATAAAATGTGTTTATAAGGAAAAGTCACTAAGTTTTTTTATGGTATTCTCAATTTGATATTTCTGTGCAGAGGCTGTAGTGTGTGTAAACAGCCTTCTAAAATAACTCAAAACTTTCCCCCCAAAAATCAGTATGATGTTTATTTCAAGAATTTAAATCTACATAAAGAAACAGAATATATTTTAAAAACTTGAAAAAAACCACATGTAAGTAGTAATGGATATCCTATTGTTTACTCACTACATCTGGTTGAGTTCTGCAACACATTCTACAGACAGAATATCATACTAGTTTAAAAACTGGGGTACTGCATATCATTTATTGTGCTATACCTTTCCTCATAAGCCAAAAGGAAAAGGCTTTACAAAGTGTAAATGCTCATGAATCCAGTCAGACAACTCGGACATGCAACTTTCCATGAAGAGGCTATACAGGGTACATTCATGGTCCAGGTTTCCTCTCTTTCTACAGTGTCTCTGGCTAATCTCATCTGAAATAGAAAATCAACAATCATTTCTATGAGTCATCAGTTACATCCAGACTTGACTCCTGGCCAAGTGCGTGTCTTAACTTTCCAGTACCTCATATCTAATCTAAGTTTGAATTAGGTTTAAATGTTTCTTTCAACACTTTCAACTTGAGAAAGCTTCCTCTTTTTGACACTGAAAAAACTCTGACTCTGTTGGTCAGCAAAAAGAGGAATAATCTTGAAGGAGCCTCTCAGATACAAACCACATCCAGACCACAGACCAAACCCTTTTCATCTACAGAGCTCCTACTTTCATGCAGGCTTGATCACACTATTTTCACAAATACTCCCTCAACCTGCTCTCACCCACCTATTGGGAATGTCATTGCTAAAACTCTCTTCCTTTGCTGGTTCTCATGCACACACACTTAAATATCGGGACATCTAAGTGCAAAACTCCGTGTACAAGTCAGCACTGCAAGGCTTACATGAGGACAATTCCATTTATTCCCATTCAATAACCATTCCCTTCAGCCCAATTCTTCTCTGGTGTGATGAATGCAAAATCTGTGCAATAGGTGAAGCATCAATTTTCATACTATTTATTTTTTAATTAACCCACCAAGTCTGGTTGTTCTGTAGGTATTCATCTTCCGCCTAAATGCTTACAATTTAATTATAATACCTTTGGGATTAAATAAATGGTCCATTCTGTCTTCATACCGTGCCTCATACAAGGTAATCATAATACATGTTTTCACTTGCTCAAATACCTGAGCTTTTACAGAATTTTGTTCTTACATCATCCATGAACAAAACTAATAGCTGAATTTGGCTTTAAGTTTCCCTCGCCGAACTCCACAGTAACTTTAAACTGAACTATCTTGTTTATCTATCAATAGATTAAAACCTTAAAAGAAAAAAAAACTGTCTCAATGAGCACATTATTTTTCCATTTCTTAAATAAATACTAGAAATGGGTTTGACTTTCAGCTACAATTGTTTAAAATTCTATCTGAGGAGGTTTCTGTTTATAGTGGGTTAGTGTTAGTGTTGAATGAAGATTTTTCCATAGGAGGAATAAACTAGTTTCTTTTCAAGGCTTGTCTCCTAAGGAAACCTAAAGCCAATCTGTTCTTGTCAGCAGTTGACAAATAGTATTGCTTTCACAGAACATACTATTTTTTAGACACCCATGTTTTCATGGTTTTGGCAGGGTATTGCTATTGTTATTTATACTCTAAAAGATGTTCTGCAGATGGTTAAAGCAATGTCAAGTGTTTGCACAAGCTGATGAACTGCAATGTCTTTTCTGCAAAGGCTGCAACTCTAGCTTTATTTCTGTCACATGACAATGAAAATAATAGTATTTATTTAACTGTGACTATTAACCATGTTTGTAAGGCCCATAGACAGCAGTATCAGTTATCTCTATTTTCTCAGGCTACAGTAAGTACTTTAATAAGATCATAGAAATGCATACTTTAGACCAGGAAACTGGTGTTTCAATAAAGCTCTCGTGGACCCTGATACAGTCTAAAGGTGTGATATGTTCAGTCTTTTGATGGATATTTATCTGAGGAGGAGACTTGATCTGTGTTCAAAATAAGCACATCTTGCTCAGTCAGACTTCACTAAAGTCAGTTCAAAACACTGTTAAAAAAGTAGGAAATTGCTGTCTTTTGCATAAAACTTAGTAATTAGAGATTTAATGCAGGAAGTTTTCTCTCTTTTAGAGAAGATCACAATCAACAGCTCCCACTCTCCTGGCAAATGTCCATTCAATTAGCCCATAGGGTACTGTCCATAGGAACAATTATATTTCTGTTCTAGCTGGACCACTGTGCAGTGAAGTGTGAAAAATCAATGGGCCTAGAATAAATAGGCGAGAGAATGATCTGCAGCCTACTGAAGGGGAGGAAGTATCTTTAGAAAGGTCATTCTGGGAAATCTGAACTGGCCAGCTACTGACAGCAGAAGGAAGTTTAACTTAATCCTAGCCTTCACTAAGCACATAAAACTTGAAAGGGTACCAGGGCAAAGCCTTTTTCTTTAACTGTGCACAGGATGTACTGACTTCACCATATCAGGAGGATCGATGATATGCTCCCTATAGGCATCTAAGACAACTCAGTCTTCACCTACTGTGACAGAAACTCTGAATATCTGTTGCAAATTAGCTGCTCTTCTAAGCTAGCTTCTTTGGTTTCTTAAACTAAAATTTGACAATACACAAAGATGATGAATGAGCATACTGTAGAAAGGAGCATCACAGAGCTGCTGATTGGGTTAGCAACGTTAGCATATACATTCTTGAACTTTTGTGCAGATCTTTTATAACAGCCTTAATATCCTTGACTTACATGCCATGTTATGTCAGGTCTTCTCCAAAGTATTTTCTAGGTATGTCTTCATGAGGATACAGTGTGGCACAAGAGCAGAGGATTTATGGAACAAATGGTGGAGAATACTAGATATTAATACTGTATGTATTTTGTGGGAGCTATTCTAAACCTACACTGAAGTAGCTTTAGTCTGGCTCCATGAACTCAAGAGCAATTAGCAATTGAAGTACCTTAGGCTTGTTCCCAGAGTACACCTTTTAGTTTAGCTTCATCCAAAAGGAAACATTGCAGTCTATGATTTACTTGTGAGGGGAAGAAGGGGGCAGACACTGATTTCTTCTCTGTGGTGGCTAGTGACAGAACCCAAGGGAATGGTCTGAAGTTGTGTCAGGGGAGGTTTAGGTTAGATATCAGAAAAAGGTTCTTCATCCAGAGGGTGGTTGGGTGCTGGAACAGACTCCCTAGGGAAGTGGTCACAGCACCAAGCCGGACAGAGTTCAAGAAGTGTTTGGATGATACTCTCAGACACATGGTGTGATTCATAGGGATGAACCACATATGCATGATTCATGTGCAGGGTCAGGAGTTGGACTCGATCCGTGTAGGTCCCTTCCAGCTCAGCATATTCTGTGATTCTGTGATGCTATTCTTCTCCAACCCCAAAAGTCATCTGTATAGGACTGCAGCACCTTCCTGTCACTAAAATATGCCTATTCTTCTGAAGAATAGCCAGACACTAGTCTGCAGAAACAGAATGTGCTGGGACATAAACCCAGTAAATAGAGGTGGGGTTTTTTTGGTCTAAACAGTCCCCCAACTTATTTATTTTACTAGGAATCGCACAAACAGTTGCAACAGCAATGCACAGGGGCACTGGGGATAGGAAGAAGCACTGGAAAGGATGAGATTGGAAAGGAAGACTGTTTTATCATTGACAGTATTACCTTAACAAATCAACTACTGCTAAGTGGAGAAAAAAAAATAAGCGCTTTGGAGACTTAAATATACTTAAAGATGTATATTGCTGACTGCTCAGTAGTAACATCTGCATCTGTCTTTGCAGGCTGTGGAAAGCTTTCCGTGCTCACATGCACACACTGAGTTCTAATTTTAGAATATTAATGAAGACAGTTTGGTCATCTCCTCTTCTACAGTGACCAATGTGAGTAGCCATTTTGTTGTTTCGTCTTTCATCACACTGATCCTTTTCCTCATTGCAAACAACGCTCACTCAAAATTGCAAGAGCCCATATACAGAGTTCACTGACTTAAACATCTTTAAGCAAAAGAGGATAGATTTAGACTACATAAAAGAAAGAAAGTTTTTTCTATTTGGGTAGCAAGGCACTGAAAGATGTTGCCCAGAGAAGTTGTGGATGCCCCATCCCTGAAAGTGTTCAAGGTCAGGTTGGATGTGGCTTTGAGAAATCTGGTCTGATGGAAGGTGTCCCTGCTCGTGGTAGGAGGATTGAAACTAAAGCTTTAGGTTTCCTTCCAACTTAAACAATTCCATGATTCTGTGATTTCATCTGCAAATTTACTTCCTTGCATTCATGCTTATTTTAGAAATATTACATAAAAGAATTTTTAAAAAGGTCTCACAATTTGAAGCTAAACTATAAGAACTACAAAGCTGCATAAGCATATATACAATTTATGCTAAACGATGTTTTTGAATATTGCAGCTCATTATTCTATTGCTTCTTCTCATTAGACACTGTCAATACACTCTTTTTCATAAAGAATAATCCTTTGCAACAGTGCATACAACATAATCTCACTGATAGTTACAGCTGCAGTGTACTGATGGTCTCCTTGCTATGGAGTCCTGCCAGCTCTGTCTTACAGTGTATTTTCACTCATCAACTCCCCAAAACTGCCTCCTATTTGAAAGAAAGGAGACACATATCAGGAGGTCTATTCAGCTCAGTATTATAAAGTAATACACTGCAGCTGCCAGCAAGGCCTCAGTTGTGATTAGCCTCTACTGCTGCAATGCATTCTTCCTCCAGAGCCTCCTTTCTGGCTTAAAGTTCTTGGTAAAGAAAACTTTCCTTTCAAAACTGCACTGCAGTAAATTGAAAGAATTAAGTCAGAAGGGATTGAATTTAGAAATCTATTACTTAGTATGTTACTAAATTTATGATTGTACTATATTTCTTATAAGGGGATGACTTATTCTAGTGTACACATAAATATGTATGCAAACATGCAGGCTTAACAGTGTAAATGTACACTTTCAACTGGAAATTGAGGAAATACACCCAAAGTTAAACCTATCACCAGATCTAGGATCGAGAAAAAATATCTCACCTATTTATTGCCAAGAAAAAAAGAAAAAAAGAGGGAATTATAGTCATATGAAACTACTTTAATTTTTAGTTCTGGCTAACTGTAAGACCAGATCAATACTACTAGCTGATGTTATCCAGAAGACCTGTAAGGAGCTGAAGTACTTGTGTTATGGTACACTGTACTTACATTGCTTCTCACAGCACTTCCAGTTAAAGACAACCCTTTCTTTAACATATTATTTAAGGTATTGGTGACATCTCAACAGCTCTTGAAAAAGTAAAATAAGCAAGTAGAATGGACAAATATGCATATGGGTGGATGTCTGTGCAACAGGAAAGGTAATTTATGACCCAGGAAAAAAAAAGGAAGAAAGAAAGAACAGATAATCCAGAACACGTAACAAAATACCAAGTAGATAAAAAACCAAATACAGAAACAGTAATAAGAAAATAAGTTTGAATAAAAATGACAATGTTAAACTTCAGTCACACCTATTTCTCTGACACTATCTTGTGAGAACACATATGATGGGCTATTTCCAGGCTTCTCTCTAATCCAATTGAGGTCACATTTAGTTTGTAAATTATTTATATTCTGGCATTTCTTATCTCTTGACTCAGCAATCGTCTTTTTTAAATTAAGTCTTTTCAGATTAATAAATAGTGAACAACAAAAATAATATGTCATAATGAATAAGGCCTTTAACCAAAGTTGATCTGTGGAGTCAGAAGACAGAGTAATTCATAGCAATAAGCTTTATCACTTGAGCTAAAAGATTAGGTTCCCGCAGTAGATGATGACCCCTCTCTTTAGGTGAGCCAAAAGCAGAGGTTGAGCACGGGACACCTTCCACTCATCACAGAATTGAAAGAATTCACTAGCCAAGCTGACAAAAAGCAAGGACAACAGCAATTTTGTGTTCTACTTTTGAGTCTGAAAAGGAGTAAGATTTTCTATTTACAGACGACATCCAGACCAAATGTCTCCTGGAAGGCACTGCAGTCAAATGGAATCTTAGAAATCTTAGGTTTATTCCCACCTTAGTACTGATGTACCCCACTCTGGCTTCAGAATAATCTCAGTCTCTTCCATCTCTATCAAAAATACACACACATATGCCACCCACTCTTCCAGTTTTCCACAAGTAGGCCACTCCAGGTCCATGCCCATCTCTACCCTCTCTACTGTACACAGGTGCCCTCACCCAAGCCCCAGTGTTGACCCCACTGGTCAACAACCCTCAGAGCTGTAAATGGTAATGGAGACCTCAATATGTCTACTAAGAGAGAGGATAATGCTGTGCTCTCTGCCACTGCCAATGGACATTTCTCCTCAGCTGCTAAATGTGCATAGTTTCATACATATAAAAATTTCTACCTTAATTTTAAATTAATTACCGTTTATTAAAATTATTAATCAAAAGACTTACAGCCTTAGCTGTTTCCAAACTAGTACATACCTTCTAGGCATCTATAGCTGTAATGATATCCAGTCTGGATATGTCTTCACAGAAATATCCCAGGTGGCACAGAAGTAACTGTTACTGGAAGCAGTACATCCAAACGACTTGTCACTCTGCTTACACTATTAAGCCTTACATCTCAACAGAGTGCCTGCTAAGGAAACTGCAATGCTTCTGATACCCCAGATTCAGAACCAGCCTGGGTATTTCTACAGAGCACTGTGTGTGCTTTCTTTCCCAGAGCTCCATATCTGGGCCTCCCATGCAAGAAGCTTCCTACATTGTGGGAGCAACTGGAATTTGAAGAGCTTTGTTGTCTGAAGTAAATTACAGAATCACAGAATATTCTGAGTTGGTAGGGACCCACAAGGATCATCAAAGTCCAACTCCTGGCCCTGCACAGGACAGCCCCAAGAATTACACCATGTGCCTGAGTGTTGTCCAAACACTTCTTGGACTCTTGTCAGGCTCAAGAAACGTTTGAACAATTGTACTCAATATGTGCAAAAGGCCATTTTCAGAGCTTAAGATACAGATACCTTTCTAATGCCAAAAAAACTTTGCACCTGTCAAATATTACATTTCTAATCCCAGGCAGAAAGAGCTTGAGAGTTCACACCAGCATAAAGGTATTGACAAAGTCAATTTTTCCATCAATCTTGTTCTCAGCAAGACGTGAAGTCTTTACATTCAACCCTCAGTGAAAACCACTTTGAAGTACACAACAATCTGGTGAAGATACCAAATTATACAAGATAAAACAGATGAGGATGAACTGTGACAAACTCAATACAGGCATGATGAGGTGAAATGACCTGGCAAAAGGACAAATAAAGTTCAGCGTAGCTATACATAAAATTATGAAGATTGTAATATCCTTACGTCCCCTATGTAGCCATAACACCTGTGAACAAAAACACAGCTTCCTAAATGCAATGACTGGTAATGGCCAGTTCAAAATGATCAAGAGTGAGATCTTTAGGCCACACTCAAAGCTAAAGAGAGGATAGAAAAGTCCTTGAGGGGAGACATTACAAAGGCACAGAGAATGAAACAAAGTTCTTGCCCCTTCCATCTTTAAACACTGCAACAGAACTCAGTAAGATCCAGAGGCAGCTAGTAAGGATGATCAAATATAGAACAGTCTTCATAGCATGAGATACTAAGCAAGCTGATATTCTTAAATTTGAAAGAGACAGCTCAAGAATGCATAATAGATACTAATTGATTCTTGATTGATACTGAAAAGGAAAACAGAGATCTTCCAAAAGAAGTAGGGGATGCCAAATCAAATTAAGAGGAAGCAGGTTCCAAATAAACAAAAGGAAGTAGTTCTTCAACCACAAAAATAAACGGTGTAATTCCTCACCACAGGATATTACAGATGTTCAAACTTTACATGCATTCAAGAGAAAGCTGCACTTGCTAATGGGACAAAAGTCCATTGAAGACTACTAAATTCACTGAAACACATCTGGCTGAGATGCAATCTCAAAAAATTAAAGGCTGAAAGAGTACATGGGGAAAAGCACTGTACTTGCTTACTTTGTCCTTATGCTTTTCCCTGGGGCACCACTTCTGGTTATCATCAGAAGCAGGATGCTGAGCCTGATGAACCTTTAATCTGACCAAATGGGTATGTGTAAGTAAATTAAAGAGTGATAGAGCTTGGGATCTGGAAACTGGTCATCTATATAACTTAATTGATAGATCCCAGCTGTGAAGGTCTTTTGCAGACATTTCAATGAGTTTAATTAGCATTTCCCCATATAATTCCCAGGCACAGCTCAGAAGTTAGCATAGGCTAGGGACTATTCCCAACAGGCACTTTTGATTAAGCCTGTTTCAAAGGGCAAGAACGTTAAACAGTAGGAAGAGGACCAGAGCAAGCTAAATACCATAGAACTACTTGATAAGCCCTGGTAACATTTAGCTTATTAGGATAAAGGCCAACGTGACTGCTTTTATTTCAGGGAGAGACTTCCTGTACAATTTATGCTTTTCCTTTTTCCCCAGAATATCTGTGTACAGATTATTGTATCTCTGTGATTATATGTGATCTACTTGGTAACAAAAAGAAATCTCAAATAAAAACTTGTAAACAATATTTAACCTCAGAGGACTTCAAGAAAAAAATCCAAAATGCTACACAAAAAAAGGTTCGAAGAGATGACTAAATAGTTACAAAATGAGAAAGAGAAAACTTTAATACTTCCCTATATAGCATTAGGAGACAAGTCTGAAAAATCTCAGTTCATGTTTAAATCCAAGTGGTAAAGCACCCAGTCTTGCCTGCATGAAATAGGATTTAAAGGACTTCAAAAATTCTTCTCCCTGCCCAAATGAAGTATCTGCATTGATGCTTAGCAAAGCAAAAGAGCCACATTTTCAGCACAGTAGCACCAACTCCACTCCCATCCAAACAAACCAAGGAACTGGACTTTTAATCTATAATGCAAAATGCACATTCTTCCATTACTCAAAAAACATTAAGACCAACAGGACATGGAGTGTCCATGGTTACATCAGGAGTTGCATTTTATGGAATTTAGTCTTCTAATCTTTTACTCAGACTGCAGCGTTTCTAGAGAATATACAGCTCACAAATAGAAGCACTCTACTAATACACCAAAGGTTTGCTGATTGCTTCTCTTAATTTTAATTTTTTAGCATTTTTAATTATAGAACCTTTGAGGTTCATGACTGCCTTCTATCCATGTACAATAGCATCTATTTTTCAAGTAGATTGGAAGTAACTTGAAATCAAGTAGATTTCAAGTAACTTGAGTTATTTGGTTTCATCACTGAGATTTGTGATACAGCCATTAAAATATTAGGAAGACTAAATAAGGACTAACTTCAACTAGTGTGTTAGACCTAGGAAAGATGATTCCTTCTTCATTTACTTGTGTGTATTTAAGAAAAGCATATTGAAGACTGAAATAAAAGACTACACCTAGGGACACACTGGAAGTTTATAGCCTTGTGTATTCTGAAAGGATGCAAGATAGACAGAGGAGTATTTTATTAGGTGTGAAAGTAGAAAATGTTGAACCTCCAGGAAATCTTCTTGACACTAAGATCTATTAGGAATTGTCTCCTAAAGAAAATAAAGGAAGCCCTATTTCCTGGGATAATTCAAATTGTACTTCAGAAAATAGTAAATATATACAAAGAACATCCTGCATTTAGAAGAAAATTAAGCAGATGAAAATTTTTTCTATATTCATGCTAGACAAGTCCCAGACTCCTCCTCTCTTCTCACATGTATACACAGGCAAAAGCACAATTAAAACATGTAAAAAGTAAAGATAAAAGGATGAAACTCTGAAAATAAAAAATTACTATCATTATGGTCCTATTCTCAAAGTTTCCTTCAGTACAATACATGTAACTTTTTTATTTATAGCATTTTACTGAGAAGTATCAATCAAAGAAATACAGTAAAATAACTTAAAGATCAAATGTTTACAAGTGCATATCACAGCACATAAACTGCTACATAGCTCAGCTGCAATGACATCCAGTTTTAAAATCCTCTATTTCAAGTGTGAGATGGGAGGGGAATATGCTTTATAAAGCAAAGCAGTCCAGGAAAACTGCAATTGAAGAGTCCCTTTTCAGAGCACAGCTATCCTCCTACTCAGTCACCCACAACTTCCGAGTCCCCTAAGATATCAACTAGTACAATGATTTAGTTATATAGCAACAAACCTTACTTGCCTTTCTGAGTTAAAATTGAGAAACAGAGATTTTATACTAACATTTTGAAGTAGCTAAGGAAGGCAAGGAATTTGGGATTCCCGGCTCCATGAAATGACTACTATCTGTTCATGACAATTAAGTCATGTTTGCTCAGCTATAGTTAAGATGTAAATGTGTTGGCTTTTCTATCACCACTATTTCAAATTAGATTTGTTCCACACATGCTGCCAAATGGTAATGAAATTTATATAGTGTTCATGTACCGTGTATCCCACAAAACTGAATTCTCAGTTTTCTAGCTCAGTTACAGAAGGAATCATATCTGAAGTACACTAAAGAAAATACATATTCTATCCAAAAAGGTAAACAAGATGACAGAAAAAATGGGGGACCTGGGTAAAGAGTACTAAGTGATCAAAGGAAGCAATAACCAGGAGATTAAAAGAGAATTAATTACAGATTTAACAAAGGAAAAAAGCATTTGTCTGATTAACTAACAGGCTTTGGGACAATTCCAACTCCCAAGTGATGCACATACTTTAGTATACAAATAAATAATAATAAACCAGATTTCAACCTCTGCAGGTTTTAAGATAGGTCTGAGATATTGAAATCTACAGAGGCTGAAATCCAGGCCCAGAGCCTGTTAGTTAATCAGGCCAGGTTGCTCAGGGCTGGTCTTGAAAACCTCAATGAAAAGATGATGCAAAACCACTTTGGGCAACCTGTTCCAGAGCTTTACTGTCCTATCACAGAAAACTATTAACTGGCCATTAAAACCAAACAAGTTTAAAAAGAAACTGTCTTGCTGTTCTCTGTGCTTATCCAATTAGAAATAAGTGTAAGTGATGTCTTGCATAATTTTGATGCTATTAACAGAAAAAGGAAAAATCATTTAAGATAATCTCATGAAGCAAGTATTTTAGTGTAATTCCCTTTCGAGTTACCAGAATAAAAAGTGCCACCACTGGAAGAGGAAATTACTTCCATAATAAACAACAGTGTTAAAATTAAAAACCCTTTCCTATTGGCTACACAGCATCTTCCTTGCTGCACTTCCAGCCCGTTGCTCTGCATACACTACAGTCACACCAATAGACCATTTCTCCCCTCTTTGCAGCAATGTTATGTATTCGAACACTGTTAACATATTTCTTTTCAGCTCACTCCACAGTAAGTAATCTCCAATCATGCAACCCTGCCTCAAAGGTTCTCTGTTCCTGAGAACTCAGTCATTCTCAGTGCTTGCCTTTCAAAATCTGTTAAATTGAAGCCATATCAATACCAAACAGTGCAGGACTTTTTAATTACTGTTGCAGACAATACTCTACTTTGGAACATCTTAGTAGAAGTCTTTCAGTTGCAACTTCATTTACCTGTGTTCAGCTTTTGATCTACCCTCAGATTTTAATTTCTGAGTATATATTACTTCATTTGGGATTTTTGCAGCTCAGATTTATTCTCCCCTACAAGTAGTTCCTTGCACTTATTCTTTCTATGTTTGATCCTACTTTTTTTCAACTACATCACTGATTTACCAAGAACATTCTGCATTTCTTCTTGTTATTATCAGTCCCTCCTGACTTCCTATCATCATGAAATGTAATAGTCATATTTTCTATACCATACTGTAAAATTACAGCTCTAAACGGTATTACAAGGAGGACAGATCCACATGATTTAGTCTGCCTTCTTGGCAGCAAACCAATCAAAACTGCTTTCAGCTATATTATTTCAGTCATGCTATTTAAGGGTAAACCAATGTTTTTGTTGCAGTTATAAGACCATCATATAAGACTGTCATTATCTAAGTAACACAAGGAAAGCAGAATACAAAGTAAAATTAAAATAAATTCACAGTCAGTTAGAGTGTATTTCCCTTGGAGGGAAAACTTGCAGCATAACACCTGCACATGCAGTCTGTAGCTTCCCTTACGAGTACTGGCTTCTGCAAGGGAGAACCAAGTTAAACCATGGCCAAAAAAAAGGTTGAAGGCAGAAAAAGACTTGGATTCCTCAAGAAGAACCAAGTATGACAAAGAAACCTTTAAACAGGCTGAAAGAATCTCCCTCAATAATTTAAATTATGGATGTTTCCCATAACTGTAGTGTACAAATGATCACTCACTGTCACCTCAGTTGTCTACATCTCTCTGATGTCCCCAAGGCTTGCTCTGCCAAAGCAGAACATAATACAATAAATCAACTAAGTTTTATTTAGTGAACCAAGGGGTATAAGGCTGAGCTGGTTTCAAGTTTTCAGTCCTATGGAATTATAGGGTCACTAAACCAAAAATGTGACATTTTCATGCGCTTTTGTGCAGTCTGGAATGGCAAATATCCCATGTTTAGGCAGCTGTGTCCCACCCTAGGTGATATGCAAGAATGTTGTTCCTTAATATGCAAGATGAGGCAGAATTTTTTGGTAATAGGAAAATTTTCCACTTCAGGCTTTGTAATCACGTTACACAGAAAGTAGTATGTATAACTATTATATTTTGTGATGCTATGTTAAAATGTAAATGTGTTGATACATTTTTTATTCTGGAGTTTAGTAACTGGAAACTCAACAATGTTATTCTTAAATAATTATTTGAATTAAAGCTGAATTGATTAAATGCTAAAGACCTACTTCCTATAACCTGAAAAACATATTCTTTCTCACAAACATGTGTAGCTTCTGATGAGACTGGCCCAAATTATTTTCAAGTGATCCCTGGTTAATAAAGATTCTTCCACTCTTACATTTCCCTTTATCTGAAGGACAGTTAAATGCAGCATTAATAGTTACACTGGAAGTATTTTTAAATGGGGTCTTTTAATTATCTTCTGAATTTACAAGACAAAACCCAAAAAAATGGTCTAAACACGCTGATTCAGCTTCCACGTAAGAAAAAGGAAACTGCCAGTGGTTGGGTCATTTTATCTCTGCTTCAAAATAAGGGAAAATCAAGCAAAGAGAGTGGCAGCAACAGCTGGAACCATGTGCCTGTGCCCAAACACAATTTATTCATAAAACTTGAGGAGAGTACAGCACAGCTGCAGAGCAATTATGGGGAGGGGGAAAAAAAAAGATAAAGAAAAACCCACAAGCCCATCAGAACTGATGAATAATGATACCACCAAGGAAATAAGATCTGTCAGTGCAGTTAGAAACACTCAAGCTTAATAAGTGTGTTTTTTCAGAGGCTGAATTCTCACATTAGAAATGTTAGTTGCTATGGATGCTGGGTTTTACTTCTGATACTTCTCTATCCTGGCTACTGGAATACTTCCTCCTTTAAAAAACTCCACATTTTAAATCTTTCTTTAAAATATGAACATTGGAAAGATGTCTGACACTTCTGAAGAGGTATGGTGGGTGAGTGAATATATCGATGTCCAAAGCAGCCTAAATCACAAATATATTACACTTCTTTAAATTCAGAAGCTGCCACTTACTCTCTATTTTCATCAGTCTGAATATTGGCAGAATAGCAGTATCTCTCATTCTTCATCTTTATGATATATAAATTCAGCAGAAATACTTTTCTGCACCTTTTTCAGACAATGAGCTGAAGCACAGAGAAACTATCTATGACCCAAGAAAAGACTCATATTTGAGGTTGCCTAATCCAAATCAGCCAAAATCGGTGAAAAAGCAGTAACCAGGCTAACATGGTTAAGAACTGAAGTTACAACCATGAACTATCACCACTGTTACTTTAATTCCTGTTAGGCAAACTAGTAATAGGCTCCTCCTTCCACTTGTACCTCAACACAGGCTTATACCTGCCTTTGATGACCTGTGCAGACCTGCTTTTCTGAAGTCACACAAGAAGATTAGGTTGCATCATCGAGAGCCACCCAATGCTGGCATTCTGTCAGCCATGGTAGCCTTGTACAATGCCAGTTTAACTCCCATTTTAATACATAAGCTGTTGAACTACTTCTGGCCACTGCAGAAAATATGCAATTCGGATAAATTACTTCAAGCTCCATTTCTGATACTCACTGGTGAAGAACAAGGAAAGGTTTACCCTGGAATTTAGTCTGGGAAACATTTTATGGCTGTCAGGAGATTAAGACTATCCTCAGGGCAACACACCAGTACATCAAGCAAAGGGATTGAACTGCTAGAGGTAAATGGACCTGCATTCGGCTCAGGCCTTGGCAGTCAAGTCAATTCGCTCCAAGTCAGATGTGTACAGGAGACAGAACTCATATTGATTACTGTGTAGGTACACAAAACTATGCAAATTAAAATTAATTTTTAAATTAGCAGTCAGTTGCACTGTAGCAAATGTTATATTTTGCTATTACAGTAAATTTAGGTTCTTGTGAAAAAAGTATGTAGAATATTTAGTACTTACAATCAACATAATAAGTTCCCATAAAAGTAATTGTAATGTAGAAAAAGCAATAATTAAGTACTATAAATACCTACACATCATCTCATCATACATTTCATACTATATAAACAGACATTTACTAGTAGTTACCATAAAAATAACATAGCAGCAAACACTATTGAAGTCCAGTGGCTATTGTTCAGTAAATCTTCTCTTAAGGAAAAAAAATTCTAAAAGAAGCACTGATGGCACTAAGTAACACACATAAAAACTCCTTGTTCTTAAGCAATTACATAGGAAAAAAATAAGAATTTTATTAATTAAAGAGTTAAGGAAGACCTTCAGCAAAAAGCTCTACTTGGCTGGCCATATATCAAATTGTCAAACAAAAAAATAAATGAAAAACATGGACAGAATAATTTACCTTTTCACCTTCTTTGCCTTTGCTACCTGCAAAGCCACGTTCACCCTGGAACACAGAAGGATAAAATACAAATCTCAAACATAAACATTGTTGAATTAATTGTATTCTTTAAAATAACTTTATTGCGCTGAACATTTATTACAAGATAAAAGAAATAATTTGGATGCTGATTGTTTCTCATTCAAAAAGGTGTGAAACCTCTACAAAAAAATGACATGGCTTTTCATAGTTTTGTCAATTAAGAGCAGTCATTGATTTTTCCATTTAGCCTAAGGGATCTTGTCAGATTTAAAAATTCTGAACTATTAACTGATTCTAAACCTGCTCATTACAGTCCTTCTATTCTTCTGCAGAACCAATTTTAATACATTTATTCCTATTAATGTCTTCATTTTAATTTTTAAATATAACTAGTCAGCTGTGAAGGCCTCCAACCCCGATCAATATAAAGATACAATTTATGAAAAGAAAACTAACTTCTTTCCCTTTGAAAACCATATCCAGCTACCTAAATATTAAAAACAAAACAAACAAAATCCCCCAAAAAACCCACAGAAGGGGTGAGTTTTAAAATATTAATTCAAGCTCAGCTTATTTCAGCAGGTTGAGTTCTTTGATAATATTTCAATAAAAAGACCTGTAGTAATGTTCCTTCCAACTCCAATTTCCTAACTTTCAGCTCAGAAAAGAATCATAATGTAGAATCTTACTATGTTAATGTCTTCATCAAATAGTCTGCTGTCTGTCTATATTATACAAGAATAACACATGCTTTAGATTTTTATTTATATATACCTGCATATTTTGTGAGACATACAGAAAACAGACAAGAAAAATTATATACGGGCAGCACGAAAACTACCTAATTAAAAAAATCCAAACAATCTTTCTCCCTCAAGTCATCTAGCAGGACATGGTTTTCATGGCTTTGCCATTCCTTAGAATTCAGTTTCATGGCCTCAGTACAACATAAATGGTTTTTACGGGTCTATAGATGAAAAGAGTGGAAAATTTCCAAAGTAAAAGCTAATGGCGTTTTTTTAAATTCCTTTCAAAAATTAGAAAGAGCAATGTCTAAACATTCTTTCACTCTTCAGAGAGTGTAATTTCCTTAAATAGAAGTCTGAGGTTTAAGTGAATTTAACTGGAACAGCTTGCAAAATTTCTAGCAGCAGTTTGTCAAATCTTTCAACTGATACAGCATCATGTACTAAACATATGGGAATTAAATTCAAAGCTTTGGAGGTGTGCAGATGTATGGATTATCAAATAGTTCTGGACCTTTCATCAACTACCTATAGTGGCTGCTTTTTGTTTGTTTCTTTTGGCGGAAGTGGCTCATACAATCAATTTTAGAAGCATTCCTGAGACCAAGCATGCAAAATGGTATTTAGTGAAATAAACTTCCACATGTCCTCACCTAAAAATGAGAGTCTAATAACTGAAATAATTTTCAAATATATACAACTTCTGTTCTGTTCTTCTAGTTTCCTTTTCTTTTGAAAGGTTGGACCAGACGTTCTTTCAAAGTCCCTTCCAACCTGGATAGTTCTGTGACTCCCATTCTTCTCCAGCTGTTGGACATATAACACAGCTAACACTTACTCGCTTTTGCCAAATTCCTAGAATGTTTTCTTCATTTAGCTTTCCCATTTGTGAGACTTCATATATCCTGTATTTACTCAATTCCAAATTCATTATATAAAAATTACTCTTAGACAGAGTCAAAGTTTCTCTGACTGTAGCTTGTGTTCATTGCCTCTCATTCTTTCACTGTATACCTGGCCTAGTCTGGCTCTGGCTTCTCCACATCCTACCAGTAGTTACAGAGAGCAATTAGTCTGCACACCACACCCCACCCTCCCACTTTTCAAAACATCTCAAAGTTGAACAAGCCCACCTCCCTCAGCCTCCCCTTGTACATCATGGGCTCCAAGCCCCTGGCCATCTTGGTGGGCCTTTACTTGACTCATCCTAATGAGGTGCTGTTTCTCCTCTCCTGGGAAGCTCCAAATTGGACACAGAACTCCAGATGTGGGCTCATAAGCACCAATCACTCCTCCTGATCTGCTGGTCGTGCACTTGCTAAGGTAGCCCAAGATGCCTTTGGCCTTAACCAAAACAAGGGCATCCAGCAGGACTCCCAACTCTTTTTCTGTACAGCTGCTTTCTAGAAATTTGGCACCTAACCTGTCTTGTACTACTGCATGAGGCTACTCCTTCTCAGAGGCAGGACCTTGCGTTTGCCTTTGCTTAATTTCTTGAGTTCTGCATTATCTCATTTCTCCAGCATGTTGAAGTCACACTGAATATCATTCTTGCCCTACCTTCCAGAGCACTCACATTTGATAACATCCATGAACTTGCTGAGACTCCCATCATCCAGGTTATTAATAAAGACATTAAATAATATTGTCCCCAGTATGGCCCCATGAGGTATGACACTAGATGCTAGGTTGCAGTTGGACTGCAGAGCAGTTATTCCGCCTTTGACCCCAACAATCAAACCAATCTTCCATCCACCCTGTTGTCCATTTATCCAGTCAGAACCTCACAGATTCTAGTATAATTACACGTCTGGAGACTGTGCCAAAAGACTGGCTGAAATCAAGGTATACAACATCCACTGCTCTCCCCTAATCCACACTGATGGTCATTTTATGACAGTAGGCAATCAGGTTGGTCAGCATGATTTATCCTTGGTAAATACACACAGGCTGTTCACAGTCGCCTTCTAGTTCTTCATGTGTTTAGAAATGCCTTCCAGGATTTGCTACATTTTTACAAGGACAGAGGTGAGGGTGACCGGCCTGCAGTTCGCTGGAACCTCCTTGAAGATGAATGTGATGTTTGCTTGTTTCCAGTCATCAGTGACCTCCCCTAGCTATCATTATTTTTTGCTAATGACAGCCCTTCAGTGACAGCCAGCTCGCCCAGCACCCCTGGATACATACTGGTTAGTATCTTGAAAATGTCCAAGTAGCTTAAGTGCTCCTTAACACTTCCTTCCACTTCAGTGGGCAATGGTTCATCTCTGCTAGGAGGCTTAACTAACCTGGACGGCCTGAGGGCAAGCTTTATTAGGGAAAAAACAATGTAAAAAAAAAAGAATTGGGTACTCTTAGCCTTTTTCATGTCCCTCATTAAGCAGCAAGTCAACATTTTCTTCACCCTTGTTTTTGCCATGGATGCACTTAACAAAAGCCCTTCATACTGCCCTTAAACTCTCTCAAAAGTTCTAATTCCAGATGAGTTTCTGGTTTCCTAACTTCATCACCACATGCTCTGGCAATGTTTCTATGTTCCTACTGAGTAACTCCCCCCTGCTTCCGTGGTTTACTTTGTTTGTGTGTCTGAGGTCAATCAGAAGCATCTTGTTCATCCATGCTGGCCTTCTGCCATACTCACTCAACTCTCCGCATAACAGCATGAACAGTTCTTGGGGTTTTAGGAAGCTGTCCTTGAAGATTAACCAGCTGGGCTCCTACGGTTTGCAGGACAGTTTCAATCACTCCTTGGCTTCCTCTTTGCCAGACTCAACAAACTTCGCTCCTTGAAACTCTCCTTAAAGGTCTTGTTTGCTAGGCCCCTGAACATAAACTAATTCCTTGTTGAACCCTCCCTGGTTTCTCCACATCTCCTGTAGAAATGAGAGTAGAGGAGGTCCCAAACCTGACCCAGCACATCAGATGCAGCACCACCAAGCACCTGCTAGCTGCAGTTTTACTAACATAGGCCTGTATGTGGTTTGCTTTATTCCAACTGGAGAACACTCGTTAGCTCATAATTCAGTCTCATGTCTACCTCCATGTCATTTTCAGCAATGCTGCTGCTCAACCAGTCAGTTCTGCCTGTGTCAATGTTAGTGATTGACTAATTCTTTATGTTTCAGAAATACATTCCAGATTTCTTTGCACATATTTGAATTTAGAAAAAAAAATATTACCAACTAGAGAAAATAAGAAATACAAAGCATAGATAAAGAAGCTTAGGTAATTTCCACTTGACAGCATAAAAAATACAACAGTATTAGCCACTGGTAATTTACTTCAAAGAATTAAAACGCTGCAGAAATAAAAATGTGAAAGTTGAAAAATAAAACATTTATGACTGATTTAAGTTCTCCTTTCTGTGGTAAAATTCTCATTAAGTTAGGCAAAACATTTCACACAAGTTTTTTCATGGACAATCACTGATTGCTCATCTTGATACTCACTGTAGGATTGCTGATCTGATTTTCAGTGTTTTAAATATGCCTGCAGTACAAGTCAATGAGATCCTGGCTTTGAATGTATAAATTGATAGACCGTTTTAAGCTTGTTTCTGAACAAAATGCTGCAGAAAATAAGTTCCTTCCTTCCCCTTGTGCAATATTACAGGAACTATATGCCCTAAAGACACACAAATTGCATCCAGGTCATGCTGCAGAACACTTTCTAGAAATTTTAATAATAACAAAATAATGGAGGGTTTTGTGTAGTCTCTTAACTTGTTGAAGCAGCAGAACTATGTCCCCTATAATTTTCTAAAAGGAATTAGCTGGACAGACATTTAGATTTCATTCCAAATAATTGCTGTTCAAAACAGCTGCAATCAACAGAAAACAAAATCTGACCATGAAAAGAGGCAACTTTAACAAATATTATCAGCAAGGTCTATAATACAGATGTCTCTTTTTGCAAGTTCTGGCCTTCCTACAATATTCCACCTCTGGAAAGGAGCAAAAAGATTAAAATGGAAGAGTGGAAGAAGCAGTGCCATCTCTCATCTCAAAAATGTACATAACCATCATTTTACAAACCCAACTCACAACTGGGCTAAATTAAGGGAAAAAGGCATCTGAACATGCATTGCTTCTCATTCCTTTTCTACAGAACAGTTGAATTGATTTCTAGGGTTATTTATGTCTGTTTACTTGTATTTCATTAAAATACTTTTCACTTTCAAAATATTAGGCCACTAAAAAATTACAGGTTATCTAATTCTGCAGCAGATACAGATGTAGGTTGCTTCAGACAAATGGACAACAATGACACAAAAAAAAAGAGAGAATTTGGATCACATGGCAAACTTTCTTAAGTTTTATTTCAGTCCCTGATTCAGAAAAATATACTCCAGAAGACACTCGCATACTAACCAAGTAACTAAAATCCCAACAAGTGTACCACAGCTTCCACTCTCTCCCTAATACCTCTCAAATGCTTGAGTGCACACGGATCCACAGTTGGGTCCCACAGGAAGCTGTACATACAAAGCTGACCGCTGGCTTCTGGCTCTGCTCAAAGGGGTTTTTCAGATCTTTTCCCCATCTCTAGAGGAGTGCCAGCCTATTCAGGAGGAAGAAATTCAAAACTTGATCCTCTGCAATCAGACAAGTTTGTCCTACTTACTAAGGGACCGTTATGTATATGCTGTTAAATTACTGTGTCTTTTAAAAGAGCAAAGTAAGTCATCTGTACAGTTGACTGTCATCCCCCAGCTCGCAAATGACTTTCTCCTTGCGCTGTCTATGAAAATTAAGAGTCTAACTTGAGTTTGTAAATTCCATTCAGGAAACCAGATGCTTTAAAGTTTATGCTCAGAAACTGCATATAAGTAAAACCAATCACCTTGTTAATAAAAAATGTTTCTAATAGGTTACTATTCAAGCTGAGAAACATAGTAAATTCCATATTCAGTATTTGAATAAGGAGTATTTGAACAAAAGAAAAAATTAATCAACAGCTCTGAGTTGAGAGCTACAGACAATTCAATTCTGCATTTAATATATGGCTTTGCAAGGAAAAGGTATAGTTAAAAACCTAGTAGTATCTAATCTAGAATTAAAATATAAAATATTGCAGCAGTTTTCCATTCCTTCTTAGCAAAGCATGTTAAACAATTACAGGCCTAGTGAGAACCCAGTTCTGACACTCAAAGCTGAGCCACCCTCCATTTAAAGATTCATGAAATATGCCACCATGAAGTACATTAATTATTTTCATAATAAAATTACAGTTACTGAGTTGATTCTGTTAGGATTCATCTGTGCTCATACAATTTCAAATGGGAGCTTAAGAAGACTTATTAAAAGAATCTAAAATGAAATGCTTTCTCCATTCCATTAATGGATCTTATGTCCTTGACAAAAGTTTGCCCTAGTAACTTGCACACCACCCAACTGAGTTTTCTGTCCAAGCCAGAAATCAGCAACAAAAGAAAATTTTGAAAGTTCACTTTGTTTGATTCCAAGCCAAGAAGGAGAAAATTCCCTCTCAGATGCAAAAAGAATAGAGACAAAGGAAAAATTCCAGTGTCTCTTTAAAAAAAAAGCACCAATAAAACAAAAATTGCTCATCAAAATTATATAAATAATTAGCAAATAAATACAAAGCCCTCATGACATACAACAATTAAAATACAGCTTAAAAGAGCTTGTTAAAATGGCATTTTTCTAACTCCACTCATGGCAGTTTCCAACATCTTCCTTCCAGCTCGCCTCTGTAACAATACATGCTAGCATGCTGGGGAAAAATTCTAATCAATCATTAAAAGTAATCCTTAGCCCTTCATTTTCTCCAGATTTACAGTACGGATTGTGAAAAATTCTTCATAGTCTGTTACCAGATAATAATATTTCATATTCCCCACTGTATTGGATGACTGTAAACTAGAAAAAACCCCAAACGCATTCACAGGGTTTTTCTGTGGAGAAAAGCCATAGGTGTTTTCTTTTGCATTGTTTCATAAATCATCCCTTCAACACAACAATGCAAAAATACAAAAATGATTAATGCTGTGGTTGCTTTAACTATTTTGGAAATATGCAGTGTATTTGTAATCATGGTCCTTAATATATTTATCATTTATTGATTTTGCAGGTTGTAATTGCACGGCAACACCCTATAAAATTAGACACTCAGTTTACACCTAAAGGTTTTGAAGGTAGAGTAAGATGCTTTGTATGTGTCTACTTAACAACCTTCTTAGAACTCATTTTCATTAACTTTTATACCTTGACTTCAATATTTAGCTATTCCCCCTGTTGTCTTAAGAGACCACAGAAAAAGAGACTCCAGGCCAAATTAGTGTAGGAGATAAGGTAAAAAGAGTAGGTCCTTCAATTTCAGGCCTGAGACCCACAGTAATACATATGATGTGCCTGCTGTGTCCACGGGGTTCCACAATTTAAGGTATTATCCTCCCCTTGGCACACCCCTCCAGAAATTGAGGCAGGGGGCTCTGGAACCCCCTCTTCCCCATCTTCATCTTCCTCACAGCATGTCCAGTCCTTGGAGTTCCTCCAAAGTTCTGGGCTTGAAGGTCGCTGTGCCTGCGTGGTATCTTGTTGTTCAAGACAGGATGCAAATGTTCTTAAACAGAATGAAGGCCTACCTTGAGGGAAGTCTAAACAGGCTAATGGAATTTAGAGGAATTGATATGGAATGGGGAAACAGGGTTGGGTAAATTACTGTACTAAGGGTAAGGAATATAATACAGCTACTTCTAAAATCTATAAAAAGCTAAAAATCAAAAAAATCCATAGGCATCACCCCCCTGCCCAAATAAAAGACTTCCACATTAAAAAGATTTTAAAAAGATGAAAGGAGAGGCTATCTTAACATACAAGTATGCAAACTTTACCAAGATCATTGGTTACTTGTACTGCTAAACAGTATGATGGCAAAATGAATTAGGAGTCACGTTATCTAATCACAGGAAAAAAACCCAAACCACCAAAAAACAGCAACCCAAGAAAACAAAAACAAGAGTTGAAAGAAACTTGTTTTAATCATTTGGAATGCATTTTTTGCTATTTGGACTATTTTAAGTATTAACAAGATTTATAAAGGCAAACATGCTGGAACTTCATGAAATGCTTTTCAAGGCTGGGAAAGAGAAACAATTACTGTAAAATACTTCAAGCATTTTTCAGACGTGATTCTTCAAGATTAAAAAAACAAAGCCACTAAGAAGCAGTGAGATGCTTCTCAATTCTCAATATGAAAACCAAACATTTCTCCTTTTATTTTTAAGTTTACTGAGGCACTGCCAGGAGTTTGATTTACAGAATAGGCTTAGTACTCCGGTGTTACTAGCAAGGAAACTCATCTTAATAGAAGTAAAATCAGCATGGTCAAACACTACTTACTGTTTTGATAATTTATGGATATGTGCCCTCCATTAGCCTAAGTATGCCAGACCCTTGGAATAATCTAATAGCCCGGTGTTTTAAAATGAGGACAACTATTTTTAGCATTGCAGAAATGGAGTGGAATGTTCAACAATGTACTGTCAGAGGGCTCAAGCAGCATCCTCCCCTGTGGAGCACGTACCAAGCTACTCCAGAGCCATCAGCAGGGTCAGAGCTTTGCCTTTAACAAATAAAAATCCCACACCAATTATAGTCCATTAGATGACACCTTCCTTAGCCTACTGGAATATTTCCTTGTTTTTTTTAAGCAGGCTCCTGTTAATGGTTAGGATCACCTGATAGAATATGAGGTACATAAAATATAATCAGATTATATTTGTTAAAACTCGATTCATGAATTTCCTGGATTAGTCATGTCAGAAAGTTTCTCCTAAACAATATCACTGTTTAGTTTCACTGCATCTACCCATCTTTTCACTCCCTCTTGGTTACTGCTGAACTACCAGCACTTGCCGAGTACTTGCTCAGTGCTATCCTTGATAGAAACTTGATCCATGTGAGTAAGAATAAGATCCTCCCTTAAAATAACCTGATGAAGAAGAGTTTGTGATAGGTAAATAGTTTGTTTCCCTTGCTCTGTCCTGCTTCCACAGCAGCCCCAGCAGAGCAGATACACCATAGTTTGGCCAAGGGGATCAAGGCAGGCGGTTCAGAGGACTCATGTCCTAGTGATCAAGGTTTCTGTGGCTTTTTTAAGTAGCTGCTCAAGAGAAAGGCAAATGACTGTTACCCTACTGAACTCATTTACATATTATAACATAACATGAGTTCACGAGTATCAATCTTTCCCCATTTCCATCCCTTCCCATTACCCATCTTTGAGACAAGACTGACTTGCCTATCCATTCAGGCAAAAAATTAAATGACACCCCAAATTAAATGACACTTGAAAATCTAGGTTTTGGTGCTTTGCATGAAACTAATGAATCAGTGGCCAGAGGCAGCTCAGAACATCAAAGAACATGGCCACAGGGCTCCTTACTCCAGATTGCACTCTCATTAGTTGGCATTGTTTCCCATTTTTGCTATTAGCATGTCTTAGAAAGCACGCAACTCACATAATTTCTATATTCAAATATATAGAGCACATATATTTCACAAATAAAGTACATAAATCAAGACTTTGTTCCTATATTTTCGTCCCACAAATTATTTTTACCCAACATAAGAAGTCAGAGAAGTTGTTCTGAAAAACTAAAGATGAAAGGATCATTCCATTTATTTTCATGCATAACTACAGGCCAATACACTGCCTTTTTTTTCTCCCTTTTTCTTTGAAAATAAACTGACTGAAGTCTTTGTAATATGTGTCAAGGACTGGTTTCTATGTCGTCAAAAAAGTATCAGCAGAAGCAGAGCCTCTGCTATCAGTAAGTCTTCCTTCTGTGTCTGGCAAATGCAGGACTACTACTGTATGTCCTTGGAGAAGTGACAACTCAAAAATGCAGCGCAGACACAAATTGGACATGGGCTTGATAACAATCCAGTTCAGTTGATCTACAACATCATATGCAGAGCATAAAGAAAATACAAACAAAACCCATGAGAACACTTCTTGTAGAGTACTGAGAGTAGGCAAATGGGCTTCTGGCTGAAAGATTCATAATGTTTTCTAGATGAACAGTTTGGAAAATTAAGTCTAGACAGTTGGATATTTCTATCATCTGAAGCAGGACAGTAGAAAAAATTTGATCTTATGGTCATGGACAACTGATAGTTCATTACAACTATGCTTTTTCCCTTACATTAAATGTGTCAAAAGGAAAATTACCAAACTTACACATCATCTATTGATTTATTGCTAATCCAGCCACAACATGGTGTTAAAGCAAACCTAAATTCTATTAAAGTTTCAATGGAATTGGAAATTAATCTAATTGGCCTTGCTCAAACAATATTTGAAATGTAATAATGTTAAATATATGTTAAATAGCATTATTCAATATGAAATTATTGCTAAGATCTTTAAAAAATAATACAATATATTATGACCATTATACTCATCATAATACTTGGAACCCCAAGTTTATATTAGGAACGTAAACAGCATTGGTCAAACCCTTAGATTTCAGAGGCTATTCTTTACTAGAGAACTATTATTATTATTATCATCATCATCATCATCATCACTGTCCATTTCCATAGACTGAAGGTTCAGGAGGTAGGTTCTCAGCTGGTACAAATGTGAGTTTACACTAAAATAATATCTGCCCCACAGACTATGAAATACTGTTAACTTTAATGTCTAACCACAGATATGAAATGCAAAAGAAAAAAGCAGTAGAAAAATATAAGCATTTAAGGTGAATCAGACTGCAGATAGACTTGAATTTCTAATCTAGGAACTAACTTGTATCAGTACTTTTTCTGAAATACCATGTTGTTGATGTGCTTGTGTAGCTGCAAATTTATCAACTACTGATAAATAAAGCAGTTAAAGATACAGTTTCCATGTCTCCATTTACACATGGATGTTTAAGACTTACCCAAGAAATATATCTCCTCACTTCAAGAATGGTCCCCTTTGACATTTAATGTGTTTTGGAGACAGATTAAGAGGATATACCGACCACCTGTCTAGTACTCCAACTCACCTAGACTTACTTGAGAATCTGGGATCAGTGGATCTCCTGTCAGCATAGGAGCCCTGGAACTATTCCCTGAAGATAAGTCTCAATTTCTATAAATTCTGAGCACCTTGACATCTCAGCCCAGTAGGGTTGTACTTTTCCCTTTCAGGCCTTTTCTTAACCTCTTTGAGGCTTATTAGCCTACTCTGTATACCACATCTGGGATGCATGACAGAAAGGAGCTACTCCTTTATGTGAGGGATGCAGGCTCTTTGTGTGAGTTTTTAATCATCCTCTCACAAAAGCCCAATGTTTATTTAGAGAATCAACACTACTCTGACACCCATTTCTCCAGCTGCATTCCTTTCTCATTCTTCAGTTCAGCAGAAGTACTGCCAGTACAGTGTATTCTACAGGGTGGTATTTCCTCTGGCTATTTGACAACACTGGCATCACAACCCTGTCCCTGCAAAGAGACACACATTTTTGTTAACAGTTCCTAAAGTCTTACTTCATGGGTTTGATATCAGAAAATAAAAATTCTCAGGCCAAAGTATGGAGAAATGGGATGGGGAAGACAAACTCGCCACAGCCACTGTTACATTACACATCCTACTGGCTAAGGTTCTCATTAATCAAAGATGACTAGTAAAAGCATCCTCATGCCCTACTGTTTTCATTGCTGCCTTTGCCAGGAGAGTTGCTATCATGGCACTGACTAACAAGTGCTGCAAAGGTCATAATATCTTCTACTAATTAAACCACAACTACTACACCCCCCCCAAACTCCGATTGAGACAACCTCTCTCCCATTATGCAAGGTGTTGTCGAGTAGCTTACAAAAAAGCTTCAAAAATTCATTAAGGAATAGCACTGCACACGTTGTACATAATTCTCATCTGCTAAATAGTTTCCCACCTTTGCTCTTCCCTCATGGCCTTTGGTGCACCTCTATCAATACTGTATGCTCCACTGGCCAGGGAATTTCTTTTCCTTCATGCTTATGCTACACCGTACAAGAAAGTCCTAAGACTTTCTTATAGGAAGACAGACTAACATGGAGTATAACAGCAACACCTCAGAAGTCTGGCATTCTCCTTCCATGCATACTTTTTAAGTGAATTTTCATTCTGCGAAGTGGACAGCTAAATAAATATTTCCTGAGATAATATGGTCAATAGCTATAAATAATATAGCATCTTCCATGTGTAAAGGTAAGAGGTTACAACTATTAAACAAAGTTAACTATGAATTAATTTCTCCTATTTAGTGTCTTTCTTATTACAAACTAAAATCATGTTATCTTCATCTGTATGGGACAAATCGAAGAACTGTCATTCACAACAGAAAGGGAGCATAGTGAAAGGGGTGTTAATTCTGAAGAAAAGCATCAGCTGACTAGCTTCTTGGTATCTGTAAAAAGAAAAAAAATCTGGCTTGTATGAGGTACTTGTTAAACACAAATCAAACACCTGTCAACCAGCTGGGCCACGTGTGTCACTGCTGAGCCATCTGCAGGAACACAGCCCGCACCAGTTGCTTTACTTAGTGTGGCCTGGGAACAAGAATCCATTAGACAGAAAGTCAACAGTGGAATTAGCAGCACTTTTTCTTTTAGTGCCCTTCCACTTACTTGTTTGACTTCTTGTGTTTCTATTTTTGGGAGCCTCATGCCAGAGCAACAGTGCTGACTGCTGATTAGACAAGACTTGGCCCAGCCTCAGTGTGTCACATTGATTTAATCAGTTCAGACTTGAAACATGTAGTATGGATTTTAGGTGTTTATAAATACTGGCTAGCAGTAGGAATTAGAAAATAAAATACATTCTAGTTTGCAATACCTATGAATGATTTTACTACAGTACTAAAATGCAGTTTTTATTTCCAACAACTCAGTATCTATGCATTTAAAAAAGCAATTTACATGGAATTTGGACTATAAAACCTATGTTATAATTTTAAGGGTTTTATTGGGGAAGAAGTATATTCATTGACATTAAAAATGGACATCTGAGCCGCATTAATTTAAATATTAATAATACAACTCACCCACTAAAAAGGGCAAAGGAGAGTTAAAAGGTCAGAAGTCACAGCCAACAGTATTATCTATAAACTTTGTATAATTTGTACTATGTATGAATTTTCTAATGTATGACACTAACAATTTTTAAAAGAAATCTAATGTGCTACTTGTAATGGCAGTTATTATCCAGTGAGAAAATATTCTTATATATAATTTAAATGAAGTACAATAACATAAGTTACACAAAATTATCCTAATATAGATCAGTGATTCATCAGGCCCAAAATCTAGTATTCTATGAGGTCCAATATCTAATGCCTCAAAAGAAGACAAACAAAGTAAAATGTGTCAGACAAGCTGTACAATGTGGCAGTACAGTAAGAGAGATCCTTCCTCCCCAATTAGTCCATTTCCTGCAATGCCCTGCTGCCAGCTTTTACAATGCTAAATCTTGTAATAACAAGTGTTTCTCTTAAAGCTCAGCTTTCTGATGAGATGTGGAAAGTTCAGAATATCAGTTTCAAAACGTACAGTCTCTAACCCTCAAAACCGAAGGAGAAAAAAACATACAAAACTAAAATCTATGTACCACTGAAACCTTCCAGAAAGGCTCCAATAAATATAAACTATGAACAATTGAAGAAAAATCCTCAAGCCTCCCCCTGCCCTTTCAAACTCTGTAAGGTCCCAACTGAGGCTTTTCAAACATAGTTAAGAATCCCAGAGCTGGGCAGGCTCACAGCTAGAGTATTCATGAATCTCTGGTTAAGGAACAAAGAGCTGCATTTAATGACTGCATTATTTAACAACTGCATTATATTTTACTTCCACATTACATAAAATGCTAACAAAAGCCTGCCCTGTGTGGCAGCATGCCATGCTCTGTTTTGCTCCCAGCATCCCAGACCCCTGTAAAATGGACGGTGACCTATGATTGCTGTGGTCACACCTCACATCACAAAGGCTGCTGCTGCACTCCAGGCCCCCGTGACCAGCCACGTTCTACTGGTTATTACAGTTCCAATGCAAATACCAGAGGGTATATATACCCTTCCACTCCCACTCTTATCTCACCAGTGTCACTTTGCCTAAAGGAGCCCGTGGCTTTCATGCCAAGCAATACAAGAATTGATGTCTGGCTTCCAAAATACATTTGCACTTTTGTTCTACGGAGACATACTAATCTGATTTTGAGGGAAGCCACAGGAGGACAGAAGACAATGCCATTTCTTTCCCCAGATGGGACTGAAGTATAATTTGTTTTTCCTCTAAAAACAATGATTCCTTAAATCAAGTCTCTGCTCACCAACACCTACAGCAGTCAGTAACGCCATTCCCTCCAGAATGGAAATAACACTCAAGCAATGCCACTGCACATAAGGTAATTTGATTCCATGGAGCTTTCTATCAAGAACAGAACTGAACTGCTATCATTTAACTTTAGGAATTGAAAAACCAAGGAGCTCAACATTTCCTGGAGTTGTGAACTGCAAAAATCACCTAATAAGGCAAAAATAAGTCAGCACAGCAGACAGCTCTCTGGAATCAAATTTATGATCAAAGGCTATTCAAAACACTTCCCTGTAATGCTAAGGAGAGAGCAAGCAAGCAAGAACTATACATGCTGAAGTAATGAAACAAGTTTTAGAAAACATAATGGTTTGAAGTGTATTTTCCCGGTAAGATATTTTAGAAAGCAAATTTATACATCAGAAATCTACTGAGACCTACTATTTTCATATTCATCCATCTCTTTAAATCAGATGTATATTAATTATACATAAAGATATTACTGAAAACACACAAAAAATACAAAACTTATAGCAAATTTGTTACTGAAATAGATGGTGTCCAACCGCCTGATTTCCAATGTCCAGCAATTCTCAACCTCAAGGCTTTAAACTTGGTGGTAAAAAAGATTCCAATTGGAAAACCACCATCTTTCTCTTTTTGAGGCTAATCTATTTCATTGTTTACCCATAAAAAACCTGGTTTTAAAAAATTTGCATTTTATTCCCTATTAAAATTTTTTTGGCTTTACATTCTTACAGCTCACAACTGTAAGAGCAGGAGTATTTTGGAAAGCTTTCTGATGTCAAATACTTTTCCTATATTTCTGATTATACTCTTTTGACTCCAAAGTAAAGCAGCACAAAGATTTTTCAAAAGTTGCATAACTAGCACAATATATGTCCATACCTTATCTAAAAAATTTAAAATATAACTGATTAGCAATGACAGGAGCTCAGAAATTGGATGGCACTGAATAAAAGACAAACTGAATATGATGGCTTTAAGCAGTACCTATCCAGTGCTCCACATGCATTTTTGAAGTTTTCTCAAAGATGCTGATGAGCTACCTTGGAAATATCCTGACCCCTGTCAAGGACCTCTACAGCACATGAAATATGGAAGGCAAACCAGAGGTTTTTCAAGACAGCTGCAAGGAAAAGATTGCATTACCATGCATTAACAAGACTGCTCAACACCAATGTCTCCTCAGATTTGCATATTTACATGAGTGATTAATGCTCCAGAAGCATACGCTGAACTGGCATAACAGGTCATATACCTATGGCTCTTCTGCCAAGTCAAATATGCCTTGAAAAATTCTAGACAGAGTGCCCATGGTCTAACTGCAGCAATGGGGAAAGCAGGTCAGTGGTCACAAGGATCTTCACAGTCATATTTTGATTCAAATGTACATTTAACAAGTTTCAGGTTCTGGATTTCATTAAATAGGTGGCCCTGAAGACCTAACCCTGGAGTAACTCGGTATGGAGATGGGTATTAAAAGCATCTCTGAAAGCAATTTGAAGTCAGATGCTACACTAGCATGTTGTTTGGGGGCTTTCAAAATTTTAAATTCATGTAGAAATATTTAAATTATCTTGTAAAAGATAGAACTGGATGTTTCAAAGTCATGTTTTATACTGAGCTTCTCAATTAAATTCATTCTTAAAAAATAATCTTATAATGCAGCAGATTTCAAACTCATTTTCTCAGGTACCACCAGGAAAGGAGAGCTCTTCCCACCAGGCAATACAAAGTAGACTGTTCAGGAAGTGTTATCATGCTGTTTTGATGCAGCATTCATACCACAAATGGAATCTACATCACATTTTGGGAAGCCTTTAACTAATCATTTCCTTACCTGTACTAAATATAAAGAGGATTCTATAACAAAAGGATAATCAAATTTATCAAGAATAAAATAATCAGGTTTCAAAATCAGTTAAAACTGAAGACAGCACACTGATATTGGACTTCAGGAAACTGAAGCTACAGATAATGATAGCACACAGTTAAATGAGAAAAAAAGGCCACCACAAACAGCATTATTTATTCCAGTTCTGTTATCTTCTAGTTCTCAAAATATATGAGTTCATGTACATTTTGTTGGACCATCATCATCACAAATACATGCATTTGAAAAAAAGAAGGAATAACCTTTTACAGATACCTACTGCACAGTTTCATGTAAACCCAATCTCATTTTTATGACTCAAAGTACAAATAGCACTCATACATTTGCTACAGCATACTGAATATCTCACTGAAGCAGTGAGATATTCACTGTGCAAAACCAGCTATTTTAAAAAGCTTAATCAATATATTTAATATTTTATGTTGTCTGTTCATAATCTAGATTCAAAATATTAGTGCAAAAAACTTAAACAGTAAGGCATTTGGAAGTCAAGTATTCAAACTGAACGTTGTCACAATATTTCACAACATGTAGTTCAGGAAACGTAGATACATCATCTCCATTGCTCTGAATGGTATACTATGAGTCGTAAGAAAGCAATTACTATGGAGGTTTGGATAAAGGGGAATGGACAAAACCAGGTTAATTTGGTAAGTCTTCTGAATGTTGTGATTTATAGTTCTGCCACATCAATTTTATTTTTCTGAACGTAGTCACCAATAAAGTAGAAAAAATATTTTCATAATAAAAAAATAGATAAATATGGAAAGGCCAAGAACAGAGCAAATAACACCTTCAGCAGCTTGAGTCCTTTGAGCCTTACTGCCATCAGAACATTCTCAGAGTTATAAGACCTTTTTGGCTAGCAGGATTCATAACACATAAGATATAGAACTGTTAAGGTTGGAAAAGACCTCTAGGATCAAGTCCAACCTTTAACCTAACACTGCCATCTTCAACATTAAACCATGTACCCAAATGCCACATTTTTTGAACACTTCAGGAGATAGTGACTCAGCCAATTCCCTGGGCAGCGTGTTCCAATGCCTGACCATCCTTTTTGACGAAGAAATTTTTCCTAGTATCCAATCTAAACCTTCCCTGGTGCAACTTGAGGCCATTTCCTCTTGTTACCTGGGATCCTTTGCTACAACCTCCTTTCAGGTACTTGGAGAGAGCAATAAGGTCCACAACTCCCCAGGGTGGCAACCTATCTCTCAGAAGCAGGAACTCTAATGCTAAACTTTTCAAGTACACAGAGATGGTCCACCCCCTAAAATGTATATGCCAAAACAGTTGAGAGGTTCATGTTGACTGTCAAGTCATCAAAGGCCAGCAAAAAATAATCCCATAACCCAAACAGGACTTCATCACCTAGCACCCAAGACATAAATAAACATTCAGTTTGGAGCTTCATTGCCATGGCGTTATAGACCCAGAAGCAAAGAGAAGGAAAGGACTTGAGTTATTTAAGTGAGTGAAGGGCAGGAAAAAGGAAAATTCTCAACAATACAGAGGCAAATCAAAACCAACTTGTTCAAGTTTACAAAAAGCTCAGAAAGAAAAGCACAGAATGAGCTCCCTGTAAATGAGAACAGAGAGATCTGGTGGTTGGTGGACGTTCCCCCCCCCGCCCTTACCCTCAGAAAATGACTAAGAACACATTTTTAGAGCTTAACTACTTGATTGTAATCATGGTTCAAAGTGTATACCTCCTTAAGCTAGACTATTTGAAACACCTAGAAGTATATTAAAGGAGGATCATGGAATCATATAAAGGCTTGGGTTGGAATGAATATTAAAGATCATCTAGTTCCTACCCCTCTGCCATGGGGAGGGATGCCACCCACTACACCAGGTTGCTCAGGGCCCCATCCAACCTGGCCTTGAACAATTCCAGGGATGGGGGGGCATCTGTAACTTCTCTGGGCAACCTCTTCCAGTGCCTCACCACCCTCTGAGTAAAGACTTTCTTCCTAACATGTAACTTAAAAGTCTCATATTTCAGCTTAAAACCATTCCCCTTAAAACCATTCTGCTTTGTGCAGAGTCCCAATACAAAACACATATCAAGGAAGTAGACCATCCTTGGCACCAGTGGGTGCCAAGGAATCTGCACATATGCAGCCTGTATGGAAGTAATATGGCAATATGACTTCAGGAGGGAGAAGCCTGTGGTTCTCACCAACAGGAAACTCCTCTCACCATTTCAGTATGACAAGAACACTAGGAAGATAATTAAACTTTTTTAATAGGAATACTTTACAGCAGTGTAACAATCTTGCTTACCAATCTTGCCTGTGATGCGACCCTGCACACAGCAGTAATAGATGAAGATCATTCTTAATGGCAGAGCAATCAGTTCTTGTTGCCATAATGAGGTTAGTCTAATTGCTAGATTAGTGTTGCTTAACTTGTGAAGCCTGATCTGCAACAGATAGGTGACTGTCATCATACACCTTAAAGTACTCCAGTCACCTCAAACCTACACTTCAGGACAGATTTAATTTCTCAGGCCATAACCAGTACTCTGTCTGCAATCTAATTATATTAAATAGCTTCAAAAGTGTCTCCAGAGTCCATTTCACTTGCTAATTGCCAAAAAGTAGGCTGTTTTCACACACTTTGCTGAACATCTCCAGAAGGCCAAGGCAGAGGGTCTCAGGTGTATAGGGATTCTGATTTATCGCAACATTCCAGTTCTTCTTGTATCGTGATTTGACAGCTATCTTGAAGTGTTCCCAGAAGGCTGAGCTACAAATCAGTCCTAATTGCAGGAAAGGAATCATTCCATCTCTTCTGGTAGCCTACAAAGCAAGCAAGTTTCCTTCCGAGGGAAGACTACTACGCTCTTATTTTTTAGAACTATAAATTAACAGCTCATAACTATCTCCTCTGATACTCTCAAGGATTTATTGTGTTGCCCTAAGTAGGTTTTACCATTTAAAAGAAAAATCTCTTAAGACAGTTCCCTGAAAAAGGACAGGAATGAAGGAAATAGGTAGGTAGGCAACAAACAGACAGTCACATATGCAATGGTGCCCACTATCTACTATGCTGTGACTTTGGGGGCCTGAGGTAGAGCTCCCAGGGACTGCATTAGATTCTTGACTCTCTAGATTGTTTATCAGCACCATCACACTGACTGCTTTTGACCTGAAGGCAGATGAGACAACAAGCACCTTGTGGTGTGTTGGCAGTCAATAGGAACCTCATTTTTCACTTTGGCAGCTTACAAGAACTGCATTAGAAAAACCAGCAAAATGGCAGAAGTACGGCCTGAACACTCCTCTGTTTTCTTTAGGGTGTTAAGGCTATTCTTATGTCATCCTAGAGCCAAGACCTAAGTGCTGTTCACTGCTGTTCAGCAGATCCAACCTCTAAAATGGTAAGAACCTCCTAGAAATCTACACAACTTACTTGTGCACCTATTATCCAGTCAACTGTTGCAAAACCACTGCAGCATTTAGTGAATGGGAAATTATGTTGTCAGTGATAGTATGTCTGAAAAGTGACAGAAGTCCATTTGAACACAGACTGAAAAATTTTCACATCTTAGATCCTTGAAAGTCAAGGTCACATATGAAGCTTACAGAAGTCTCACCATTTATGCAGATCTTGAAAATCAAGTATACAAGCATTGAGCACTGTTCTGGAAGACTCTCCTGTTGAGATTCTCTCAAATACTAGAGTCTATTGCGTAGTATTACTATAACTTCAGTTTTTCACTACAATGTCAGTTATGCTTGAGATAATCAATCTAAAGAAACAAGACTTCCAATAGCCAAGTTTATCCCATTCTAATGTAAACATCCAAAACAGGTCAAATGAATTGATATTGTTGCTTACGCATAACAACATGAGTAAAGTCTGTTACTTATTTATTCCCCTTTCTCCAGGGAAAGGAGTATGAGGAAGGGAGTACTGCAGCAGATAGTTTTGGGGTATATTACAAAAAGCCCTCTGTTCTTTGAAGCCTCAAACTGCATTTACATTAAAAAATATTGTATAATTTCTTTTTTCTTCCTCCTGTTTCTAACTAGTGACTCAGGGGTACATCTGCACAAAGCTCAAAAAACATAGGGCAGAAAACCATAAAAATAGCCATACCAAGAAATTATAACATCTCCAACAAAAGATAAAGCATACTGAAGGCTTTAAGAGGATAAACAAACAGCATTAGCTCCTGAGAATGCTCTCCCAGCACTGCACAGTCTGCACCTCAACGTCCTGAAATGTAGGAGATGCCTTTGCATACAACAGTGCTTTAAGTATTTTATCATAGAATCATAGAATATGCTGAGTTGGAAGGGACTCATCAGGATCATTGATTCCAACTGGCCCGGCACAGGACACCCCAAGAATCACCTTGTGTGCCTGAGAGAATTCTCCAAATGCTTATTGAACTCAGACAGGCTTGGTGTTGTTCCTCTACTTCGTTTAGTTGTCTTTGATCATGTACAGTGTTAGCATCCAGAACACCACACTTGAAGGAGCAAAAAAATAAAAGACTCCACAAATTTATATAGCTCCTGATGCATCAGCTGAGAGGCAGAGCATGTTAACACCTTTCACAATATGAGGAAAATAGTGATTCTGCCTCCAGAAAGAAGCTGATAATTGAACACAGCACTGTACTACTCTGCATAGACATGACAAGTCCAGCTAGCAGAAGCTGGGTAGCTGGATCTCAGTTTCTTCATCTAGCTATGCATGTAAAAAATATTTTGATTGCCTTTTGTATTTTAAAAGTTTTCAGTTTTGACAGTTTTAGATTTCACGGTAGTTCATTTTTAATTTGCAAAAATGGTATGGTTTTTACGTAGCCTGAATTAAAAGAGTTATAATGTTCAGACAAAGTACAATGTCTTGATATTAAATATGATCTAACTGTTGAGCCTTATGTAAACTAACAGGAGCTTTGGGATTTGGCCTGACAATGAATCTGCAAGGCACTTAGCAAAAAGAAAACCCAAACAGTATTAACCATGGAAACAGTAATAATAACTGGTAGTGGAAAAGCAACATAGCCTGGTAATTTTAAAAGCAAGATAATATCAGAGTAGGAGCTACAGGAAGAGCCAAGGGAAAACACAGCTACATTCTAGATCAATCTCAATCAATGTACAATGCATTACAATAACTCTTCCCATTAATTCACAACTAGGAGCACAGTAGAGTACAACACGGTTTAGCTGGATCAAATCAAAGGTTTCTATAATCAGTTATATGACTACAACTGTGGCAAGAACAGGTGTCTACAGAAAAACAATAGTGTAGTCATAAAAACTTCTCTAGTGGGTTTCCCAGACTTCAGTGTCTTGGAGCTCAGACAAGAAGCCTGACATACTTTGTGGATTTTACTCCATCAATTTTCTAATACATTTGCAGACTTTTTAAGTTTTGTGGCAGTGTTCAAACTGTAATAATGACAGAAAGAATGAGCCCTTTCTCTCCTTTTTGAACTATCAGATAGGTTTGATGCTCTAGTTCACACTCTGAAGACTAAAATAAATAAATAAATCCCTATTAATCTTTTCTGCTCCATTCATTACTGTACAGAGCACAGAACAGGACATGTCTTATCTTAGTTGTGCCTTTTTCAGGTTGAAGTCCACGTTGTCACACCTTAACTGGAAGATGCCCAATGCTCTTCATCACTCTTAACACCTCACCTGAATCTTTTCTGGTAATATTAGATCCACATTGAGATGTGAGAATCAGAACTGTATACATCATTCAAGTTGCAGCACAATATGGATTCATCAATAATGGTGATATTAAGATGTTTTTGCTTTGTTCCCTATTCTCTTCCTAATAATTTCTAAATTCTGTTTGTTTATTTGACTGGTACTAAACAGTGAGTTCATTTTTTCACTGATCTGTAATTCAAAGATCACTTTCCTGAACAGTAATAGCTATTCCAGAGTCTTACATAAAATGCATAATATTTCCTTTGTTTTCCTCTTCATCTGCATCACTTGGCTATTATTTTCTCTGAGTTTTATGTATCATTTTAGAATTCAGTTCCTCAATATTGCAATGTCCTTTGAACATCTTTGCAGTCTGCTCCCCATTTTTCTACCACATATTACTTACCATCAGCAGCAAATGCCTTGATTTTTAACTCAAATCTTTAGTAATAATATATATCTACTGCCCACTTTCAACAAAACACAATTTGAAACATAAATAGTAAGTAAAAATAAAAGACAGTTTCATAATTTTATGTTCAGTAAATCACAGATTTTAAACCTGATGATGTGAAACTCTGCTTCTCTCAGTACTTAGAAATTTGGATAACTACAAAATAAACTAAACCCTTTGTCATTACTAAAACACTGCATACGTATGAGACCATCATGTCAAACAATAAAGCTCAGTATTGAAATTCTGAGCCTTTCATAGCAACAGCTGCCTTTAAAAGACATAATGGTTTACGGCACTGAAAGAACAGTAACTGGAAGTACATGATGAAAAAGAACCTAAATTGAGAGAATTGAGGGTTGAGAACTTAAATCATGATGCTGAAGATACCACTGAATTAAATTTTAAAACATTTTTAAAAAATCATCACTAATATATGTACTTGGAGAGTTTCATTCATTATATATTAACTGGCTTCCATGTATATGCCAAAAATCTACTGTTATTTCAACTGTTCATATGGAAAAGAAAAACAATAAAATCACAAGATATCAAATGATTAGAAACTCCAGCAACAACCTGTTTCCTCAGTGCTATGAGAGCTGTCTTCTATACTGAAGTTGCTGCATGTTAGACTTATAGGATTCCTCTAATACAGGTAATTAGCACTGAACCCAATAAATGCACACTAACATTCTGAAATGAAACCTATCCTCCCGAATACACAGGTTAGGTTGGCATGCCTTCTCAGCTATTCCAAGTCTTTGCTTCAGAGGTTAGTGGTGTTTATCCCAAACTTTACCAAGTAGACTGTTGAGTGCACAAAAGCTCTTATTTAGGCTTGCAGATCACAAATGGGCAGTGGAACAAGTAGTCCCTTTAGTTCCCTCACTTACAGAAAAAAAACCCCACCAAACAAGCACATCTGCAGAGAATACGATTGATCTGCGTGGCATTTCAGTGTGCTACAAAAACATGGCAGTGCAGGTAAGAAGTCAATTTTCTAATAGAAGTGTTCTATCCTCCCACTTCTGTACATGACTACAGATAATCCACTGACATAATGAACACTTCCCATAAGTTAAATTACATATCAACATACACAAACATACCTTTTCGCCAGGCAGACCAGCGACACCATCCTGTCCTTTCATGCCCATTTCACCCTACAAAACAAATTGATCAGTTAGAAGTTCTACAGACCTCTGAGGTTAACACAACTACTCAGGTCATATCAGACTCAACAGAAAAGCATCTTCTACCTGCTTTTTTGCTTAGTAATGCAGTCACTGTGGAGGAGGATACCTTACATGTAACACTAAAATCAGACAAAACAAATATATTTTAATACACCTATAATGTCAATTCAGGCATTCATCTGACAAATACTTGCACATCCACATTTCCATAAAAGCAGGTCCACTGATTTTAAAGGAATTCATTGCAACAGTAGAGTGAAACTAAGAGGGCCCATTTTCAATAGATAGACTGTGTTCTACACTGAGAAACCTCAACAAGTAATACAGGTTTGCCTAAAGTCACATGCCCACAATATTTTTAAAAGACGCTATTTAAACTCAGGTCCTCTCTCCCTCCCTTTTACCCTCAGAGAAACCTTACCCCAAACCATAAGCAATCTATAAAAAAATTTTAGTTATAAGAGACAAATGACCAGCTGATCAGGAGAGTTATGGAAGATCCCAGCAGCTGCAAATGGGACCATAAGAATTAAAAATTACATAAGAAAATATCAAACACAGAAATTCTGTTTTAAAATGTGAAGTATAAGGTTTATAAAATTTAAAATAAAAATTGTTTGGATGCTAAAGGAATACAATAAAAGCACTGAAATCATATAGTCTTGATCTAAAAACAAAACTATAACAGTAGGTGTGTCTACTTGGACCAAGAAGAGAACATTCTCTAGCAAACAGAAAATGCTGCAGCCTTTCCTGGAGTAATCCAATTTTTTATAAAGAAAACATCACTTGTTTGAGAAGAAATAACTATCAAGTTGTTGTTTGAGAGAAAGGGTTGCACAAAGAAGCAGAAGAAACACATTTACACAAATAAATGGTTCCTAAAATAGGTTGCAAATCTAGGTTTGGAGCTCAAATCTAAAAGTGTACACCCAAAAGTCGCTGCTGAGGAGTTAGTGCCCAAGATCTCTAAACTTTATAAAGTGCATAACTTCTTAAATAGCAGGATCCTACTGGTAGTAGTTCCAAAGTTCACAAGAGAAACATTAGAAACTGCACAACTCTACCACGTTCCAGCATTTCCATGTCTTCCCTAAGAGCAAGCAGAATGGTTTCCTATCTGGATGACTGTTTCTGCATTTTGCATGAGACTGTCCCCATGTAAAGTGCATAACCATTTCTTAAATTACAACCTAAGTCTCTCCATCAGGTTTAAAGAGATTTTAATTACTGCAGTTATGGTACGATAACATCAGCTAGGTATCTCAGAACTCAGTATCAGAAAACAAACACAGCTCTAAAGCTTTAAAAAACCTCCAAAACAAAAAAAAAAAACCCACTAAAAAAGGAAAAAAAGAGAAACATATAAACCCCCCCTGAAAAATCTGAAAGAGCTTCACAGACAGAATATTGTTGTAGCTTTACCTTTTCAGAGCAAACACAATAACTGTTCTGAAATGAAGTTAACCTTTCTGAAGTTAAGAAAGGAGCAGTAAGATTGTCAAGAAGTACATAAAACCAATATTTTTTATATCCCAGAATCATAAAGGTTAGAAAAAACCTCCAAACTCGAGTCCAACCTTTGACCGAACACCATCATGTCAATTAAACCATAGCACCAAGTGCCAAGTCCATTTGTTTGTTGGACACTTCCAGGGATGGTGACTCCACGACTTCCCTGAGCAGCCTGTTCCAATGACTGACCATATTTTCAGTGAGGACATTCTTCCTGATGTGCAACTTGAACCTTCTGTGGTGCAGCTTGAGGCCATTTCCCCTTGCCCTGTCACTAGCTGTCTGGGAGCAGAGGTTGAACCCCACCTGGCTACAACCTCCTTTCAGGTGATTGTATAGAGTGATAAGGTCACCCCTGAGCCTCCTTTTCTCCACGCTAAACAACCCCAGTTCCCTCAGCCACTTCTTATAAGATTTGTGCTCCAGACCTTTCACCATCTTTGTTGCCCTTCTCTGGAAATGCTCCAGAACCTCAATGTCCTTCTTGTAATGAAGGACCCAAAACTGGACACAGTACTCAAGGTTAGGCCTCACCAGCATCAAGTACAGATCTCTGGTCCTGCTGGCCACATTATTTTTGACGTCATTGGCCCTCTTGGCCACCTGGGCACACTGCTGTCTCATGCTCAGTGGCTGTCGACCAGCACTCCCCAGCCTTTTCCGCCACGCAACTTTCAAACCACTCTGTCCCAGCCTGCAGCGTTGCATGGGGTTGTTCTGGCTGAAGTGCAGGACCCGGCACTTGGCCTTATTGAACCTCATACAATTGGCCTCAATCCATGGATTCAGCTTGTCTAGATCTCTCTGCAGAGCCTTCCTACCTCCCAGCAGATCAACATTCCTGCCCAGCTTAGTGTCATCTGTGAACTTACTGAGCATGCACTCAATCCCCTCATCCAGATCATCAATAAGGACACAGACAGCTCTGTCTCAAAAATAGACCAAAATCCTGTGTTTGTGAACAACATCAATCCACTGCCATTACAAGAAATAAAGAAGTAGGACTGGGCCCTGGTTACCTTATCTAATCACTCACAGAGTGACTCTTTTATCTATGCATGCTCTGTTTCCTTATGCCACTTGCCAGTATTTTGATAGACCAGACCTTCATTACACTCAGCAGTGTATTTTTATACACTGTATAGTCTAAAATTACATAGCCTGCTACACTCCAGGAAGCCTTTAGCCTTACTAGCCAATTAACCAAGGTATGTTTACTCTTCTGTTCCACTAACTGCAGACAGACTCCCCACCTTGAAGACAATTGTTTTCCACTGCAAATTAGATCTGCAAGTTATGCTTCTGTCTTCTAGTTGTGATTTTATTAACCACAGGCTGAAACGTTATAGTTTTTCATGCATTTATGAGTATGAAGGTTAGATACTATTGGTTGTATGACCTCTAACAGAATTCATGTAGGCAGCATGACAGACTAAAACCAAAAACAGAGCGAATGCATTTTTAACTTTTTTTTTCTTAATGACATTTTGTTTTCCTTCTGCAAATCTCAAAGTCCTTCAGAAAAGCGAAGTATATGAAGTATATGATGCCAGAAGAACAACTTCCTAAGGTGTTGAACACTAGTAGTACAATGAGGTACACTCAGTGTAACAACATTCAAAGGTAGAATCAAGAGTCTACTGTTAGGATTTACTAAGAGTACCAGTGAAAATCCTTTTCAACTGAGTACAAAATATTTATTGAGTAAAATACTTAAACCACAGCACATTTTTTCATATTGTGATCTATTGCAAGCAATAGGAGGGCTATTATCATCTTGATGATGTTTGTTTTGGTAAACTCATAAACAGACAGTGTAGAAATTCACTATGCTGAAATTAAAAAGAAAATAAAAATGCTTTTGTCTGTCAACTTTCCATAAAGCTAAGCCAATCTAAATTCTTCAAAAGAGTTTGCAGACAGCAAACATGCTTCTTTTCAAAGTCACCAATCAGCCTTCTATCTGAAGTGGAAACAATTTTGCACATCTGAGACTGCCTGCAATATTACACTTGTGATCATTTTTTTACATGAATGATTCAGAGAGTTTCAAAAGGCTTGACCTTTACCTCTTTTCACCTTGCAGACTTTATTCAATGCATCTGTTTTAGAACTAGAAATTATATGCTAGTTGCAGATACAAAATATAGTCATGGACAGAAAAGACAGAAAACCTAAAGCCCAATGTGATAGAAAGAATGACAAAGTGATAACTAGTTAACAAACTACAGTCCTTTCTCATATAAAACCAAAAACCACTCTTTTAAGAATATATTTTATTTAAACGTTATTTTGTCTCATGTCTATTTACGATATATTTACATTGTAACATGCTGTAGGATTAACTTGCCACAGTAATATTTAATCTAGAAAACACAGTCTACAAGGAATTTTGGAGGAGGAAAATGTTCTCAGCAGGATTCTGTACTAACCAGGTACAGATGATTTTAATAAGAAGATAAAAGCAAATGCAGTTAATAAAGAGAGTAACATTAACATGGCCTAAAGCACACACCACTAGGGCATTGCTCTTGTTTACAACGGGGACATACTAGTTCAGATAAAATGAGTAACATACATCAGTTATCAAAACACTCAACCTTAATCAGGTTTGGTTTGATGAGATTTGATTAAGTAAATCAGCTTTCCCAGTTGTCACCATAGTTATGTGTGCCATAATGTCATGGTTTAACGTCGGCCAGCAACTCAGCCCCACGCAGCCACTCGCTCACTTCCACCCCTCGGTGCAACAGGGGAGAGAATCAGAAGAATGAAAATGAGGAAATTTGTGGGTTGAGATAAAGACAGTTGAACAGGTAAAGTAAAAGCCTCACACACAAGCAAAGCAAAGCAAAGCAAGAAAATCATTCACCCTTTCCATGGGCAGGGAGGTGTTCAGCCATCTCTAGGACAACAGGGCTCCATCATGCATAATGGTGACTAGGGAAGACAAATACCATCACTCCAAACATCCAATGCTTGCTCCTTCTTTTCCCAGCTTTATATTCTGAGCATGACACCATATGGTTTGGGGTATTCCTTTGGTCAGTTGGGGTCAGCTGTCCCAGCTGTATTCCCTCCCAACTCCTTGGGCACCCTCAGCCTCCTCGCTGGTGGACTGGGGTGAGGAGCAGAGAAGGACTTGATGCTGTGCAAGCACTGACCAGCAGTAATAAAAACATCCCTGTGTTACCAATCCTATTTCTAGCACAAACCCAAAACACAGCCCCATACTAGCTACTATGAAGAAAATCAACTCTGTCCCAGCCAAAACCAGTACACAACATAACCAGAAATGTCCAGGTAAAAAAAAGTGTAATATTATCAAGAACGAATAAATAAATTCACATTCAGAGAATATGCCAAGAGAAAGAAAACTCATCCCAAAGGCAGCATCACACCAGGGTTCCTCTGGTACTGTGGGAGCAGCAAGGAGTATAAAGACCAGGAAGCACCATCCCCATTACTCCCAGCAAGAGCCTCCAGATGTGTACTGACCCGTTAACGCAGGGGCTCAGCCTTGCCATGACCTGAGCTGGGTATTGCTGGTTAAACCCCTGTGCCAGGGCTGCCTCTCCTGCTCCACCTTCAACTCTGGAGTGGCCCCACTGGGGAAGCATGACATTCCCCCAAATACTCTGAGCACCTCAGAGAGGTGCCACCATATCCACTTCTCCCTCCGGAAGACTTAAACTGCAATCCTCAGGACTCAGATGAATACTGGAATAGCATATATAATTACATGGAAACAAAGTATACATTTCAGAATTTTTTATAAGAAAAAAATTAAGCTGCATTAGTAATGGTACTTTTCCTTATTACTTTGATAACTTGGATTGTTAGATGGTAAAATATAAGTAGGACTATCCATAAATTCTTACTTTGTAAGCGTGAAGCATTTTCTTCTGCTCACTCTAACAATTTTAGTCTACCAAGTACACTGGCAGCTCCTGACTTTATCATCACTGACAGCCAGCCATATTTTGCCTCTTTTTTTTCTTTTTCATGCATTTTAGCTTTTAAGTCCCTATCAGGGACCTCTGCAACAAAAACTGGACCAGAAAGGAACCATGCTCAACCTAATACAATAGATATGCAGAATCAGGTGGATTGGGTTTTAAGAGGAAAGTCAGAGGAGCAGGAAAGGAGTTCTCCAGGAGTTCTTTTTGCTTATTGTTCTATTACAAATATTTTACTAGGGCAATAATATATTGCATAAACTTACCTCTACCAATCCTTAAATAGCTTTTTAATGTCTTTTTCCTTGAGTAAAATTTAAATTAGTGAAGTTGAACAGCAATAAACTTCTCTATGGTATGCATCAACAGCCATTTTAATATTTGAAACCACTCTGCCTCTGGCTTTTTGTTCCCTACTGTACTTACAGTATTAACCAATGACCTATTAACAGAGCTTGGAATGGCTTAATGTTATATCAAACTATTTCATTCTGTTCAGATTTCAGTTTAAAATCTTTTGTGGGTACTAAGTTTGCTTAAAAGAAATAAAAACAGAAAACGTAGTTACTTTTTTAGCCTCCTTGAGAGAGAAAAATCAGTTTATATATTCAATGTATATGTAATCATTCCAATTACAGTGATCCATATTCTGTCTTTCTGCGGAATTTCTACATATTGAGGACAAAACAGAACCTTCATATCTTTATCAAAATACATTTGCTAACAACTAATATATTTTTAAGACCCTGAATAGCTATATACCATGCTGAAGTAGTAGAAATTTCTTCTAAAACAGAAAACATGGTAAATTTCTCACTCATCCCAGCAGAAGAGGAAACTCAGCTTCACAGCTCAGATATCAAAATGTGTTAAATCACAGGAGACTTCCACCTGATTTGTGTCCACTTGCAACTTGTGAAATACACTGTGCTAAGAATCAAGCTGCCATGAGAATAACATAGGATATTATGCAAGGATAGCCCGAATTGTACTCGACTGCTGTTGCGTCTCAGCTTTCATCCCATGAGAAGAAGCTGTCAAGCAGTCCAAACTTGTGTTTCAAGGGCAGAGATCAGCAAACAAAGTCTGTCCAGATGACTTTTTCAGTTTTAATTATTCAGAAATTAAAGAACAGGAGGTGGCCCCTTGCTGCAGAAGCTGATCTCCCAGCTAATAAAATCCTACAGAGCAAACTGACTACTTTACTCCTGAAGCACTGGAGATAATATTTTTGAGTGAAGAACTGTCCTCATGAAGCCATAATGTAAAGCCAGGTTCAGAGGCACTAAGATGAGCCAAGAGTACAGGAAGAAAGTGGAAACAGGCTAATAATTATATTTAACATGCCCGAAAAAGGATTATCAGGTACTTTGTACCTGGTGATAGCTTAGATATTCCTGAACAGTCTGACCTTAGGGAAAAACTGTGTTAGACTGAAGAGAAAGGCAATTTTGAGGGGTTTGAATATAGCCTAACACCAACTTGTATATGTAGAGACTTTCTTGCCAATCTCATAGCAACAAAAAAGGACACATAAATTCAGTCATGCAATTAATTACAGTGAATGAAAATTTGGAACGAGATAAAGTAAAATAAAAGGATAGGGATTATTGTGCTGAAAAAGATAATATCAATAGATACAGAAATTTCCTAGAAAATAAGGTAAAAAATTATATTTTCACTTGGATACTGCCACTGCAAGGACATATAAATATATGTAAATATAAATTTACATATATAGTTAGTTGGATGCCTATAGTAATATGATTTGGAAGCAAAAGAAAATAAAATAAGAAGCTGAACACAAGCAAAGGGGGAAACATAGGTTTAAGAACCACACACAACCTACAGAAATCCCATTTTTTTGTGACTGGGCAAAGTCACCAAGAAGCTGCCTATTTAATGTATAACATATTACAAAACATCCAACCAGAGTTTGTTAGTTTCCTTTGCATAATCTGAAAATAAATCATGTATCCTGCATGTCTGGAATGTTCTGGAGTCTGCCTCTCCAGGTCTAATTATTGATGTAACATGGCCATCATTGAGAGTGAGTGTTACCGAAAACTGCAGAAATGCAGAGGGGAACAAAAATGGTACTAAAACCTCAGAGAATATTGCAGTCAGCTCCATCATGGTAGGCACTACTCAACAAAGGATTTGTTTGCTCCCAGAGGTCAACAGTGAGCCAGTCTTATTGATCACAGCAGTAATGTGCCCTCCATCCACACCCGACATCCTTCCCCTCTTAACACAAAACACCCCACTGCAAAGCTCCCACTGCAAAGTTAGGAACTGACAAGTACAGGTCAATTATAAGGAAGGTTCAAATTAAGCAGCTTTCTACCTGTTTGCTCTACTATTCCAGACTTAACCCTGCTGGTTCATTCAATTTTTTGAAATGACATTGATAAATGTCAATATACCACCTTTAGGCTAAAATGTTGAATGCAGCAGGGTTCATTGACTTTTGGGTGGTTTTTGAATCCATGCAATGAGGATTTCTTTGTAAAATGAATGGGAGAACAGAACCAGAGGTGATTACAGGTACATACATGCTTTATTTAGAGGTACTATGCTTAGCATGATAAATACTGCTAATTGGCTGGGAGACTAAATGGTAAAGAAATCAGACTTGAGAAGTCTCCTTTCCCATCTTAGTAGCAATAATAGCCTAAATGCATCAGGTCAGGAACAGAAGAGCAGTTTTCCAAATAAATGCTAGGAAACTCCCTACATTGGTAACATAGGCTAACACTAAAACTTGACAATTGTTCCATACACTCAGCAAGTGTATAGAATCAGCAAAAATTTGTGATTAATTCTGAACATTGACAGCCATCCTTCTAGATTCACCTGGACTATAGAAACTAATATGACTTAACTTTTTTTTCCACCTAAAGATACAGCTTGTATCAAAAGTGAAATACGCACTGGAGGGGAGCAGCTGTGGGGGGGCAATATACTGTCAAGGAATTTACTTAATTTCAACCAACTGTGTAGATAAGCCCTCCCAGAACTGAATCCTTTTCAGCCAGGTACTGCAGTCCTAGGAACAGCGCTGCCTGTCTTAACAAACTATTTCAGATCACATATTTAACGGTGTGCTGTGAGGTAGGATGCTGGGTTAGGACACTTCCATCCTAACCTGTGGATTCTAAGTATCTTCCTCTCACACTGCATTCCCTGAATTCATTTCCTATCCCCCTGTCTTTCTGGGTGATTTGCAATAGTTTATTCAAGTTGCCCCCTCTATTAGCACAAGGAAAACACATTCCTAGACATGTCCTAATTCAGCATCCTCCAAAAAAATTTAGGGAATGGAGTGTGAAGGGAAAACATCTGATATGCTGACTTTTATTATTAAGAAATCCTCAAGCTACACAAACAAGAATGTCATGGTAAGCGTTAGAGAAAAATTCAGAATAGGCCCAAAGGAAGGAGCACTGACTGGCCACTCCTAAGGACTTGCCAATGTCAGGTCCCTCTCTCTTCATGATTAACAAAGTTTCAGGTATGACTGTTGTCAAAGAATACAGTGAGAGCATATTGGTGAATTCATACCCTCCTACTGATGATTGCAAGGATGAATCCACCACACAGGATTCTGTCCATCAGCAGTGATGTACACACATGAATGGAAAAATCCTTGTTAGACTACATACATGACTTCTTTTATTTTTTGATAAGGGGAACAGGCAATATGGAATGCTAGCAGGGTTGGTGTAAGGGAGGGGTTCGAGCATACTGAAGTCTTGAAACCATGACACCATTGAAAGCTCAGCAAAAACCAGTATTTACTACCAACATTTTGCCAACAAAATTAACAAACCCAAAAGGGAGGAAGGAGGAGAGAAATAAGCCCCCAGCATGACCTCCCCAGTTACCCAGCTGTTGCCCATAAAGTTATCTTACCGGCCTAGCATTACCTAATTACCCATAGCAGAACTGCATCCTTGGAGAGTCAGCAAGTTCACAAACTGGCAGGCGTCCCTGCCAAAGGCAACGTTGTCCTTGAGGTAAAGCTAGCTCCCCTCCAAGAAAGCACTATCTGCTTTTATACAATTAACTGAGTGACCTCAGCCTAGGCAGGAGTGGTCATCACCGCCCAGCCAGAGGCCCTCCATCCCACCCCCTGGTTATGTAAGTGCATCTCCTCTGCGCACGCGTGGCTTTCCCTGCACCTGCGTACTGCACTCAAGGGGTCTTTTCCAAATGAGTCTGGGGGTGTCCTTCATCACTACAGTCTTCAGTCTCTCCTTCAAGCGACCTTGGAGGATGATTAGCCAATCACAGAACACCAATTAAAACAGTTTATACAAGAAGCTCTCTCTCCAAGGACAAGGTACCCGTTTATCAATACTTGTTGTCTTATAACTTGGCAGGGAAAGAACAAAACTTTTACAGTTCTCTGGGCCAAACACAGACCAAAAGTATCAGCATAAATTCACCCTGATACAGTTGGGTAGGCATGTGCTTCCCATACCAGTAAACTGTGTTCCATAGAGTTGATGAGGTGACCCCAAAGTGAGACAGTTGTAAGCTGCCTGGCAGGAAGCCCACATGCAGAACCAAGCACTGTGCATAGGGAAATTCCTTTTAAGGATTAACAAAATACATATAGTACTATTTAAGAAAGATAATCCAAAGACAAAGATTTGAAAGAAAGAATTCAACTGATATTTTACCTTTTCTCCTTTTTCTCCTTTCTGGCCTGGCAAACCAGATACTCCTGGCAATCCTGCTTCTCCCTTATTTTTAAAGAAATAAAAAAGGCAATAAAGCAGATCTAAAATATATTTGGTTCAGTTTCCTGTCTTTGTCACAAAAGCCTAATAAAAGCAAATGACTCAATAAATACAGTGCAACACCCAGGAGAAGGATTAAAAGAAAACAAAGATGTAGAATATAATTTATTCTCAAATCAAAACATTTACACTAAATATAATGCCTAAATATAATTCTCATTTTTACCATGGTACTTTTTGGGTGTATATTCAAACAGCCAAACCACATAGACATCTCTAAATTAACTAAATCTAAAATTTACTGCTGTTAAATTGGGAAATATAATGTAAGTACATTACAATACTACAAACCCGTAAGATTTTTTCATAACAAAAAAAAAAAAGAAAAGGCCACTATTCTTTATACCTAGCAGGATTAAACAGCATGATACACTAAAAAGCAATAGGAAAACTTCATACTTTGTTTGGAAAGCAGTGGCATCTCTCTCCAGATTCTTGCTGCATTCCTGGAAGCGTGTATATTTTGCTGGCATGAGCAGTTGCTGGTGACAAGGTTGTAGCAAGTAACTTTTCCTCACGTGGGCACTAAAATAAAAAGATTTCTGATTTTTGGTCCACTTTAGTTAATAGATAAATAGGATCAAAACACTAGTTTTATTAAAACCTCCTGTTTTAATACTCCTGTACACGCCATATGAAAAGCCACAACAATTGCCAAGCAGAGAAAAGAGATGTAATAAAATGAATTCTAGATATTCTGATCCTTCTATTCTGAAGTCAATGCCAGTTAAAACTGATAAGACTGTCCCAATTTCTTCCAAAAGAGTCCAGAGAGAGCAATAAAATGTCCCAAAATGAGAAGTAGTGAAACAGAAAATGCCCATAGGGAAAAAAAAAGACAGTACTTCTCAGTCTCATCCTGTCCTTCCCCCCACCCCAAAATGCAAAATGTAAGAGTGAGTGCAAAGGAAAATTCCATAATTTTTTTTTAATTAAATACTTCAGACATACATAGTTTGGAAAGAAACCATAAAAGCCCTGAAGCCAATATTCACCTGTCTTCAACTCCTGAGAACTGAGCCAACCTCAAGATATACTACAGGATAAGCCAACAGAACCTGATAAATTTCAGAAGCTCTCATTAAGATGTAATGAGTTTTCCTTCAAGCCTTCTGTCAAAGAAATTCCCACAGGATTTACTACTTAGTGAAGAAATTTGTATCTAAGTATAAATTCCTTCCCTTCCATTACTGAAAATGTAGCCATTATAACTGGTAAGGAAGTCATGAAACAATAAATCAGAAATTGTAATGCTGGTTTCAATATGGAAGTCATTAACAAGTAGCCCACCATCTCTTACATCTTAAACGTAAGACATACAAATGAAACTGATGGTGTTTTTAGCTATATAGCTGAATCAATGTTTAAGATGTTATTAATAAAGCCTATTGTTGAGCTTTTTGTGTTCATATGATTAGGGTTTGTTTTGTTCGTGCTTTTTTTGCTGCTGTGTCATAACTGATAAATAAATTGTATTTCCACGCACCAAGTGGAACCTACAGAAATTTCATCCATTTCACTTTTCCATGAGCTTATACATTCAAGAGAAAGCCTGCACTGTTATCAGGAATATATTTAGAAATATATTTGAACAACAAATTACTATTTAAAATTAAAATTTCCCCCAGAAATTAGATCCAGTCTCTTCCATGCTTCTGAGCACCCATCAGTGGTCAGTTCCCACAGTGTTCTGCTCCTCTCTTCTTGAGCAGCTTTCTCTCTCCTTTCCAGGTATGCTTTTCTCCTATCTCTTTTTTTGAATGGAATCAATCAGTCCTTCTGCATCCTCTGGGGGTTTTTTGCTGACTACAGGCTCAGTGGTGATGGTACTCCCCACTGTCCCAGATGAGCCTGATCTTACCAACTACTTACAATTAGTACAACCAATATTTTAACATTTTTCCTTTCTGAGTTTTTTTTGTGTTTTTTTTTTCTTTTTCAAATAGGCTAGATTGCAGGTGTAACTGTTTTGCTCAACTTAAAGCATTTCTATAATTCTAGTGTCTTCCAGTTTACACTGATTCTGTCTATCAAAACAAGAGGGAAAAGTGAACCATTTAAACTAAATTAGTATTTTCCCTTAAACAACATATACATCTCAGCACGTGCGTTACAAAGAAGGAAGTATTTCTTAAAATTATCAAGGTTGGAAGATACCTCTAAGACCATGAAGTCCAACCAGCAATCTAGCACTATAACTTGCCAATTATGAAACACCCGTTCCTTCATCTTAGTGTACTGAAATAAAGAAAATGCCCAATGCCTTCCTATTTTCCTTCTACTGTCATGCAGACTCCTCCGTGGGCTTTGTTTGCATCATCTGTGTAAAGGTCAAATGCACACAAGTACCTCCAAATACCAAGCAGTGGAAGGATTCAGGAGAATTTATTTCCAAAGGTGAGAACATTTAACAAATCTGCAACAGGCTTAAGAAAGACACCCCCCCTTTCTTCTCAGGGCTTTTATTATCCTTGCCCCCCTTCCCCTCACTCCTGCCTGCTGCAGGGCCTTCAGACAGGTCTGCAAGAACTTATCTTCTCTTATGCCTGGGATTCAGCTCCTCTGGAATGCAGGAGGAGAAAACATCTAAAACTGTCTGTGGGAAACATGCCTTTTTCCAGGCAGGAAAGCTTGCTTAAGCGAAAACCCATAATCTCCTCGCAGTAACATCTTCCAGAAGGGTCTTCTACACTTACATCCGTAATGCTTCACAAAATGCAACCGTTACTGAAACTGCCTCTGTTGTTTGAAACCATCCTCAAGTCACCTCAGTGATTTGTTCCCTACTCTCTGAGGCTTCCTCAGTTACTAATTAGATATTAAATCAACATTAAGAAATGAATCACCCCTAGTGCCTTTTACTGATGTCCCACTGTGCCATTTGGTTAGGCAGCAAGAAACTATGTCCCATGGCTCTAGATATGGGATTAATTTTTAGAAGGTAATTAAACTAACACCTCTATTGAAAGTTATTTACAACTTTTTAGCAAGAAACAACAAAGCAATTTCTTTTGTATTAACATTTTAATTTTAACAGACAACTTACCAAGTCTGCAGATATTTCACAACATGTGTCTTCTGTTGCAAGTTTTGGATTACAATAAACTGCTATGTGGTGAAGTTCAATCTATTAAGAAATACAAAAGAAATTATTATGAGATGTAAACAATTCTGTTCTACAGCATGCTTTTTCTTATCTTGGCATAATAAACTTTCTCTTTGAAACACTGCATATTTCTGAAATTCTAGAAAGAGACAAATCCAAAACAATTACACATCTCCTCATTTAAGGAGCAAATTATGCAGTCTATTATCTTGATGTAAATCACATTTCAGATTTTATTTATTTTCATGTAAGTTGCATTTGTCTGTATTGGTCTTGCTATGCTACACAGGTATTTTACCCCTCTAGGCATCCTCTGTAAACATCCTTTTCAGGAATGTAATTTTCCTCTGCAGGGAACTGGAGTAAAGGTTTGATAAGCTCTCTATTGCACACATCATCTTCTGCTTTGGACAGACCTTTGCCCGGACATTGCCACTAAATCACCTGAAGAGCAAAAGATCACAAACTCTATATGTAAAGCTTTACTTCAGAGATTTTGGGTGGATTGGTGAAATGAAAAGCATCTAAATTTAACTAGCTAATCTTGTCTTCCTATGCCTCTTTCTGCTTTGGTTTTATATCCTCTTCATTTCCCTCTTGCACTTGGTATTGGGAAGAGTGACTGTTGATATAGGATCCACTCTGCTGCCTTCATCAGCTTTAAGCCCATGTTTTCCTGCAAACGTGTAAATCCCAATAGACAACTTCCACTCAGAATTATCCAGCTTGTGCCACGCAACCAACAAAAAAGATCTGCTCTTTCTTCATGCTATTTGGAAATGAGGAGATTGTACACACATTTCAAACAACGTTGAACTCAAGCCTTAGAAAATAAAACTAAACATGAGCTTGGCCCCATGAAATACGAGCTCCAAGTCCAGGCCAAATTGCTTAGTGCCTCACAAGAATGATTCCTCCTGCAATGTTAGCTTGCAGTTACAACGTGCTATTTTCATCTGGAACCCTACAGTGTACATAGTATAGCTGAAGTTTTCAGATGGTCACTATAAACTCTAAGGCAGATGCTTTAAACCTGGTGGCTGGTTGTCAGTGTACTTCTAACAAACTGACATTTCCTGAAGATTACAAATTATTTGCTGTGAGCTCTCTGCATGAGGAAACAGAAGAGATTATCTCTGGGATAGAACACAGCCCAGAATATTATGGGGTTATCTTGGGTAATTCTTGCATCTAAGACTGCAGAAAACACACCTCCAGCCACATCCTAATTCCTCCCATTTGGACAGAGAAGTAGCAACTATGAACAACATGCCCCTATTTCTACATAGGTGAATTAACCCGAAACACCTTGATACCCAGGTAATCCTTAATTATTTTGTGTCTCCCTTCTGTCAAAGAAACAGCATGTAACAGATGACTGATACAAACTTATAAATTAATCTCACAAAAATGAAAGAAAAAGATTACCACTGTAAGTTATCTTTAAACACAGTAATAATATGTCCACGGTAACTAGGGGGCTCATTCTGCAAAGTAAATACAGAAAAACAGACTCCTTAAACCAGGACTGAGTTTTATGTAGTTACTTAAGTGACAGGTTTGCCTTAGCAGATGCTACAGCACTGAATACTGTTTTGAGGAAAGACTTGAGGACTTCAAATTAAAAATACACACTCAAAAGTAATGACTGGTTTGATTTCAAGTTATCTCTTTTTTTCCAATACTACTCACATCTACAGGCTTATCATCTGCAGCACGAGAAGCAATCAGTGTCCTTCCCTGCAAGTCAATGGTGAATTTTTCATCAGTCTGCTTTCTCTCAATTAAATTACAATCCAAATAGAGTGAAATGATCCCTGACTGCACACTAATACCAAGCTTATGCCACTGCCGATCAAACAATGGATAAATTTCTCGACTCTTAAAAGTGTAGTGCAGTATATTTCCCTGAGCGGATTTGGTCATATACTCCACCACTTTTTTTGTACCATCCAGAAGGACAGAGATCTGAAAGTAAAATAAAATAAAAGAAGTGGTCATTAAAAATTTATAAGAAAGAGGAACATACATAAACTATATATAATAAAAATACTTCAACTATATAGACTGGGCAAGAATTATGAAGCATTTTTCTATGTAACTTTGTGAGTACTTATCAGCTATAAATCATAACATGCATTTTATCCTACTTTTCAGTCTTAACAGAATAGATTTTGCTAAATTTCTGTCATTCCTAGAAGAAATCATCAATTACTTCAGAGCAATCCGTCTGTTCCTTATAAACTGAAGCTAAATCCAGTAGTGAAACATCCACTATTAAATGTGTCATATTATATGGGGGAAAAAAAAGAAATTTATTGAAAAAAAAATAAAAAATGACTCTAACCTCAGGTGTGTCATACTGATTTAAAACTTGCCATATATACCAACGTTCTTTCTTGGTATTTCGCCGTACACGAAATGCAGCAACTAGAGAGTATTCTTCAGGAAGCCCATTTGGAAATACTCGCCTGCAACAGGAGGGAGGAAAAAGATTTCTTGATATTCTTATACAAACAAGCACTGCTTAAAAGGAATGAATAGAAATAATACTTGGTGAAAACAAGAAGCCAAACACTTGCTCACAGTCATATAAATTCACGGGCCTCAGCATTCAGAAGTGCTTCTCCTCAAAGTACAATTCAGTCTATTTATGAGTAAATGACTGAATATTTTATTCATTAATTTTTGTTCTAACATCTGTGATTAATATAAATAGGAGTCTTAAAAGAACTGCTGCAAAATGAATGCCACACACAAACATATTTTAAAATACTGGTTTTCCCAATTTATTGCTTGGGATATTTGAACAAGTTTTGTAGAGGATTTGTGCAATAATCCCCATCCTTGGAGACTTTCAAAACACAGCTGGACAGGGCTCATAATAACCTGATCTAGCTTTCAAGTTGGTCCTGCTTTGAGCAGGGATTTGATCCAGTGACCTCCATGGGCAATGACTCGGACATCATGAGTATCGGAACAGCTGGACTTTAGCAAGCTCGAAAAAGAATAAGGAATGCATTTTAGACTGAAAAACTTGCTGTTGTTTGATTTTGTTATTCTTTTCATACCTAAGATACATCAATGTCTCTAAAAAAAACCTGTCTGACCTATATCACAGAATGCACTGTAACACCACTTCTATAAACTATTTGAAAAGTTTGTATTTCTCAAAAAATGAAATTAGTGTTTACCTCAACTCTACAGACTTTGGTAACCATTAAATATACACTAATTCTGTACTAAATAAGTTAGGATGGTGCAATCAGCTTTTTCATTTGAAGCCTCTGCATTTCAAATGATTTCTTTTCTAAGACAGAGGTGAGACAAATGAAAATGACAGATGCAAACTCTACACACTGGAGTACCTTAAGTGTTCACATTGTCATTTGCTGAAAACTTCAGGATTGCCCAGCTAGCCATACTGCAAAAAGCATTCCCCAGAGTAGAGTTTAAGAAACCTGAGGACCCCATGCAGCAGAAAAATTTCTTCAAATTTGTTTCCCATGGTCACACAAAGTAAATGGCTTAGTTCTAAAAAACTGTAAATGGGAATATAATTACACAGTAATGTGTTATAAAGCTTTATTAAAAACAAAACAAAACAACAACAAAGGCGGGGGGAAAGAATTAGCACAGCATTACAGCCAACAAGACAATAACCCCACAACCCTCCTGAAAATTGTTGTACTTAACTTAGGATCTTAGGAAAAATGCCTCCTGTGCAAAGAAGCCTGCTGTAAATCCTGCTAAAGAGCTTCTTTATGGACTAACACCTATTTAAGTCCCTTATGTGGGAATCACACTTCTTTGGCTTATTTCCCACAGCTGATTCCTTTTTTATTCCAGGATCAAATTGGCTGCTCTCCCACATTGTTAGTAGACCCATATGATGTTGTACAGCTATAGATGTTTGAATGTCAAAAGGCAAGGCAAAAGTGAATAGGCTTGGCAGGACTTAGATCTTTATTTTGTACTATGTATTTTAAATATAGCATAAAGAATATGTTTTATGATTTATAAAAAATACCTTCATTAATACATGTGTCTCTGCAGAACAATAAACTATCTGGACATGGGATCAGCCCTATGATTTACTGCACCCCAGGCAAGCTAAGGTGATGGCACTTCAGGTTTACAACTGTAAACTAGACAGGACATCTGACTGCAGGAGCATCTGATTAGCTTTCAAAAAATCAATTAACTTTCCCAGCTAAGTTCCATATTGGGAGACACAGGGGAGTTCACATTAATAAACAAAGGACAGACAACTGTGGAAGAGAAATGATAAGAAGTCTTCAAATGAAAGGAGGGGAAACCATGATTAGTATGATAAGTCTAGAAAACAAATGGAAGTAGTTTTTGGACATGGTAGCACTCTTTTCTACACACACACACACACACACCCACCACTTCATTGCTTTTTACTGTAAGCCTTTCTAACATTTTCAGAGCCATCTAGACGTATGACTATTAAGTCTTCTGAAATTGTGTTTGCTTCAGAATTTTTTCAAATAAGTTTGATTGTGTGAGTACACATGGTATAAAACTACCTTCCTTAACTGTTTATCAAACCATTCAGGAAACAAAATGTTAAGGTATGGGCCAGCATTATGAAAAAGGGGAGGAGTTCACTCTAACTTCTCTTACCTTTGAACTGACAAAGAAAACCATATTGGGAGTAATGAGAAAAGCACACGAGATCAAATTAATTCCTAATGGCATTACGCTGATTTCAGTGAGGTCAACAAAGGAGGGAGAGTTTCAGTAGAATTGGACCAAGGATAAAATCAGTTAGATTCACAAGGTAACTTAGGTAGGAAAGTATCTCTGAAGACCAATGGATCTAACCCCCTGCTCACAGCAGGGCCAACCTGAAAATTATATCCAACTACTTTAAGTCCCGTCCAGCTGAGTTTTGGAAGTCTCAAGAATGGAGATTATTCCACAATGCCTTGGCAAACCTTTACCAGTGTCTGGCCAACAAGCAGCACAAATTTGATATACAAGTACTGTATACCAGAAACATAATAGAAACAGTATCTTTATTTTGAGAAGAGTTATCATTGTTACCGATATGAACATTCCTTGGTGACCAAACAGTGATTAAAACTTGCTTTAAAGTACACACTTAACATTCAACCCTTCCAGCCAAATGGTGAGCATGAAAAGGAACAAAATGATGGGATGAAATACTCAGAAAACTAGCATACTATCTACTACCATACACAGTTTCCCCTACGCCCTTGCTCCCTGAATGGCTTAAAGTGAGTGTAATAGAATAAAAAAGCATGCATTAAGCATTGAAGTGACTTGGGTACAGATGATTAGTAAGATACTTTAGTGATATTTAAGTATTACTGCCATGGTATCTTCTACTCTGTAAAGCTAATTTAAAAGTTCCTCAAAGATAGGCAAAGTATGTCTGTGTTTTAAACAATAAGTATATAATGACATTTGATGGGAAAAATAAATGAACAGGAACAGAAACATGAACATAAAACCTCATATTGCAACATGAGAAAAGCCAAGCCAAAAGTTTACAGAATACTGAATTTGAAATTCAGAAAACCTTTGAATGTTTAATATACTGTTTCACCTGATCACATCTACCAACATTTAGAACTTCAGAAAACTAATAAGATGTTATGTACAGGATGAAAACAAAAAATAAACAGCATTAAGTGTTAATGAAAAATACAAATGCAAGTTGCTTCACATGTCTACAACTGAACAAGTACTCCATCAATAAGTATTTACCCTTTCCACGTGGCACAGGGAAAGAACAACAGGAAAAGGAAAGAGAAAAAGGGTGAAGGAAACCTATACCAAGCTCCTTTTGAAGTCTACAGATGTACACACAGCACAAACAGAACATGAACTTCGGGTAGCACATCATGGTGTCTACACCAAAAGAAGTAAGAGAGATGACAGGTCTTAAGCAAGTTCTAATGTTACAGAAACACGGGTAGCAACTAGTAAGCGTGCAAATTCATCCATAAAGACAAGAAGAAAGAACTTACAAATTAACACAGAAAAGCAGATGCCCAGGGTATTCTGGGCATCTGATCCCTCCACCAGATGCCTTTTTGGACTTTTTTGGACAACAGTATCTGAACCAAATTACATAATCAGACTGGAGAGCAAAAACACAGCTCTGAGATTTTTGTGAAAAGGAAATACCCTTTTCAGTGGTACAACAGTCAAGTTCTCTCATTCTTGTTAAATTTCCTTAGATTAGGACAATCCAAATCAGACAGCTTCCCAGATGACTGCACAAACAAACCTTTAAGGCTATTAAAAATATTCTCTCTTCCTCTTCTACACTCAAAACGCTCATGACTACTGTGGTTTGTGTCAGCTTCAATGCTGTCCAAGCTTACTATGTGTGATTTAAGCACAGTCTATGGCTTAGGCACCTCCAGGGACATGGACAACATTCAGGCACCTCTACACACATCTTGAAGTCATAATGAAACTTGGGTGGGAGTTACATGCCTGTCTGCTTAAGCCATGGTGCTTCTAGGCTTCCGCAGAATTTATGCCCAGACACTGGGGGAAATTAGTTGCCCAAAATTATTCATTTTAGGTGCCACTAGGGGATAGACGGTGCTTGAGAGTGGGCAATTTGAATAATTCTCAGACTGAGGAGTCCAAAGTCTGACTAAATTATACTTTATATGGAATTTAAACAGTTTGATTTTTTCTCTCTGTCCATATTGTTAGTAGTATATAAAAAAAAAAATTAAAGTTGATGAATGGAGCACTGTGTTCTCAAAGCAAAGCACAGCACACCCTTGGTGGAAACTTCTGAAAACAATAGCAGGAATTAAAGCACATAAACTGAATACAGAGGTTTGAATTTACACCACCCTGGCCAGCTGGGTTGAGGTGTACTGTAAATTACAGAGGCCGCAGCTGGCAAATTGAGGAGACCACTGATAACCAGCAGGAAGATTCCTAGCAATACAAGGTTTTAGATTTTACAAAGATATGCTAGAAATCCATACATTCAGATATTTCTTAATGTTTCACTGGTTGAAACATGAGGCAGATGGAGCCAGAATGGTAATAAATATGCAGTGATGTTCCTGCAATAACTGTGTGTCACTCTATCAAAGCATATGTATACACAGAATTGCAAAGTCTTTTGTTGCGTTCTCCCCTTTTTTACTGGATTAAATGTAGCCATAATTTTTCCTAAAAACAGGTGTACATTATGAGGTTACTAGAAGAGCAGTGACAGGAATTTTGCATGAACTTTACCACTGTATTTGTGCACACTTTCCACTATTTATAATGATCAAGTATAGAATAATTTTTGGCAAAATATTTGATTATTCATTTGTTTCCTCAAAAATTCAGAAAATTTCTGAAATGCAGATACCAGATGGAACTGCTAGTGCTACCATACTAAAAGAAGTAATTATGAATGAATTAACTATGTATTCACTGTGCTATAAACAGTTTTAGTTCTATCTTTGTAAAGCAGCATTGAGTTACCCATATCAAATTTAGTAAGGCAATCCTTTATTTACCTTTTGTTTTTATTTTTTAAAAAAGCATTAATGGGAGAGCAGCATCTATTTTTAAATCTTATGAACTCTAATTGTTCCATATCGAACGAGAATACACTACAGTATATGATAAACTTCCCTATTTACAAGTATCAATGAAGCCTCCAACTTGCTGTATGTCTTCCAAGAAGAGAAAGATGAGCCAACTTACATTTCCTGAGAGTGAAATGAGAGATGTTTAGACTTTATGGCAAGATATATCTTTTCCAGCTGACATATACCATTACCTGGTATATGTCACTTGTAACATGACAATGCTACAATAATTTGGTGACCAGAGCTCAAGGAGTTAGTTTAAACAACTTTCCTATGTTGGTTAATAATTTCTTTAGTACTATGTTGATAGAGGCATTGAAATGCTAACCTTTTCGTGCTTGCAAAGGGATTTAAACTCAGATCTATCACGAATAAAAAAGTAAAGCTCAGGTGACCAAATAAAAAAATCTCCACATTATTCTCAATATTTCTACATTAAATTACTAGATTTTTGATTCTCAGTTTTTACCTAACTTGACTGGTAGAACAGGAGAAGGGGAAATAACTAACTAGAACAATTTACCAATCTGTGGGCAGAAAGGATTTTTCAAATTCTTTTCAAATAAAAGTTAAGAGCAGCTGTCTGTTCCATCAGGATAAGAAATAATTTCCTTCCCATCCATCTTCCTCAAATCACGTTAAGATGGATTATACAGTTTCATGTTACATTAGGCCTCAAGTTGTTTTCATACGACACATTATATGATGCAACTCAAGGGAAACTATTCAGACAGCTTAAGAGTTATTAATTACTAAGGGAGAGCTCAACCCACTCATGAAATGTACTGCCGAAAGCAAAGCTGCAGATTATTTTAACATTGAGAAGAGGGATTTACCTGATATTTCATATACTTTGGCATGCCTCTGCTTTCATTTACTGAACAAGTATAGATTAGCTGAAACTTACAATATACAGGTTGTTCATGAATTTTTTGGGGTTGAAAGTCAATGTTACTGCTATCAAAATTTTAAAGGGCATTTGGAAAAAATTGGTTTGAAAGAGGAATAGAAATATGAAAACTGTTAATGCCGTGCAGAGTACCTTTACCCCAGAGTTTCCAGCAGTATTCTGTTTCCTTATTTACAGGTATTATTGGTGAACTCCTGGCCCTAATAAAGTCAAAGGCCAGTCTTTCATTGCTGTTAAAGATGTCAGACTAACAAAACTGTCTGCTTTTCAAGTTTAGCAAATTTCTGTGCATTTTAACTTTTCCGGGAAAAAAAAAATCAGTTAATCAACATAAAGAATTTTGGAGTCTTATCTTGTGGAAGGCAGCTTTCAGTGCTTTTAATAAAGATACACACTTGCCTTACTCAGTTTGGATATTTGTTTTATGAACCAAACAGGTCTCAGAGCAATCAGTGAACTTTACTGCCTGTAAACTAAAAACAGCCCCAGCAAAGACCAAAGGCTCCCAAACCCATAAATGTGTGATTTCAGCACACAGTCGTTCACTCTTCATCTCTCTCTTTTAATAATGAATGTATTTTAAAACATAAAATATGTCAAAATGGGTTCAGAAATTAGCAACTGTACCACATTAGAAAGTACTGTATTCAAACAGCATGTTACCCCTTCCAAAACATCGTAGTATGAATGTTGCACAGTAAATTAATCATCTTTCCACACAGAAGCACGTGGGGTGGCAAAGAATGACAGCCACACCACCAGAGAACATTTTGAAGGAACACTAGTCAGGGACGAGGAGGGTCAGAGACTTACTTCTTCAGCAAGCTAAAACTTTACTCAAAGTAATCTCATACTCCAAAGGATATTTTTCCACACCTGCACTGGTATAGACTTATGAAAACATAATGAAACAGAGTGTATCCATACAACAGATATAGTAGAGTAAGCTGCCTTTTTATGTACAAAGCTAGTAAAGGAAATGTATAAGGTACTAGAAAGATTTGGGTGGTTTCTCCAGTGTACAGGCATTGAGATGTTCCTTCAGACACTTTTGAGCTCAACGTCTAATGCATGGTTACCTGTCATTCAGAAAGACTGAAGTCAATCTGAGTGATTCACTCAGGCCTTACGCTGAACACAGGTCTTGCATTAAGACTGTTTCTTTTCCTCGGGAGGTGACCAGGGAACAAACAAGTTGAGAGACAGAGGGAACACATAAGAAAAACGTGGAACTCTAGTTCTTTCACAAAGGAGAAAAACATTTCCTCTTCATCTGCTTTCTCCGAATCATGCCATTGCACAACATTTTACGGTGTCCCTCTGCCTCATGCTGCTCAAACCAGATCGGTTTTCCATGTGTTGGTATTACTTATTGACTGAGAACCATGCAAAGATTTTCTAATGCTACTGGAACAAAGTGACCAAAACCAGCTTCTGTTGCCCCAGTCTGCTTCTTCTAATGTATATTTTCAGTAACTGTGGTAGTCAGGTAATACCTCTGTAGCAGACACTGATGGATCAGTAATTGATACCCTCAATTCCATCTGCCCCTCCTCACATGGACATACGATAAGAAATCACTTTCAGTCTACTGGTTTTAGAGTTCTGTAAATACAGGGATGTTTCTCATAAAATGTGCCCTTTAACTGAGAATTTCTCCACATTCCATGTATGCTAAATCTGCTCATGTATCAAAATTTAAAAATGCCAGTTAGCAGTATCTCCCTCCAGTACCAGCATCCATCTACACTGAAAATATAAAAATAACTCAAAAGAAAACCATCTCTCTTGAACTCCAGCATCTCCTGCTGGGAATTATGCTCTTCCTAGATATATACTTCATTCTACTTTGCATTCTGTACTGACATGTAGAACTTCAGACAAATGGGCACATACGCCATTCCCATTTTTCTAACAGGTTTCTACTTCCGTGATTCGCTGTAGGGACTGAAACCGGTCTGCACACATCTTATTGCCCAGCATGAACACCCCAGACTTACTCAGAACCACACTAGTAAATTGATTGCCTCTATAAAGAAACTTACTCTGGGTCTGTCACATTCCTCACAAGCAATCCACCAAAAAAACCCCAAAAAACAAAACAAAACATTGGTGGGTTTGTGATTCTCTCCTAAGACACAGTTTTTGTTCAAAATTTAAAACTAAGATGTGCCTAAAAGAATGGCAGAGATTTAAGTTTTCTTCAGCTCATTCAAGAATTGCATCAAGCTCTTTGGTCTTGAGAGACTATATAAAAATGTCCCTTTGTTGTCCTAAATATCCTAAAATCCAACTGTGGTACTTTTTCATAAATTGCAACCATCAAGAGGGTGTGAACTTAAATACTTTTAAAGGAACTTTAGGTATTTCTTTCGACATCTACCCATGCTTTTATTTAGATATTTTATGAGCTGTTTTGTAACTCATGTGGTCCTTCTAGCTATCTCCCAGAAATGGAACAAAGACAACAGGTTTAGTTATTATAGTCTGTTATTTGAGAGACTCTGAAGTCAATAAGATATTAAGTTCTTGTGCTAAACATGATTATCTACAGTGGAATGAAATTATTAGGCTGATCAAGAAACCTTCTGAAATGAAAAAAATAATCAGGGTAACCTCTGACAGCCAACTGGCACTGCAAATTACTCTGTACATATTTTTACATGCTTCCTACCCTGAAGCAAGACCTATGGTACAGTCTTAATTATTTGTATATCTCAGTGGTTTCTGTTGTCTGGAAAAGCAAAGAAAATGCCATGATCATTCAGACAGAAGACAGACAGAAAACACACTTCTGCTTTGGAAAGGAGGGAGGCCATCAGGAATTACTTGGTCTATATATCCATATAATCTTCCCTAGAGGAGGAAGAAATCTAAACATCCATTTCTGCTCTGACATTTGTACAGGTACCTAGAGATGCCAGCTGATTCCAGAAACAGAACAGTCTTTTTAGTTTGGTACACAGGAGGGCTAATCAGCTCCAGCAGAGCTGCATGCTGAGAGACTCGCACCCTCCTACTTCTCATGCTGGTGTTTTGAGAGCTACCTTGTGTATTTCTGCATGACATCATGCTACCCAACCTAAAAACCTTGTTTCCATAGAACACTCAATTTCTTCCTGTTTAGTCTCCTCTCATCCCCATTCTAAACTTTTGGTAGCTTTTTACACTGAATCAATGGAACAAGTACTAGCAAAGTGATTACACTTAGAACAGGCTCTCCCTTTCCTTCCTGGGTTCATTTTGCCAGGCCCTAGACAAGCCTGGCTGATGGTAAAAGGCAAAGTATCTCACAGGCCAGCGTCTCTCTTATGAAAATGCTGAGCACTCCCAGTGAACATAATAGTGTGGCTGGTAGTGGAAAGGGAGAGCTGTATGGAGTGACACTGAACCAAACCACAGGATGTTTTGTTTCCTAACCTCAAATAATTGCCTGGATAACTAGCCCTCTCCTCTTCAGCACACAGGACTGCCTATAAATAAACTCATTCCAGGTTAAAGTCACAAGCAGGTCATGCTAAGAAGTGCTCAAGTAAAAAGGCACACACAAGACCTAAGGCACTACAGCCTACAATGCTGTTGTAGATGGATAGATCAACCCATCTTGGTTCCAGTTATCTCCCCAAAAAAGAAGGTGTAAGTGGTGAAGATTAAGTTACCAACAGAAGAGACCAGAGTAGGAAAGAAGGTTAATGATACCAGATACCAGGGTCTGACCTGAAATAAGTAGCTCTGTCAGCTGCAAGAGTGAAGCTAGAGAGAGAACATGCTTTTGCTTTAACACCCCCTACACACAGCGTGACTAGTCTATGAATATTTAAGCCTGGTGTTCTGCTTACAATTAGAAGGATAATTAGATAAATAATGTGTTCCTTTACAGTTTGTAAAAACTGTTCACATTCACAGATTTTAAGTGAATGAATATGGAAAATGAAAGATCAAAAAACTAATTTGCATCACACTGGAAGACTTAATAACATTTTCAGAAACTGGAAATGATCACTTTTCTGAAGTCTTGGAGTTAGAAATGAATTGTCTAATTAAAGTCAAGTTAAAAAAAAAAGATACATACATTCAACTCTCACAATTTCTGTAATAATGAGATTTTTGGTAAGTTACAGATTAGATGAGGTTAAAAATAAAACAAGTTCAAAAATACCAACATTGCATTGCTATCTGCTGAGTCATTACTATATTTAACAGGATGGGCCAAAGACCTGAGACTTGTTAACCCTGTTACTATCAGACCCAGCTGGGAAACGTCCAGGTATCCCCCTTAAAGTGTTAGGAGAGAAATGAAAAAAAGCATGTTAGGAGAGTTGGGGTCTTGCACTAAGGCCAAGACAGAGGTGTTGAAAGGAGACTTCAAGCAGCAATAGCTTTGGATAAGTCAATGAACATTTTACTTAGATTTTTCCTAAGCTTCACATCAAAAGAACACCCCAACTCCAACCTGAAGGAACATTAAACATGACCGGGAGTCTTTCTCAGACCGGGGAAGCAGGTCTGATGCCTTATATCCGAACAAAGAAGCTAGGAATTCATAAAATTTCTTCAAAACAGTGAAAACTCCACATTACAAAAACTTTGCATTAAAACAATGCATCAACCATAACTTAATTTGAGGTTAAATCATCTATGTAAATTCCATACAAAAGTAACACAACTGGAATAAATTATATTATTTTTCAACAGTAAGGCTGAGACTGAGATCTGTACTGCTGATAAAAGTTCTAAGAACATCATATTTCTTACTGCATGTCAGACTAGTAGATAAAACGTGGAAAAGTTATGACAGCAAAGAAAATACCACTATTATCACCAATATTTTGCATTAAAATTGTAACATATAAGCATGCAATGAGATGCGAAAAAATATTTTGGAAGTTTTAAAAAGGAAATACTTAGTTCCCTCACCATTCTATGACAAAATCAGCATTTTGATGAATTCACTCTTACCCTATAAATTATATGGTTGACAATGGAATTAAGACCCAATATTATGGAAACTATATTCTTAAGGAAGAAAATTCGTTAACAGTATAGTCTATAACAGAATCATAGAATCCCAGAATGGTTGAAGCTGGAAGGAACCTCTGGAGGTCATCTGATCCAATCCCCCTGCTCAGGCAGGACCATCTAGAGCCGATTGGATAGGAGTACACATTTACTTGTGTTTGAGAACAAAATCAATCCAACATGAGCTGTTTAAGATGACATGTTAATTCTGATTACAAAAGTTAGGATGCTGTAAAAAATGTACTCTTAGGCACAATATGAGTTCATATGAGTAGTGCTAACTCATTTTTAAGGAGAAAAGAGAAGCAAGGCTATGTTATAACTTTGATCTTTCAAGAACTCTTAATTAGTTAATGAGTCATGACTTTCCTTTTCATGAAATCATATCAGCTATCTTGAATCACAAAGTGTTTTTTTAGTGCTCCTAACACTTTCACAATCTTAAGCTTATGTAATTTCCTGGTAGCATAGCATATCTGTCCCCACATACTAACAGTAATACAATTATTTATCACTTTCTAAATTTAAAGAAAGTCCTGTGGAAAGGAAAGTAACCTATCAAAATAAGAAATCATTTAGAAGTCTTTTTGAGTTAACACATATCTGACGACATTTCCTTTTCAGACATTCAAGTCATCTTATACAGTTTCATTACTAAACTACTGCTACAACTTAGCTTTTATGTTTAGTCCTGTTGTAGTACATTTTCTTCCAGTGCCTCTGTCCGTATGATTATTCTTGCGAGTTACTGTCTTTATCACATATTGTCCACAGTTCAGCAAGGAATATAACATCATATGTTAAACATTCTCAATTCTCAGTGACTTAATTTCACAGGGGATATTGAAAAAAAAACCAACCAAAACCACCCCAAAAAACCAAACCACCCCAAAAAACCAAACCACCCCAAAAAA